>NC_090322.1:149385152-149712652 GCF_040869045.1 Eurosta solidaginis
TTCCAAGATCATTTCTGGATGGATTTCGGGATTTGTCCGGGATGCCCTCAGGGTCATTTTGGGACTATTAGGTGAGCATTTGAGGACCGTTCCGGCATCACTTCTGGATGGTTTTCGGTATCCGTTCAGATTCCCGTCGGAATAATTGCGGGACTTTTTCGGGATCATTGGGGTCCCTTCCGACATCATTTCTGGGTGGTTTTTGGGATTCGTCCGGCATCCCGTCGGGGTCATTTCGGGACTTTTTCTCGACTAATACGGGATCATTCGGCATCATTTCTGGATGGCTTTCGGGATCCGTTCGGGATCCCGTCAGGGTCTTTTCGGAACTATTGGGAGATCATTTGAGGACCTTTCCGGCATCATTTCTGGTTAGTTTTCGGGATCCTTTCCGGGTCCCATCAGGGTCATTTCGGGTCATTTTCGGCATCATTTAAGATTGGTTTTCTGGATTCGTCCGGGATCCCGTCAGGGTAATTTCTGGACTTTTTGGAGACTATTTCGGGACAATTTTGGAACCCTCCCAAGATCATTTCTGGATGGATTTCGGGATCTGTCCGGGATGCCGTCAGGGTCATTTTGGGACTATTAGGTGATCATCTGAGGACCTTTCCGGCATCACTTCTGGATGGTTTTCGGTATCCGTTCAGGATCCCGTCGGAATAATTGCGGGACTTTTTCCGGATCATTTGGTGTCCCTTCCGGCATCATTTCTGGATGGTTTTTGGGATTCGTCCGGCATCCCGTCGGGGTCATTTCGGGACTTTTTCTCGACTAATACGGGATCATTTGCGGGCCCTTTCGGCATCATTTCTAGATAGTTGTCGGGATCCGTTCGGGATCCCGTCAGCGTCTTTTCGGAACTATTAGGAGATAATTTGAGGACCTTTCCGGCATCATTTCTGGATAGTTTTCGGGATCCTTTCGGGGTCCAGTCAGGGTAATTTCGGGACTTTTTCGGGATCATTTAGAGATGGCTTTCAGGATTCGTCCGGGAACCCATCAGGGTAATTTCTGAACTTTTCCGAGACTATTTCGGGATAATTTTGGGACCTTCCCAAGATCATTTCTGGATGGATTTCGGGATCATTCCGGGATGCCGTCAGGGTAATTTTGGTATTAGGTGATCATTTGAGGACCTTTCCGGCATCACTTCTGGATGGTTTCCGGTATCCGATCAGGATCCCGTCGGAATCATTGCGGGACTTTTTCGGGATCATTTAGGGTCGCTCCCAAGATCATTTCTGGATGGATTTCGGGATCTGTCCGGGATCCCGTCAGGGTTATTTAGGGATGCGTTCGAGATCCCGTCAGGGTCATTTCGGGACTTCTTCGGGACTATATCGGGATCATTTCTGGATGGTTTATGGGATCCGTCCATGACCCCTTAAGGGTCATTTCGGGACTATTAGGTGATCATTTGAGGACCTTTCCGGCGTCACTTCTGGATGATTTTCGGTATCCGTTCGGGATCCCGTCGGAATCAATGCGGGACTTTTACGGAATCATTTGGGATTCCTTCCGGCATCATTTCTGGATGGTTTTCGGGATTTGTCCGGGATCCCGTAGGGGTTATTTCGGGACCTTTTCGGGGCTAATACGGGATCATTTGGGGATCCTCTAGGGATCGTTTCGTGACTTTTTCTGTATTATTTCGGGATCATTTTGGGACCCTTTCTGCATAATTTCTTGATGGTTTGCCGGATCCATCAGGGTCATTTCGGGACCATTTTGGGATCATTTGGGGACCCTTCCGAGATTATTTCTGGATCCGTCCGGGATGCCGTAGGAGCCATTTCGGGATTTTTTGTTACTTTTCCGGGATAGTTTTCGGGATCCGTCCGCGATAGCGTGGGGTCATTTCGTAGCTTTTTCTGGATAATTTCGGGATCATTTGGGATCCTATCAGGTTATCAGCTCATTTAGTTCTTTTTTTTTACTCAATTACAAAAATAAAATGCATTAGACAGAAAACAAAATTTTAAACAGATAATAAGCAGGCTAACGCGAATAGCCCATATATTTAAATTTCTCATTGCGGACGGGGCCGCGGGTAAAGGCTAGTATATATATAAACGAGGAAATATATATAAATTAGGAATACGTATCACAAACCAGCTCAGATCTTAGTATTTATTTTATCCTCATAGATTTGACGTAAGTGTATAACCTTTTTTTAAATAAGTTATTATCACTATTTTTTATGTATTCAGGTAGTTCATTGAAGCATTTTAACCCTTTGTAAAAAAGACTATTCTGTTCAGATTCTGTTTTATAATTAGGTAATTTGAAATCATTTCTTTGTCTTGTATTTCTTCCATGGACATCATAATTAACTCTAATATTTGTTCTTATGTATTCAGGTAAATTTCCCGTTTTTATATTGTATATAAACTTCATCGTAATATATTATATACCCCATATGAATTGTAAGTTTTCCCCCTTTTTTACGGCTAGAAACATAAAATTTCATCAAATTTCATCAAGTAGTTACGTTTACGTCATATATTTTTTAAATACGTGATTCGTAGTCATATTTTTTACATGCAGACCACAAAGAACGTTAAACTTTGCATCCTCACACAAAGTACCTACCTATTTTTTATTTTATATTTATCTTAAAAATCGTTTAGGTATGTACATCTGTTCACTATATATTTCTTATCTTATACAGCCAATTATTTGGAGATTACGAATGGGATAAGATTATTGTTCAGCCCCATTCATGAAAGGTATGAAGTCTTCGGCACAGCCGACAGTCCCGTCCTTACTTGTTTTGGATTAATTTTGTCGAGGTCAATGCGCTAGATCTTTACCCCTTTTAACCCGTCGTTGTTGTTGTTCTTGTAGCAGTGCTTCGCCCCATCCAATAGGTGCGACCGATTACAAATTGTCATCAATATCCTCTAACGGGAGTCAGAGGAAACTTGCTGCTTCAACAGGGGTGTACCATAATGAGAGGGGTGTTAGAGGCGTTGGTTCCACAATACAGTTGAAGAGATGGTTGGTGTCATGTGGGGACACGTTACATGGCAGGACATATGTTTTGTATGTCGGGCTTGATTCTGGATAGGTAAGAGTTTAATCTGTTACAGTATCCAGATCGAAGTTGAGCTAGAGTGACTCGAGGGAGTGTGCGTTCCTCTTCTGTAAGTTTAGGGTATTGTTCTTTGAGTACGGGATTCACCGGGAAATTCCCGGCATATAGGTCCACCGTGGTGTGATGGTAGCGTGCTCCGCCTACCACACCATATGCCCTGGGTTCACACCCCGGGCAAAGCAACATCAACATTTTAGAAATAAGGTTTTTCAATTAGAAGAAAATTTTTCTAAGCGGGGTCGCCCCTCGGCAGTATTTGGCAAGCGCTCCGGGTGTATTTCTGCCATGAGAAGCTCTTAGTGAAAACTAATCTACCTTGCAGATGCCGTTCGGAGTCGGCATAAAACATGTAGGTCCCGTCCGGCCGATTTGTAGGGAAAATCAATAGGAGCACGACGCAAATTGGAAGAGAAGCTCGGCCTTAGATCTCTTCGGAGGTTATCGCGCCTTACATTTATTTTTTTTTTTTATAGGTCCAACGCCTATTTGTGGAGTTCACTGAGGACCGGCTTGTGTTATTTGGCTTCATAGGCTGTGTTCTCAGGTGCCGTATTTCCTCAAAATGCTTATGGAGAATGTCAAAAATATCGGCGCGGCGGTGGTGGCGGCGGCGTCCGGCGCGGTACTATATTTTCTACTCATTTAAGACTGTTTAGGCCATTTATTGTTCATGTCAAAAATTGGTCGGATATGGTCTAAAGTGGTATCAACGGATGCGCATCACTGCCAGTTATTAGAAACTAATTGCGAAATTTAACTCTTTCTAACTTATGAACAAAGTTATTAAAAAAAACAGGCGATTTCGATGTCAGCTTAACACGGACTTTGCATCACCCAATTCACCAAGTTACTAAAACAAAACACTAAAAGAAAAGTTTTATAATAAATTTATATGCTCACTTTGCTTATTTTTTCAAAAAATTGATAATGAACAATGCAAATAAAATGGCCCAAGGCGAACTTCTTTCAAAGTGACCTCAAGTTGTTAAAAAAGCAAATTACCAAAAAAAAGGTGCCGATTTAAAAAAAAATTTACATTGCGATTGGCTGAAGGAATAAGCGAATCAGTTGCAAAATCCTTTAGTAGTACAATAGCGTCTGAAATGTTAATTTTGATTTTCACACTTCATCCTTCAATACCCAAGTCTGCCGGTTTGACATTTCCTAAAGTTGGCGACCCTTATGCAAAACTAGTCCCTTGGAGTGAATAACATTGTTGTATAACCTACGCGTTACGGCTCCTTTTACAAATGTGAATACTTAGGCACATATATTTACCAGGTGAGGCTTTTTCCTTCGCAAGAACACTCAAAATGGTGAGACAAAAGCTTTCCCAAGACAGTCGAACTAAAGACCGCGTGTGCTACTACCCTAACGTAGTGGACAGTCGAACTAGTCTGAAAACTGAAGCTACGCGGTCATCCATTCTAAAATATGGTTTTCATTTAACGAACACTATTGAAATCAATGTTGTGAACACAGACGTCTGCAAAATTTGATCTACATTTTAAAAATTGTATCCAGGGCCCTTGTAAAATTTTAATTATGTAGATGCGCCGAGGATTATACGATTTTCACCCATGAGTTACGCAATTACATCCACTTAGACTGCTTATGATTTCGAGGGCGGCATCTTTGGCCGAATAGTTACTCCCTAACGCTTCTAGGTGTTTCTCTAGTGTAGCTGGGCAGCATAGCGCGACAAAAACATCCGTTAGAAAGTCTTCGGAACTACACCTAGAGCTTTTAGGAAAGTGACGTCGACGAAGGTACATATGTGTTCGAAGTCTCAGTCCTATAGCTTCTGTGCTGGCATATAGCTCCTAATCATCGGGAATTGTAGCTCGGAAAGCTGGATGCGCCCTGTACCACGAGAGGCATAAGTATTAATAGACCATGAATAGCAACCGTAAGTCGCCTTTGTGCGTGACCGCCACGGAGCCAGAAATGATTCAAAGAAATTGTGCTCGTGACGATTATTAGGAGTTAACCCCAGGTGAAACTACGCTTTGCACGAGATATACAGAGAAAAGTGTGACCATTTTACGTATCTCTATTTCTTTTCAGCACACGCAGCAGTACCAATTCCAAAGACCGGGGTTAGGTTCAAAGCCTCCCTGGAGTAAGTGAGCGAGGGACAATCCCTCCGCAAAGACCTACTACTGAGAATTTTGGACTATCTGCGAGTTTTTGAGGCAAAAACCCCGGATCTTTCCGAAATGCCCAAAACTTTGATTTCCTTAAATACATCCAAATAAAACCTTTCTTAATACTTATTTTTTAAATAGAAAAATCAAGCTTTTTAAAGTAAGAACAGCAGTGTTGGCTCATCCATCAGATGTCTGTTGGGATGACCAGGTTTCTGTGTATTCAACAGGAACTGTTTGGTTAGCATTTCATTTCTCTCCCTGATGGGGAGTATTCTCACCTCATTATGTAGATGGTGTTCTGGGGACATAAGAAGACAACCCGTGGCTGTTCTGATGGAAGTATTTTGGCAGTCCTGTAGCTTCTTCCAGTGAGTAGTCTTTAGGCTTGGCAACCATATCGGGGACGCATAGCATGCAATCGGCTGGCCAATTGCTTTGTAAGTGGATATGAGCGTTTCTTTATCTTTTCCCCAAGTACTGCCAGCAAGATATTTGAGGATTTTATTACGGTACATTGCGGCTGCATGCTCACCAAAATGTAGATCGAACGTCACACCCAAAAATTTGGGGTGTAAGACAGTCGGTAGCGTGGTGCCATTGACGTGGATGTTCAAAATGGTCGACATTTGGGACGTCCATGTTGTAAATAAGGTCGCCGATGATTTAGTCGCTGATAATGTCAGGTTTCGCGAGATGAAGAAACTGGAGAGATCAGGGATGTAGCCGTTTATTTTGTTGCAAAGCTCATCGATCTGTGGGCCTGTGGCCATTATTGTACAGTCATCGGCGTAGGAAACGATAGTAACTCCTTCTGGTGGCTAAGGTAGCTTTGATATGTAGAAGTTAAACAAAAGTGGGGATAGGATAACACAATTCTTCTTAGTTTTGATGTTGCGTTTCTAAATTGCACCGATGCCTGCCGGCCGTCCTGATAATTTGTGGTCCACCTTTTAGGACTTGGGGGAAGGGTAGACCCTTCCACGTCTAACGGTAACGTGCCATGGTTGACCGTATCAAAAGCTTTTGATATGTCTAGCGCAACGAGTACTGTTCCGTGGTGGGTGTTTTGATTTAAAGTGCAATTTATCTGGGTGCTAATGGCATTTAGCGCGGTGGTTGTGCTATGAAGTTTTCTAAAGCCATGCTGATGACAGGATAGCTGCAAATTTGCTTTGAAGTAGGGAAGCAAAATGGCTTCAAGCGTCTTGGCTACTGGCGATGGGAGAGATATCGGGCGATATGAGTCTCCTGGTTCCCCAGGCTTTGGTAGCGGGACCACCTTGGCCATTTTCCATTTTTCGGGAATGACAAAGGTGGAAAGGGACAGGTTGAAGACATGTGCTAAATATTTGAACCCTCTTTCCCCAGGCTTTTAAGCATCGGCATGGCTACGCCGTCTGGGCCCACTGCTTTAGATGGTTTAGCATGACCGATGGCATCCTCAAACTCTTTGGCGGTGATGGTAATAGGGGACGCGCTGAATTTATGTTTATGTGCGCGTCTGTTGGCCCTACGTCTAACTTTGTCAACCGTAGAATGGATTATATATTGTCGGCAAAAAGCGCTCGCGCATTGTTTTGCATCCGACAGTACTTTATCGCCAAAGGCGATGGAAATTTTGTAGTTGTGCTTAGACGGATTCGATAGGGACTTTACGGTGGACCAAAGCTTACCCACACCGGCAGAGAGGTTACACCTACTTAGATGCTCCTCCCATTTCGCCCGCTTGTGTTCATCCACAAGCAATCTGATGCCTTGGTTTAAATCCCTTATTTGGGGGTCGCCGGGATCGAGCTGTCTTATAAGGTCACGGATTCTCGCTAAATTTGCGGCCTCCGGCGGAAAATGAGGCCGAATTTCGGGAATTCTTCCGGCGAGAATAAAGCGAGCCGAGGCGGATTCAATGACCTTGAGGAAAGTACGCACCCCTTGGCGAGCATCAGTCGGGATAGGGAGGGCAGCAAAGCGGCTGTCTGTAAAGGATTTATACTCATCCCACTTTCCTTTTTTAAAGTTTATGAAAGTGCGTTTTTCGGTGACGATGAAGTCGGCGGTACGCTCGAGCGAAATAAGTATTGGCAGATGGTCGGATGCCAATGTTACCATCGGTTACCAGTTGACGTAGTTTACGAGTCCTGCGCTCACGATTGATATATCTGGCGAAATGTGACAGCTTCCTACCATACGAGTGAGGGCGTCTCCGTTTATAGTGCAGAACGTCGTTTCTTCTATTTGATCCGCCAACATCTCACCCCTGCTGCCAGCCTGCAAGTTTGAATGCCATAGATCGTGATGGGCATTGAAATCGCCTAAGATAATACGATTATTACCAGTGAGTAAGGCACTGATATTAGGGCGGTACCCACTGGGGAAACAGGTGGCAGGAGGGATGTAGATGTTGATGATTTCTAGGTTTACATCGCCTGACCGGACAGATAACCCGTGACGTTCTAAGACACTGTGCCTGCGACCGATGTCGGGATCCAATATATGATATTGCTCTGAGTGGTGTATGATAAACGCGAGACCGCCTCCATTTCCGCTATCGCGATCTTTTCGCGGAACCCAGAACAGGTCTGCAGAGCAAATTTTGCTGTGAGTTTAGTCTCTTGTATCGCAGCAATGCGGATGTTGTGCCGCTTCATGAAATCGACTATCTCCGTGATTTTCCCAGTTAATCCATTACAGTTTAACTGCAGAATTCTGAAGTGCAGCGGGGGAGACGTCGTCACTCTAGGAGTAAGTGACGGGTGACTACGCCTGAGTTGTGAAAGGCTAGGACGCAATTGCTGTTGTGGACCTGAGACTGGACGTCCCTGGGTAAGCATTGTGGTACCCGGTATATTTGGGTTTGCGACCTGGCTACATGGCGCAATGAAACCCGTCGGGGTGTTGCCGTCGCGGAGACCAGAACATCAGGAAAGTGACACCGTCCAAGACAGGAGATGCACTGGGCGGATGTCGCAAACATATATATTCTGTGCCCGCAAACGGTGCTGCCGCAAAAGAGGGGGAAGAAGACGGGGGCTGATGCTCGGCATTGCTACCGACTCAACTACGGAGATTGTAGTTATGAGTGGGAGCGGCCGTATCAGCTGGTGGCGCCGTAGGGCGCGAGCAGCAGCGGGCACTTGTTGTGGCTTGCTGAGCAGCAAAGCTGCTGGAAAGTAGTGGGGGCGCTAAGGCGTAGCCTACGGGACGCCCTTGGGCATGAACAGCAAGAAGCCACATAAGATTTATAAAAGTTACGAGGACGTTGGGTTTTGGGATCTAGCTATAACAACCTGTCCGATGCAACCATCCCTTGCACGTGACACACTGACAAGAGTATGACCGTCCTAAAAAGATTCTTTTCCGGTAAACGCAGCAACACCATTTCTCAGGACCGGGGTCAGGAAACGGACTCGGATTGGGTTCGATACCTTCCCGGAGCAGAAGAGAATGGCGCAGTCCCTGGTAATTTTTTACTTTAGAGGTGAGAGGTGTCAAAAGATGCGTCTTGATCTCAGCACCACCAATCTGAAAGCGGAAATTAGGAATTTTATTTCTTTTCGGAGATATTTGCAAACAAAATCGAAAATTTGCATGTGGTTGTTGTAATTTTGATGATTTTGTGGTACCCACAAGAAAAACTCTCCAAAAAACGACGCGTCTTGACCTCGACAACAATAATCCGAAGGCGGAAAATTAAAATTTCAACTCGTTCAAAAGATATTAACGAAAAACGGTAAAAAGACCCGCGGGTACCTCCGAAACCGGGGGTGGGATCCATGGTATTTTTGCGCAGAATACATTTCTGCGTTGGCGACCTTCGGCCGCGCTTATAAAAAATTACCCTGGGTGGGTACAACACCGGTTTGGAGACCAAAACTATATACGCACAAAACACTTATGTTCACAATTTTTTTTGTGGGTTCCCCAATATTACAACAACCACATGAAAATCGCCAACTTCAACTGCAAATATCTCCGGACAGAGATAAAATTTTTCTTTTCCGCCATCGGATTATTGTTCTCGAGATAATAATACGCGTCGTTTGACACCTCTCTCGATATTTTTGGTAGCGTATTAGCAGTCGACCCCTCAACTAGACTATTACCATTTTTTTTGTTTTCCGCGCTCGGATTATTGTTCTCGCGATTAATACCATAGTGTACCTATACCAAGTGTGTTCACTAAGCGATAAACGTCAAAACTACAAACAGCCTCGCTCACCTGATGGAAATCTCAGGTCTAGAGTCGCATTTTTGGTCTCAACGACAACATTTTTGACTACCAATCGTATCGACTTTTTCAATTTTTCAATCATTCGGCGCACTCGGTAATGGTATCCATTTTGAATTCGCTGTCATTCCGAATCCAGCGAGTGCCTGTCAGAATGCTTGACAGATAAGTCAACACACTTGTACTTGTACACTATGATTAATACGCGTCTTTTGACACCTCTCTCGTTATTTTTTGACGCGTATTATCAGTGTCATGCTGTCGTAAAAAATTACCCAAAGAGCTGCTGGGAGGATAACAATTTGTTGGGGGGGACACAACAAATTAAATAGGGTTACACGCATGGTTCAATTATATGGTTGCATCATCTGTAAAGCAACAAAATATGTGTGTTCAAATTGTCAAAATCTGTGTATTGGTGTTGGTACGAATGGTATGGAATGAAAACGTAAAACTTAGCAGTTTTTGTATGTGTAAGAAAATGTTGCCAATGTGTTGGTTTCGGCCATGCAATGAAATAAATAAAATCAGCTGATGAGATGAGCCAACCATATAATTGAAACATGGGTTACACGGAAATGACAGTCCTTGGTCGGGAAAATCCCGAGTCGCTCCGGTCAAGACGAATTCAGTAGAGGTGGTGTTATCCCAACAGCTGATTGCTTCTTCTTGATAATTTTCCATACAAAGCCTTGTACAACAAAATGTCAGTTAATCGAAATCTATGAAAATTCTCCTTTGACTTGACATTCTTCTGCACGGCGAATTGGTTGAATTCGCTTTGCCACCACCTGGTATGGATTCGCCTTGGCTCCGGTATATAGAACCGACTGCCTTGGGAAGCGCCTTTTAACCCGTCGACTGCTTTGTTACAAATGGGAATCGCTTGGCAGCCCTAAACTGATCAAGAACAGCTGTTTTACTGACAGCAATAAAGTGACACGCAAACAATTTTTGTTTAGCAGCTTAAGCCAGAAACAAGCAAAACAATTTAGTATTAATATAAAATTATACAAATATGTCGGCCATCGATGAATTAGAAGCAAAAATTGATGAACTACATCTCCAGTTGCAGCTGCAAAAGAGCGAAACAAGAGCGGCGAGGGAACGTATTGACAAAATGTCTTCCGAAGTGGTTGACTCTAATCCCTACAGTCGCCTTATGGCACTGCAACGTATGGGCATTGTAAAGGAATATGAACGCATACGCGAAAAAACCATTGCTGTTGTTGGAGTTGGTGGCGTCGGAAGTGTTACGGCTGATATGTTAACGAGGTTAGTATAGTTTTAATTTTAATAAACGTTCCTTTTCTTATAAAGTCATAATTTACTAACAGATGTGGAGTTGGGAAACTTATATTATTTGACTATGATAAAGTTGAGTTGGCAAATATGAATCGACTCTTTTTCACACCCGATCAAGCAGGTTTATCCAAGGTGGAAGCAGCAGCGCGTACATTGAGCTTCATAAACCCTGATGTTAATATCGTAACTCACAACTACAACATAACTACTGTGGAATCATTTGATAAATTCTTAAATACTATAGCCCATGGTGGTATACAATCAAATACGCCAGTCGATCTGGTTTTAAGTTGTGTAGACAATTTTGAAGCACGCATGGCCATTAATACGGCATGCAATGAGCTCAACTTGAATTGGTTCGAATCCGGTGTATCTGAGAATGCCGTTTCAGGGCATATACAATTTATACGTCCTGGCGAAACTGCTTGCTTCGGTTGTGCACCACCACTTGTTGTAGCAGAAAATATTAATGAGCGTACATTGAAACGTGAAGGTGTATGTGCCGCTTCTTTACCCACTACAATGGGTATAACAGCTGGGATGTTAGTCCAAAATACTCTTAAATATCTACTCAATTTTGGTGAAGTATCAGACTATTTGGGTTATAATGCAATGAATGATTTCTTCCCTCGTATGAGTTTAAGACCAAATCCACAATGTGATGATCGACATTGTCAGGACCGACAGAAAGAATATCAGGCGCGTCCTAAAGCAGTGATTAAAGAGGGCGTTGTAGCAGACGATCTGCCCATACATGAAACAAATGAATGGGGTATCGAGCTTATGGATGACTCGCCTGATGTAGAAGATTCGATTGCTACGGTGTCTGTTGGAAGTAATGTTGCAGATGGCCTGCGTTTAGCTTATGAAGCTCCTGTAAAGACTATATTCGCAGATGCTGGAGCTGTTTCTGGAAATGAGGTAGATTTAGATGAATTATTTGCCCAAATGAAGGCGTTATAGGGTTAAGTGTTAGTATTCTAAAAGAGATGATACCTAGCATTAATATTAAGTAAACACAGCCCCCCGTTGCCGATGAAAATACAAAATTTCTCTTCGTTTTGTGGATTGACTATAGTGGTTATTTAAATTAATCAAGTCTAGAAGGCAAAAACTGAATATTCCATTATTTAAAGTTATATACGTATGTCTGTAAATTATGTTTTTAAACTCAAATACCTATTTCTATAAAGTGCTCTGTAAAATACATATAATAAATGAAAGAGAGTTTTTAGTTAAATTCGTTTTTGGGACAACTCTGGGATAGGGGTCGACTACTAATACATGTCCAAAGCGAACACAAGTGTTGATCAGTCTGAGTGATAATTTTCTCAGGGACGGAAAAAATAATATTTTTTTTGGAGTCGAAAAAGTCCTGGTCAAAAAATTGTGTTCTAGGTGAAAATGTTTGAGTTCCCAGGTATCCCTATAGCAATATCATGTCGAATCATGCATCCTTTTTATTTTTCGAACTTTTTCCATAAAAGTCCACATATAAAAGTAAAATCTGTATTTTTATTTTTTTAGTCCGATAGAACTAGTTACACTCACACTTTTAAAAATAAAATTCCGGCTTGATAACAAAGAAACGGCTTATCCGAATTAAAAAAAAAATTGTTTGTCTCGGATAAGCCGTTTCTTTGTTATCAAGCGGGACTTTTATTTTGGCCTTAAAAAATAAAAGTCCGGATTTAACTTTTATTTTCGGACTTTTATTTTTAAAAGTCCGAGTTTAACTAGTTCTATCGGACTCAAAAAATAAAAATTCCAAAATAATTTTTATCTTGATCCAAATATATTAAAAGTCCAAAATTAATAGTTTTGTAAGGAATTATATTATAAAAGGAATAACAGTTTGGGCCCCTGAATTTTCTGAACGTACGGTTGAGTATTTATGCTTAACGTGTTTATTCAGCTATAGGGCTAATTAAACTCCCTTAACCCTAACGCCGTAGTCGTAACCATACCCATATCCATAGCCATCTCCAATGTGATCGATTAATGGTGCCTTAACCTAAAAATAGTGAAAATTTCATAAAAAAGACGCAAAAAATTACAAACATATTCCACAAAAACTAAGTCTATTAGTCATAACGTATCCAAAACAATGAATAAAATCTACAAAAAGTTATTAAATTCACCAACTCAAATATTTTTAGGTTATGGATATGGCGAGAAACCAAAAACCAATTGGTTGGCTATGATATGGTTATGGCGTTAGCGTTATGGTATGGCACCATTAATCGATTACATTGATTTCCATAAGGTAGGTTCGATCAGCTGTTTTATCTGGTTATGGTTCTACGGTTATAAGTCACAATTAATTGGCCCTTACAGCCTTCCGCTATTTACAACCAGATTGGCTGAATTTTTGTATGTGTGCGTGTCGGGTATTTGACGCTTGCCCCGCGACAATCAAATAAAAAGCCATCAATCAACATTTGCATTGTGAATGATGACAAAGTGTGAGCTCTTATCTACCCCAGCAAAAATGTGCCCGTAAATTGACTAGGAAAATGACTAACAGCTGTGTCGATGGAACACGTAAATCGCTAAGTAGCATTTGTACAGGGCAGCAGTAACATTTGTGACCAGTCCATTCCGTCGTACCTATTTATGTGATTGTCCATACTGCTCACACATATACGGTTTTAGGTTATCGAAAAGTAAACAAACTATAGTGCTGTACTGTTCTTACATTCACGTTCTGGCAATCATTTTTTGGGTTATATACCTGTAACTTTACGAGTATTTTTACGTTAATATGACCGTCTTTTGACTAGTGTTATGACCGTTTTTTTACTTGGATTATACTGCTATATAAATAAAAAATTTCTTTAATTCAAATCTATTAACATTTCTTTTATTAAACATTTTTACAATATATTACATTATTTATAATTGATGTAAATTATTAACTATAAGTCTTAAGGAATAGTTTTTCAGTCTTGTTGGTGACCCATAAATGCAAATTTTATTGTATGCGATTGTATGCAAACAAAGTTAAGGGAAACTTAAATAAATTAATGATATAGAAAACAAAAGAGAAGAACTAACAGAACTATTGGTTGCAATAAACCATCAAATCGCGAGTAGGCAATTCACAATTTGAGTAAGTTGACTTGTAATTCGCCAATTTTAATGTTATACCTTTTTTATTTTAGTTCAGAAAGCTGCAATTGAGGTTCGAAAGTTACAATTTAAGTTCAAAAATTTCAATTCAAGTTCAGAAAATTTAAATTCAAGCTCAGAATTTCTATTTGTAGTTCAGAAAATTAAAATTGAAGTTCAGAATTTCTGTTTGTAGTTCAGAAAATTATATTTGAACTTAAATTTTAATTTTCTGAACTTCAGTTGTAATTTGCTGAACTGCAGTTGAAATTCGTGAGCTTCAATTATAATTTACTGAACTTCTATTGAAAATTGTGAACTTCAATTGTAATTTTTTGAACTTAAATTGAAATTCCTGAGCTTTCAGAACTTCAATTGCAACTTTCAAATTTTTTTTATATAAAATAAACAATTTAAAATTTTTTCTGACAGTTAAAGTGGTGAATTGCCTACCAGTGGTTTGAAACCACTTGCATTCGTGTTGGCGCTTCTCTATATCATTAATATAATAATATCTTTTGAATAATTTAATTAATACACAAATATACATTTTTTTCCTTTACATTTTAGAACTGTGTACAAAAATATGTAATTTTACATATCGCAACCTAACCCTTAAAGTATTTCAACTCGTAATCAGAGTAACTTTGTGTTGAATGTTGATTTATACCACGAAAATAACAAAATTGGTAACAAAACCAGGCTAAACGATAACGTTAACTACCAAAAAGTTATTTCACGATGCTTTCATGGATCGATTTACACTTAACTACCGATCTGAAATTTTTTTAAGTTTTCACATTTTTTAGTTTAAAATGCGATATATGCATTCAGTGGAATAATTTTAGATTGAATGTACTTCATGCAATTTTCTTTCTTCGTGATTTTGCAATAATAAACGTAGGTACTCATAGTAATTTTTTGTTTTGAATTATGTGATTACAATATTTATAAGGACTATTTAGTTGATGGTATTGGTATTGTCAGTTAAATTCATCAGCAATTATTTATATTCAAAATATTTTTTTGTTATACATCTATTTTATAAATTTTGGTTAAAAATTATTGACAAATTCGTTGCATTTAAATTGCTTTAAAAATCTTTGCAAACTTTGTGCGATTGTTGAATATTATTTTAATTAGAGCATAAAAAGATTAGATTAGTAACGTACGAAAAAATTTAGAATTATTTCAGTTAAGTTCATCACAAATATTTATATTCAAAATACTTATTTCTTATACATCTAGTTTATACATTTTTGGTTAAAAATTATTGACAAATTCGTTGCAATTAAATTGCTTTAAAATTCTTTGCAAACTTTGTGCGATTGTTGAATATTATTTTAATTAGGCATAAAAACCTTAGAATAGGAACGTAGGAAAAAACTTAGAATTATTAGGTTCTTATATAGTTTTTAATCAAGATTATTTCAGTGTATCTTGTTCGTTTGTTGTATGTAGGTTTATGCTGTTGCAGAGCTGGATTTATTGGTCAGATACCGCCTTTGTTTATGCCGGTTGTGGCTCAGCGTTAAACACCGTCTCATGCTGTCTTCGAAGGCGATCCTGCATTGCAGTTTGAAAACGTCTAAATTAATAGGAATGGACAATGAAAATAATGACATTTTAAAACAATTTAAATTACACTACCAAAAAGTACGCTGTTCACGAGTTTCAGTTTAGATAAAGATCGTTTGCCATGTACTCCGTCCCAGTGAAAATTGAAGAGAACGTTGTCAGAGAAAAGTTTTCTCATTACTCCAATAATGTCTGATGATGCATCTTTCAGCATAAAGATATATGATTTCTAAATGAAAACCACCAAATTAAGTTATGAAATACCATTAAAAATATTCAAAAATACCATTGATTCTTGATAATCATCTGAGTCCAACTTTTTCTCAATGTCATAAACTGAATCCAACGATGTTAGTGGCATAACGATAGAGAGCTCGGTGTGAGTATCATTTTCCGTTTCTCCGCTGATACGGCATACTATTTTGTGCGTTTTCTTAATCAGAACTTTTGAGTCACGCATAACTTTATGTTGAGCCAATTCTGGAAGCTGAAATTATAGCATAAATAATAATTAAAGAGAATCAAGGTATTGCGGCTACAATTACTAGGGTTTCACAAATAACAGTTCAATATTTCACTATGCACCTTTTCAACAATCTTAGTCAATCTAAATTCCAGGTCGATATGCTTCTGTAATATTGTTTGTAGTATCGCCATTATATTTTCGTTTGTTGTAGGGAATGTTCCTTCGTTGGTTAAGGAAGTAGCCGCATTATTCAAAACGGTACTCGTTGTATTTAAGGAGAAGTGAAAGGACGCGCTGTGTTGTGCTACATCGATGATGTAGTCGTATCCCTAACGTAATCAGCTGTTTATTGTTACGACGGTAAACCAAAAACCAATTGGTTGGCTACGATACGGTTACGAACTTAGCGGCACCAATAATTGATTGCATTGATTCTCATAAGGTTGGTCGAATCAGCTGTTACAAGGTTACCGATATGGTTACCGATAAAGCACCAATGTCTGCAGCTTTAGTTGACGCGATAAACCAGGCATGCTTAACCAACGAAACGATATCATTTCGTTACGATAATCAACGTTAATAAACGAAACGAAGTCATTTCGTTTCGTTTATTAACGTTAAGATCGTCAAATTAACGAAATGATTTCGTTTCGTTTTCTGCCATATCAAAACGAAATCAAATCGTTTATGTTGATTATTAATTTCAAACTATGCTGGCAAAGCTGATTGATGGCGGAGTCATTAAAGGTGAAAGCATTATCCAAGCTGATTGCAACTTTTCTCATGAATTTTGACAGTACGAACATTTCTCAGAGTATTTTTGACATTACCACCAACGAATTACACAAACAAATTACATAGAGTTTGTGTGTGTATGTGCGCTCGTTGTTGCCACCTTACGGCTTCACCATGGCTATAGCATTGCCAGCACAATTCAAACATAAAGTATCACGTTTTCGTTAACGTTTTTAACGTTAACGAAAGCTTTTCGTTTCGGTTAAAAACGAGATACAATTTATCTTGATAATTTCTTTATCGATAATATTTCGAAGTGTTTCAACGGAAACGAAGGAAATTTTTTGATAAACGATTAGCTTAACGTTAAGGTGCATCCCTGCGATAAACGTAAAAAGCCAAAGCAAAGAGGATAAATTATGAAGAGACGTCACTCGTTACTCGCAGCCATATGCTCAATGTTTTCTAAGAGGTAGTCGCTGGTTTTTTTGGGCGAGATGTGCATAAAATCTCTTCTAACCATTTTCGTGGAGTACTTGCGTTTATTTTTCCGCCTGTATTTAATTAACTAATTAATTCTCTTTCCAAAAACAACAGTTGCATAAAGTGCATACACTGTAGGAATAAATGCGAGACAATTCAAAAATGTCCCTCTTAGAAAAAATTCGGCATATATTTTTTGATTTCTGCCAGTTCCTGGCCACTCGTAGCAGACTGGTGGCTCTTATTTTATTTATCCTCTTTGCATTGTTGCTCACCACAAGTTTCCTGAAAGCGCCGATTGTGACGCAGCCATTTTGACGAGGCCATTTACAGTACGGCATCACATCACCGCAATCAGCTGTTCTATTTGTTTTGAACCGAGGTTCCTATTGCTTTCGTAATGTTGCGGAAATTTTCAACAAATTCCAATAAATATGTGCCGTTGCTTCACAGAAGACAGCAAGTAAGATTAAAATTAACGAGTTACTGAATATTTTTAATTTAGTTCATACATTACCAACAGCTATCAACACCAAGACCACTTAAAGTAGATCCAGATGAGCCAACTAAGAATCCACTTTTATATCAAATAACCAATAAATCGGACAATGCATTTGCAACTAAGGTGTGCTATGTTACACTTGTTGAATTTGAAGCATTTAAAGAGTCTGAATACGAGGAATGGGAGAAGGGAAAAAAACTCGCACGGAATTTTTGTATAGAATTGGGCTGAATACGAAAAATTTAAACATTATTTTATGTCTATAGTTAATATTTTAAGAGGTTTGAGCGAATATATTTTTTAAATTGGATAGCTTGGTTTATTAATCACATTTATAATTATTGTACATACATTTGACTATCGGCCCAAAAGTAGGTATAATAGAGACCCTTTATTTTAGGCTTCGTGTAAATATGGAGTTTTTGGTTCCATTACCTTATTTTCTATATTTTAAAGACTTGTAGACCTACATTGACACCTCTATATTAGTATTATGTCTAATAAATTATGTTCGGTCACGTTCTACTGTCTATGAGGAACTTGGGGTCGCCAATGCCTCGGATGCTAAAGAAACGTGGTTCGCCACGGGTAGGTGAGGCCCGAAGGCCTTGGGGAGTGTTATCGATGTTGATGATCCTTTGCCGGATGCAGATCCGGTACGTTCTGGTACCAGGCCCGACCATCTCGGGAACGATTTGTTATGGCCACATGCGACCTTCTAGGCCATCCCACCCCCTAGATCCATGAGGAGTTCGGGGTCGCAGAGCCTCTGCTGTTAATGAAACAGGACTCGCCACGGATAGGTGAGGTTGACAATTGGGTTTGGAGAAGCTATGGTAATTCTTTACTTTAGCTCACAACTGCTAAAACTCGTCCAAAAATATTGCGAGGTGTCAAAAACGCGTTATGAGCCCAGGACCACGAATCCGAAAGCGGAAATTAAATAATTAGTTTCTGTCAAAAGATATTTCCAAAACCGAAAAATGGCCCTGGGGAGTTCCGAAACCGGGGGTGGGATCCAAAGTAATTTTGCGCAGAATACCTTTCCTGGGTGAGTCCAACACCGGTTTGGAGACCAAAACTATATCTGCGCAAAACACTTTTACCCAGCTTTTCTTGTTGGTTCAACAAAATAATCAAAATTACAACAACCACATGAAAATTTTCTAATTTGTGATCCTGGGCCCAAAGCACGTCTTTTGACACACCTCCCAATAATTTTGCACGAGTTTTAGCAGTTGTGAGCTAAAGTAAAGAATTACCCTATGATTTAAACAAATTATATATTTGAAACAATGGAAACAACTGAAAATGTTACACGAATACCACTCTTATGATTTGCCCAAGTGAATCTGATTCTCAGGCTCCAAATAGTATTTTTTTTAATATACTTGTGTATTATTTTTTTTACAATGTAGCTATTGGTTACTGTTAATTATACTTACCAACAAAGGCTTTTAACTCATAGTCAACGCCACAAGATTTACCCGTATCGCCAGGCGCGGGTTGTAGTGACACAGAAACTGGACAATAAGGAGGAACTTCAAACGTTCAGTTTGTTGTGGCAGATATATTTGCTCATGCGCTAAATACAAGTCTTTACGAAATGTCAGACCAAGCACGTCCAAATCCGCACGTCCATATCTGAAAGCAACAAGTACTTGTCCAAACACCTTGCGATCTTTTTTCGGGATCGATTAAAACTACCCCGTCGATAGGATCAACATGTGAAATGTGGTCGACGAAATCACGATGGGACTTTTTGGTGGTAAAGTTCCTTTAAACTTAATTCCTTTTTTGGAACTCTTAGAAATATTGCAATCACCACCTTGATTGACCCACGGGTACCTCCGTAACAGGGGGTGGAATCCATAGTATTTTTGCGCAAACCGCCTTTCTGCGTTGGCGGCCTTCGGCCGCGCTTATAAAAAATAACCCTGGGCTACGCCATGCCACGACCGTTTTTTTTGTGGGCACGAACACAACAACAACCACATGAAAATCACCAACTTCAACTGCAAATATCTCCGGACAGAGATAAAATTTTTACTTTCCGCCTTCGGATTATTGTTCTCGATTAATTAATACGCGTCTTCTGACACCCCTCTCGTTATTTTTGGTAGCGTATTAGAAGTCGACCCCTCAACTAGACTATTACCATAGGGAAAAATATTCACAACGACCACCTTCATCAAAGCAGCGATAGTCACATTTTTCGCAATGTTCATTTATATACAAAAACCATTACCCCACCTGATGCTGAGCGACTATTTTTTCTTGGCTTTCCAATAAACATGCATTAAAAGACAACATAAATTGAAACATTTTCTCCACAACATCTTTTCCACAATCACAAAAGAAATTGCATGCACGAATTGAATTATTCACTGTACGCAGATGTTACCAAAAATGCAATAACCTACATCCATTAAAACTCACTTGATTTTGGTTCCTTTGTGGAAAATATAAATGCAAATACCGTAGCGCACCCAACACTTAATTTAAATTTAGTTTTTATTATATCCGAAATTATTTGTAAATAAATTTTTTTTACTCTGCTGTTGTGTTTCAAGCTGAAAATAACAAATGGCGGATTCGCAGAAAATTTTTGTGACGTATTTGAGGGTACATAGCATGTAAGAAAAGGCAAGCATATATGTATCGGGCATTTCAATTAGGCCATCTCATTCTGCCATACTAATAATTGTGGAACAATGTGGGATATTTTGTTGTTGGTCGCCATCTTTGGTCACTAGATTTTTGCTGGGACCCTGCAAAAACGCTCCACGTCATTTTCCCTGTCATTTTACGGTCATTGTGACTTTCTGCAGCGGTTATATTCATAGTCACGTTTGCATGGGCGTGATGAATTTTTGTGACCAAATTTTCCGTTTCGTTCCTATTAATGTGATCGTGCATTCCGCTCCCACCCTGCAAAAATCGTGTGACCAAAAACGCACACAGCCACACGAATTTTTGACAGGGGTGACGATTTGGAATGAAAAATTGTGCAAATGAAATAGCATGCTGACAAATTTTGCTTTCCCACAATGTATCGTGCACTCTCGCACCTATTATTTTCATAGGGATAGCAAAATACGTCATTTTTGCGTGCAAAAAATCCGCCATTTCTAATTCTGCAGAAAAGTGGAAAATTTTTTCAATTTGTGTGATTTACATTTTGCAGAAATTAATATACGCATTCTTTAATATTCTTTGGTCTACTAAGTGTGTTTTAGCAAAAAAAAACTCATATCAATGTGTGCATGTTTATAAAGAAAGAAAGTGAAATATGTAATTGCATAATATAAATAATCGTGAGCAATTCTACTGCAGAATAGTAAATTTTGATTTCCACATACATACAAGAAAAAATTCTTGTTACCATTAAGATTTATTATCCAAAATTGAAAAAAAAAGATTAGAAAATTCGATGTAAAAAAACGGTATTGTGCAATAAAATAGCCTCTCTTGTTGAGATACTCCTCCATGGTCTCCATTAATTATTGTGACGGAGGTGTGTTTGCAGCAGCAAAGTGAACCCAAACAGTGTAGGTCGTGGTGGTTGTTGTTCGTGGTCCGCATCAACTGGACCAGGTGGGGCAATGCGCCACATCAAGTTATACCAATGTATATACCACAACAGCAACCGGGTAATGCAAGGCCACGATAGCAGCAGCAACAACCTCCCAAGACTGGCTATCATCGTCGATTTATAAAAAATCAGTGTTGTGCATCTGTAATGCTTAAATATTTCCTCTGTTGAAACAGTTTCCACGATTCACTGTTCATCCTTTTTATTTTTCGAACTTTTTCCATAAAAGTCCACATATAAAAGTAAAATCTGTATTTTTATTTTTTTAGTCCGATAGAACTAGTTACACTCACACTTTTAAAAATAAAATTCCGGCTTGATAACAAAGAAACGGCTTATCCGAATTAAAAAAAAAATTGTTTGTCTCGGATAAGCCGTTTCTTTGTTATCAAGCGGGACTTTTATTTTGGCCTTAAAAAATAAAAGTCCGGATTTAACTTTTATTTTCGGACTTTTATTTTTAAAAGTCCGAGTTTAACTAGTTCTTTCGGACTCAAAAAATAAAAATTCCAAAATAATTTTTATCTTGATCCAAATATATTAAAAGTCCAAAATTAATAGTTTTGTAAGGAATTATATTATTAAAGGAATAACAGTTTCGGCCCCTGAATTTTCTGAACGTACGGTTGAGTATTTATGCTTAACGTGTTTATTCAGCTATAGGGCTAATTAAACTCCCTTAACCCTAACGCCATAGTCGTAACCATACCCATATCCATCTCCAATGTGATCGATTAATGGTGCCTTAACCTAAAAATAGTGAAAATTTCATAAAAAAGATGCAAAAAATTACAAACATATTCCACAAAAACTAAGTCTATTAGTCATAACGTATCCAAAACAATGAATAAAATCTACAAAAAGTTATTAAATTCACCAACTCAAATATTTTTAGGTTATGGATATGGCGAGAAACCAAAAACCAATTGGTTGGCTATGATATGGTTATGGCGTTAGCGTTATGGTATGGCACCATTAATCGATTACATTGATTTCCATAAGGTAGGTTCGATCAGCTGTTTTATCTGGTTATGGTTCTATGGTTATAAGTCACAATTAATTGGCCCTTACAGCCTTCCGCTATTTACAACCAGATTGACTGAATTTTTGTATGTGTGCGTGTCGGGTATTTGACGCTTGCCCCGCGACAATCAAATAAAAAGCCATCAATCAACATTTGCATTGTGAATGATGACGAAGTGTGAGCTCTTACCCAGCAAAAATCTAGTGACCAAAGATGGCGACCAACAACAAAATATCCCACATTGTTCCACAATTGTTAGTATGGCAGAATGAGATGGCCTAATTGAAATGCCCGATACATATATGCTTGCCTTTTCTTACATGCTATGTACCCTCAAATACGTCACAAAAATTTTCTGCGAATCAGCCATTCCGTTTACCATAGTTGCACGCAACATCAATTGATAATCTTCCAAAAATTATATGCATAAATTGTACAGATAATTTGCAAGCAGCATATAATTTCAAACAAGTAAATTGTACAGATAATTTGTACATATAATTTCAAACAAGTAGCTCGTCGTTCAGATGAAGAATTTAAGAAATTGTCGGCTATTGTTGATGTGGCAGCACAGCTTTGTAATGTCATCGATAAAATATATACATACATAAATGTGAATGTTGCTACAAAAGCGCGATTTATTTAAAAAAAACATTTAAATTAAGTAAAAACAATGCAAGAATTATATGTGAAATATACTAAAATGAAATTCAAGTGTATCGTTGCCAATTTATATAGGTATTTATGAGCATAAAAGTTTTGAAAGATGTGTAAATTGTAAGTGAGAGTGCTATAGAAATTTGCTAAATTTGCAAACTTTAACATCAAATAACTCGTGAACTATAAGTCTGCGCACTTTAAGTTATATATATTTGTGATCGGGAAAACTCCCTCTTTCATTTGATACCAAGTTTAACCGCGAACTCGGGGGTGCTAAACTAAATCGCTGCCATGCTTTCTTACAAAGTGAAATTTTATATCTAGTGTGGAGAGGAAGCCCAAGATTGAAACCACACAAGGCCCACCAAAAGATGAAGGGAAAAGGAAAATGCGCCCACCGAGTGCACCTAAATTGGATGCCAGCACGTATGCTTACATTATAATATGAAATCAAGGCAGCGATTTAGTTTAGCACCCCCCGATTTCTGGGTTGAACTTGATATCAAATTAAAGAGGGAGTTCTCCCGATCACAAATATATATATATAAGTGCGCAAACTTATAGTTTAAAAGTATATAGTAATCCCTCTAGATATTCAGATTTCATGGAATCTCAACGTGGAGAAGGAGGTGAAAAGTCCTTGACTATGGTGGACAGACACACAAAAAAGTATGCATACCAAAAGGTTAGAGGTGGTTTGCAGATTAATAATGCTAACCACAATGGCCAAAGATATGGCGTTAGCAACTGCAACAAGCCTGAAGGCTTCGGGCAGCTTATAAATAACATATACTTTCAATTCACAATCTCATCAATTAGTTGCTTGGCTCGGATATTGTTGTATCCAGTGTAGAGTTAGATAATTCAAGGTTGAAGGGAGGCACGATTGTTTGAGGGACATGGTTTATAATTTATTCAAGTCCATAAAGTTGAGTCTGAAAAAATCAAAAATTTAGAAACAAGTTTTTTCAATTTCAAAAGTTTTTCTAAGCAGAGTCGCCCCTACACAGTGATTTGGCTAACATTTACATTTTTTTATTCAATATTTAGGCAAGCATATACTTTGGAAAAGGTTAAGTATATCAGCAGTGGAAGCAGAATTTTTACGCTCGCGTGTTTGGGTCCGCGCTATTTTTGTGTTTCTGAACGTGTCCTATATCAGGTAAGAAATATGAAGAGAAGAACGTTTTATAACCTTTGCAGTCAGGAAAATCAAGAATTTAAGCGCAGTGTAGCCGAATACGCCAATATTTCAAAATTTGCTCGGGCAGATGCTGATTTTAATGCAGTTGCGACAGATGTGTGGGGCACCACCTCCGAAAGCTCTTTCTGCCGTCGATGAATTTGCTTCGAATTATATTGCAACAAACCCCCATGTCGTGGATGTAGCACAACACAGCGAACCGTTTCCATCTAGCTCAAAAGCTATAAACAACAATTTCAATAATTCGTCCAGCTCTAGTACCAACCAAACACACAACAAATTGATTGATTTACTTCCCTCCAATTCCGATTCAGCAAACGCCGATTTCATCGATGTAGCACAACACAGCGCGTCCTTTTACTCTTCCTTAAATACAACGAGTACCGTTTTGAATAATGCGGCTACTTCCTTAACCAACGAAGGAACATTCCCTACAACAAACGAAAATATAATGGCAATACTACAAACAATATTACAGAAGAATATCGACCTGGAATTTAGATTGACTAAGATTGAAGAAAAGGTGCGTAGTGAAATATTGAACTGTTATTTGTGAAACCCTAGCAATTGTAGCCGCAATACCTTGATTCTCTTTAATTATTATTTATGCTATCATTTCAGCTTCCAGAATTGGCAGAAGTCATGGCTATCTATAAGGTCATGCGTGACTCAAAAGTTCTGATTAAGAAAACGCACAAAATAGTATGCCGTATCAGCGGAGAAACGGAAAATGATACTCACACCGAGCTCTCTATCGTTATGCCACTAACATCGCTGGATTCAGTTTATGACATTGAGAAAAAGTTGGACTCAGATGATTATCAAGAATCAATGGTATTTTTGAATATTTTTAATTGTGTTTCATAACTTAAATTGGTGGTTTTCATTTAGAAATCATATATCTTTATGCTGAAAGGTGCATTATCAGACATTATTGGAGTAATGAGAAAACTTTTCTCTGACAACGTTCTTTTCAATTTTAACTGGGACGGAGTACAGGGCAAACGATCTTTATCTAAACTGAAACTCGTGAACAGCGTATTTTTTGGTAGTGTAATTTAAATTGCTCTAAAATGTTATTACTAACATTGTCCATTCCTATTAATTTAGACGTTTTCAAACTGCAAGGCAGGATCAACTTCGAAGACAGCATGAGACGGTGTTTAACGCTGAGCCACAACCGGCATAAACAAAGGCGGTATCTGATCAATAAATCCAGCTCTGCAACAGCATAAACCTACCTACAACAAACGAACAAGACACACTGAAATAATCTTGATTAAAAATTATAGAAGAACCTAATAATTCTTTTTTTCCTACGTTCCTATTCTAAGCTTTTTATGCTCTAATTAAAATAATATTCAACAATCGCACAAAGTTTGCAAAGAATTTTAAAGCAATTTAATTGCAACGAATTTGTCAATAATTTTTAACCAAAAATTTATAAACTAGATGTATAAGAAAAAAGTATTTTGAATATAAATATTTGTGATGAACTTAACTGAAATAATTCTAAGTTTTTTCCTACGTACCTAAGCTTTTTATGCTCTAATTAAAATAAAATTCAACAATCGCACAAAGTTTGCGAAGATTTTTAAAGCAATTTAAATGCAATGTATAAGAAAAAAGTATTTTGACTATAAATATTTGTGATGAACTTAACTGAAATAATTCTAAGTTTTTTCCTACGTTACTCTTTTTATGCTCTAATTAAAATAATACTCGAATTTCAGAACCTGCCTGAATATTCAACAATCGCACAAAGTTTGCAAAGATTTTTAAAGCAATCTAATTGCAACGAATTTGTCAATAATTTTTAACCAAAATTTATAAAATAGATGTATAACAAAAAAATATTTTGAATATAAATAATTGCTGATGAATTTAACTGACAGTACCAATACCATCAACTAAATAGTCCTTATAAATATTGTAATCACATAATTCAAAACAAAAAATTACTATGAGTACCTACGTTTATTATTGCAAAATCACGAAGAAAGAAAATTGCATGAAGTACATTCAATCTAAAATTATGCCACAGAATGCATATATCGCATTTTAAACTAAAAAATATGAAAACTTAAAAAAATTTCAGATCGGTATGTAACTGTAAATCGATCCATGAAAGCATCGTGAAATAACTTTTTTTTTGGTAGTTAACGTTATCGTTTAGCCTGGTTTTGTTACCAATTTTGTTATTTTCGTGGTATAAATCAACATTCAACACAAATCTTCTCTGATTATGAGTTGAAATGCTTTTTGGTTTAGGTTGTGATATGTAAAATTACATATTTTTGTACACAGTTCTAAAATGTAAATGGAAAAAATTTATATTTGTGTATTAATTGAATTATTAAAAAGATATTGTTATATTAATGATATAGAGAAGCGCCAATACGAATGTAAGTGGTTTCAAACCACTGGTAGGCAATTCACCAATTTAACTGTCAATAAAATGTTAAATTGTTCATTTTATGTAAAAAAAATTTGAAAGTTGCAATTGAAGTTCTGAAAGCTCGGAAATTTCAATTGAAGTTCAAATAATTACAATTGAAGTTCACAATTTTCAATAGAAGTTCAGTAAATTATAATTGAAGCTCAGGAATTTCAACTGCAGTTCAGCAAATTACAACTGAAGTTCAGAAAATAACAATTTAAGTTCAATTATAATTTTCTGAACTACAAACCGAAATTCTGAACTTCAATTTTAATTTTCTGAACTACAAATTGAAATTCTGAGCTTGAATTTAATTTTCTGAACTTGAATTGAAATTTTTGAACTTCAATTGTAACTTTCGAACCTCAATTGCAGCTTTCTGAACTAAAATAAAAAAGTTATAGCATTAAAATTGGCGAATTACAAGTCAACTTACCCAAATTGTGAATTGCCTACTCACGATTTGATGGTTTACTGCAACAAATAGTTCTGTTAGTTCTTTTCTTTTGTTTTCTATATCATTAATTAATTTATTTAAGTTTCCCTTAACTTTGTATGCATACAATCGCATACAATAAAATTTGTATTTATGGGTCACCAACAAGACTGAAAAACTATTCCTTAAGACTTATAGTTAATAATTTACAACTATTATAAATAATGTAATATATTGTAAAAATGTTTAATAAAAGAAATGTTAATAGATTTGAATTAAAGAAATATTTTATTTATATAGCAGTATAATCCAAGTAAAAAAACGGTCATAACACTAGTAAAATGACGGTCATATTAACGTAAAAATACTCGTAAAGTTACAGGTATATAACTCAAAAAATGATTGCCAGAACGTGAATGTAAGAACAGTACAGCACTATAGTTTGTTTACATTTCGATAACCTAAAACCGTATATGTGTGAGCAGTATGGACAATCACATAAATAGGTACGACGAAATGGACTGGTCACGAAAGTTACCGCTGCCCTGTACAAATGCTACTTAACGATTTACGTGTTCCATCGACACAGCTGTTAGTCATTTTCCTAGTCAATTTACGGGCACATTTTTGCTGGGTATCTACCCTGCAAAAACGCTCCACGTCATTTTCCCTGTCATTTTACGGTCATTGTGACTTTCTGCAGCGGTTATATTCATAGTCACGTTTGCATGGGCGTGATGAATTTTTGTGACCAAATTTTCCGTTTCGTTCCTATTAATGTGATCGTGCATTCCGCTCCCACCCTGCAAAAATCGTGTGACCAAAAACGCACACAGCCACACGAATTTTTGACAGGGGTGAAGATTTGGAATGAAAAATTGTGCAAATGAAATAGCATGCTGACAAATTTTGCTTTCCCACAATGTATCGTGCACTCTCGCACCTATTATTTTCATAGGGATAGCAAAATACGTCATTTTTGCGTGCAAAAAATCCGCCATTTCTAATTCTGCAGAAAAGTGGAAAATTTTTTCAATTTGTGTGATTTACATTTTGCAGAAATTAATATAAGCATTCTTTAATATTCTTTGGTCTACTAAGTGTGTTTTAGCAAAAAAAAACTCATATCAATGTGTGCATGTTTATAAAGAAAGAAAGTGAAATATGTAATTGCATAATATAAATAATCGTGAGCAATTCTACTGCAGAATAGTAAATTTTGATTTCCACATACATACAAGAAAAAATGCTTGTTACCATTAAGATTTATTATCCAAAATTGAAAAAAAAAGATTAGAAAATTCGATGTAAAAAAACGGCTATGTGTGCAATAAAATAGCCTCTCTTGTTGAGATACTCCTCCATGGTCTCCATTAATTATTGTGACGGAGGTGTGTTTGCAGCAGCAAAGTGAACCCAAACAGTGTAGGTCGTGGTGGTTGTTGTTCGTGGTCCGCATCAACTGGACCAGGTGGGGCAATGCGCCACATCAAGTTATACCAAGGTGTATATCACAACAGCAACCGGGTAATGCAAGGCCACGATAGTAGCAGCAACAACCTCCCAAGACTGGCTATCATCGTCGATTTATAAAAAAACAGTGTTGTGCATCTGTAATGCTTAAATATTTCCTCTGTTGAAACAGTTTCCACGATTCACTGTTCAACGAAAGCAGCAGCCAGCGTATGCCACCACCGAACAGCTGATAACAAAAACTTGGATGCACAGCAGTTTAAAGCTAAAATGGAAGTTGAGGAAATATCTGAAAATAAGGTAAATATATGTTTCGCGTTATTAACAAAATCGCCCTAAATTTTATGAATTAACAGATCGCTACGAACGACAAAGCACCCGAACGTGTGATCAAAGAAAGCACTACAGAAATTATTGCCGGCGGGGCCGTATTCTACAATCCAGTACAAGAATTTAATCGTGATTTAAGTATTTCAGTACTTAATGTATACTCAAAGCGGTTGACAAGAGAGCGGGAAGTGGCGGCGCATAAAAATCCACAAAATACAAAGGAAAGCAAGCAATGCTAATGACAAGAAACCATACACGGCTGAAGGTGTAAAATAGGACGATGGACTGCGAATATTGGAAGCGCTTGCTGCAACAGGTTTACGTAGCATAAGTTATGCAAAAGAAGTAGCAGGCGTGCGTGAAATTGTTGCAAATGATCTATCTAAGGTGGCAGTAGATTCCATTAGCGTAAATATGCGACACAATGGAGTGGAACATTTAATTGTGCCAAGCGAAGGGGATGCAATGTAGGTTTGATATACGAATCAATAGCTAGTGATTTAACTGTAATAATCAATAATAAAATTCGCAATAGGACTCTCATGTACCTTTCAACTTCATATGAGAAACGTTTCGATGTTATAGACCTAGATCCTTATGGTTGGCCGAATCGCTTTCTGGATGGCGCTATACAATCACTGACGAGTGGCGGTTCATTATTTGTAACTGCGAATGATATGACTGTGCTGGCAGCCAATACGCCTGAAGCCTGCAATACCAAATATAGTTATGTGCCTTTGCGTATGAAATGCTGCCATGAGATGGGATTGCGTATACTATTGCATTGCATTGAAAAGCACTCTAATCGTTATTGAAAATATATTGAGCCACTTTTGAGCATTTCTGCCAATTTTTATATACGCGTATTTGTGCGTATGCATAGTAGTCAAGCGAAGTGTAAATATAGCATGAGGTTGGTATACAGCATTTTGGCCTTTTACCACAATCCAATTACTTACCATATCTTTATATTATGAACACAGCAAACAATGAATGGTATTTCAATGCACTGGTTGTGATACCTATACGCTACAGCCTATGGGTATTATAAAAAGCAAGATCTCAGATAAATGCAATGCGGAAGTAAAATTCGGTATACCAACTGGACCAAATGTTAATACAAATTGTGCGCATTGCGGTCCCTACAAGAATACTGACTATCATATGACTATCATCTGATTGTCAGCAATGTCAACCTAACGATCAGCGCCTCATACAAACTTTCTATCACAAACTTAAGGGGACTTGCGCAAATGTGATGTAAACAACTGTGTACGTGTGAGTTTTTGTTCCCTTCTTATACACCAACATCGCCTACTGATTAAGTATATAGCCATACTGCTCACTCTCATTCCTTTTCCTGGATCAGTGCTGACACTCTAACTATCAAAAAGTGTCATAAATGATAGTTTACTGTAGATATCAGGTTTGACTGTTATACTATCATAAATGACCATTGTCATATTCCGCCAAAAATGAAACAATGCTTTTTGCTTTTTATTTACTTTATTTCATTACGTTTTTAATTTTGTACGTGATAAAAGCATAATTGTTTCTTATTTGTTTAAAATAAATAGTTTTATAAGAATTCGAGTTCAGAATGTTCAATTTAAATTCAGAAAATAACAAAACAACAGAAGAGCGCTTTCCTCATGCGGAAACACATTTAAAAATGAATCACCACTAACCACTATTATTTTTCGCGTTACAATTTTTTGAGTGCGCCCCATACATTCCGACAGCTTTTGGTATTTTTTAATATTATTTTCGATTTTGTTCTTTTAGCATGGAGCTTTGAAATGCTCTCTTTTTCATTTTTTAAACTTATTTTTTATATGGTTTTCGTCGGTTGAAAATGGCGGAATTAAAAAATAACAAAACAACCGTGATAATCATTTGATTGTCATATGACAGTCAGTAGTGACAACATGATTAAATCGGATAAACTGTTCTCGCATACATAAAATTCCGTTGAGAATTATGTATCTGTCTCACATGCATACTGGTATCTGCTGTATGTTCTTTTGTTCTGTACCAGGTGTCCGAAGCTTTCCCAGTTTGAGTCCTTTTTCATGATTATAGGCTGTCGTTGGGAACATGCGGACATGCGCGAGCGATCAAAGGAACATACATAAATTTGAGTATCAATGTTTACGTCATCGCAGGATCAGCATTGTCAATTACAAGTGTGAGTGTATTAGTAAAACTATCAGCGTTTCTTGTAGGGGTGATAAACATCATGTAAGTTTCAACTATCCAACTTAAGTATTTAAACTCGAATAAATCAAATTATTTCCTTCTTACTTAATTGGTGCTTAACTGTTTAAACGGTTATGTCCGTTCAAAAAGGCGCGTCAGTCGCTTTTTCAGAGGGTTAACTGGCACCAATTGTTCACACCAAATTGTTTCTTATATTCCCAAATATAGATGGGCGGTCCACTTTGGTCGCATCCCATACATGATCAACGTTTATTGAAGAATTGCTACAAATCATAGAAGAAAAGCCGCCAAGTGATTTAGACACACAACGTCGTTCAAAAGGTGTGTTATCGGCGGTATGCCTGAACTTGTATTGAGTACATGAGTTTTTATGTAAAAAATATTCATCATATCCAACATCAATACCTCGCATTCAATTGTGGACGCTGTACGCACTACATTGGGTTCACGTAATATGGACAAGCATATTGTTGATTCCAGTGGTAAGGCCACAATTTCAAATGATGGGGCAACCATTAAGAAACTATTGGATAAAATAATAACACAACGTAGCGTGCTCAAGTGGTATAAGATTATCTAGAAAAGATATTTCGTAACGAAAACCCTGGAAGATTACCGCGCGTTGTCTACTGTGGTTCAACAAAATATAACTTGGATGTTTGTTGCTCTTTTTCAATTTTCCTGAATACAAATGTCTGGATTGGAAAAATTTCAAGCAAATAAAGCTTGGCGTGCAAAAGTCAAGAAATTACTTGTCATGCAACGGTAAATGCTTATAAATATATCATTAAAATTATATGCTTGTTTATGATGAGCCATTCGAGTGAGCATGGAGATGGATGTTTTAAATACTGTAGAGTAAATTGGCTTACTATATAAGAATTTGAAATTTTTCCAAATCTTTGACTAAAAAGTAGCTACTAGCTTGTAGAACTTTATTACTTTACTTTTAAAAAGATAAATCACTTTAGCATGGTAATATATACCTATTATTAAAAAAAAATTAATAAATGCAGCTGCGCGTGCTTCTAGCAAAGTTTGTAGATCCTCCTCTAAATCCAAGCTAAAGCGTTGGCAAGATACCGGCTCTTTAGCAGGCGTTGTAGCCTTTCTAAATGTGTTCGTGAATCGAGAAAAAAATGTTGAAGATATTGTTTGTATTAATTTTTAATAATAGGTATATATTACCATGCTAAAGTGATTTATCTTTTTCAAAGTAAAGTAATAAAGTTCTAGAAGCTAGTAGCTACTTTTTAGTCAAAGATTTGGAAAAATTTCAAATTCTTATATAGTAAGCCAATTTACTCTCGTGTAGCGAATGTGGATCAACACGAAAGTAACGTTGCTGTTAGCGGAAATGCAATGAACAAAATATTTGAAATGGAGGATGAAAATAAATCCAATAATGCAAACACTATAAAGAATATTCCTTATAATTTTTCAACTAAGGCATCTTGTGACGAAACTATATTCGAATGCCAACAGCAACGTAGGTCTGATGAAAGTTTTATGGCTTTGGAAAAAATGTGTGATAAAACAGCATCCGATCCTGACAGCACACTATTTAAGTATATACACAGCGAGAACAAGGATATGGTTAAAGAAGATGCTAAAAAGCGCAGCGCCGATGGAAACTAATTTAAAATCCCTTGTAAACAAGGTAAGTGAATATACAACATATTGAAAGTTGATAAGATTGCGTGGTATAAATTTAATAATATAATCTTAGAACTACAAGAAATAGATGAAGAAGCAAAATCACTGCAACGTCTATTGCATGACTTATGCGTACATTACAATTAAAAAGATGGTTGGTGTCATGTGGGGACACATTGCAAGCGGGGCATACATTTTGTATGTCGGGGTTGATTCTGGATAGGTAAGAGTTTAACCTGTTACAGTATCCAGAACGAAGTTGAGCTGGAGTGACTCGCTTTTCTCTGGGGAGTATGCGTTCCTCTTCCGCGAGGTTTGGATACTTTTCTTTGAGTACTGGATTTACCGGGCAATTCCTAGCATAAAGGTCCGACGCTTGTTTATGGAGTTCACCAAGGACCTGCTTGTGTTTTTTCGCTTCATACGGCTGGGTTCTCAAGAGCCGTATTTCCTCAAAATGCTTACGGAGATGACTCCTTAGGCACCTAGACGATGCTGGTTGACCAATCAGATGTCTGTTGGGATGTTCAGGTTTCTGAGTATTCAACAGGAACTGTTTGGTCAGCATCTCATTTCTCTCCCTGATGGGGAGTATTCTCGCCTCATTATGCAGATGGTGTTCTGGGGACATAAGAAGACAGTGTAGGGATTTACTACACGTTGTTATGAAATACTTGTTATTGTTAAAACTTTAATTTTTTTTTTTTTTTTAGTGCTACTAGTTGTAAATGTTATTTTATTGTATAAACGCTTAAATTAAAATTAAAAAAAAAAAACGCTATGAAATACTTGTTATTGTTAAAACTTTAATTTTTCTTTAAAAATCGAGTTTCAAATTTTTATATTTCATGTTATATTTGATGTGAAAATTTTTATATTACTTTACTTTTGAATTTATCATTAAACATTAAATTTAAATTTTATGGATGTGTTATTGTGGATATTCAGGATACGTTATTATGGATATTCAACTCATCTGGTATCTATAATTGTTCAATAAATTTATTCGTTCAATATTCACGATACATTTTAATTATATATTCGTTTAATGATAAATTCAAAAGTAAAGTAATATAAAAATTTTCACATCAAATATAACATGAAATATAAAAATTTGAAATGCGATTTTTAAAGAAAAATTAAAGTTTTAACAATAACAAGTATTTCATAACAACGTGTAGTAAATCCCTACAGACAGCCCGTGGCAATTCTGAGAGCAGTATTTTGGCAGGCCTGTAGCTTCTTCCAGTAGGTAATTTTTAGGCTTGGCGACCATATGGGTGACGCATAGCACTTAATCGGCTGGCTAATTGCTTTGTGTGTAGTCATGAGCGTTTCTTTATCCTTTCCCCAGGTACTGCCAGCGAGGGATTTGAGGATTTTGGTACGGCTCTGAATTCTAGGAACAATTGCGGCTGCGTGCTCACCAAAATGTAGATCCTGATGAAAGTCACACCCAAAATTTTAAGGTGTAAGACAGTCGGTAGGGTAATGTCATATGGTCGACATTTGGCGCGGCCATGTTTTAAATAAGATCACCGATGATTTGGTTGGTTACAATATCAGGTTTCGCGAGGCGACAAAAATGGAAAGATTGGGGAGATAGCTGTTTATTTTATTACAAAGCTCATCGGTGTTGGAAACAATAGCATAGGCGTAGAAGCAATAGTGACTCCTGGTGGTAAAGGTAGCTATTGATATGTAGAAGTTAAGCAGAAGTTTGAATATGAGTTTTTTTAAGTTATTGCAAAAAAAGCGTTGAGGATTTTTATTATCTTACCAGGTACCTTCGTACATGTTTCTAAGAATGAAGAATAAAGCCTATTCAAACTCAATTTTGACCAGGACAAAGCCGCTGAGATTTCGCTATACTTTAACATACAATACGTTACCCCATTTTAGCACAACTATCATTTTTTGATTTTATTAAATTTTAATAAATGTTTCTTCCTCTACAGTTCCATTTCGGTATTGGATGGTAAATATGGCTTTCGCATTTTCTCCATCAATAACTGTGACAAGGTGGAAGAAATCTATGCGCGTAAATCGCAACATATTATCTTGGTCGAGCGTTTCTTCAATAGCTCTCTAGTGGTGATGGAACAGCAGAGAACCCCAACTGTTTACAAATGTTACACTTCAAAAAGAATCAAAATATCTGCCATTGCGTCTACGGCTCAATTCCACACAGTATATGAATGAATCGAACGCACCTAATTGTCTGCCTAACTGATAGTATACATATTCATCAAATCGAAAATATTGCACCAAACGAATTGGGTCTGAATACTGAAACAGTACACATATTCAAAATCGATGAGAACGCTGTGATGATGGTATAGGGTGAGTTGTTGAATAACATACGAAAACCACTTTAACCCATCTATATATTTGCATTACAGCTAAAGCTTTACAAACAGCAAAAATTGCTGGCGCCAAGCAATTGGAAAAGGCAGTGAAGCATTCATCACACTGTACGGATGGTGCAAAGTTAGAATCTGCTGTTGTAACTGCTGCCACCGACACAACGGTCATCTCTACTTCGCCGAGTAGCGGCTCGTCCGACTATCTATCGAAGACAGTATAATCATATCTTTTGCCAACACAGGTTAGCGATGTGCTTGCACAGGAAAAGATTTCAATTGGAAAACGAAACCCAATTAAGCGAGTTTATGTTATTATTAAAGTACGTACTTCTTTTTTATATGAACTGTATTAATTTAAGTTACAATTTCATGTACATATACAATAAAGTATGTCGTGTTACGATTGCTGTTGGAATTAGATTTGGAACCAATCAATATTTCTGCTAAGGGTTGCAGAATTATTTCTGGAATGATTAGATTTAGAACAATAATAAGTCTTACTCAATTACTAGTCCTACATTTTTAAATTCATATTTTACTTTACTTTATTACTTTCAAATTCAATTACGACAGCAATCGGTTTCCACGACACCTTTGAATATTCTTGATCAGAAAAAAAGAGTAAATCTAATCTGAATTTCTAATTAGCTTTAAGTTGTAGATTTAAATTGATTCAAATAATTGGAGTTTTTTCTAAAGCTTAAAATTATTTTCTGTTCGCTTGGAAAAGATTTCAATTGGAAAACGAAAACCAATTAAGCGAGTTTATTTATTATTAAAATACGTACTTTTCTTTATTTGAACTGTATTAATTTAATTTACAATTTCATGTACATATATAATAAAGTATGTCGTGGTATGATTGCTGTTGTAATTAGATTGGAAACCAATCAATACTTCTGCTAAGCGTTGCAGAATTATTGCTGGAATGGTTAGATTTAGAACAATAATAAGTCTGACTCAATTACTAGTAGTACATTTTTAAGTTCACCAATTACGACAGCAATCTGATTCCACGACACCTTTGAATATTCTTGATCTGAAAAAAAATAAACCTAATCTGAATTTCTACTAAGCTTTAAGTTGTAGATTATTCAAATAATTGGAGTTTTTTCTAAAGCTTAAAATTATTTTCTGCTCGCTTAGAAAAGATTTCAATTGGAAAACAAAAACCAATTAAGCGAGTTTATTTATTATTAAAGTACTTACTTCTTTTTTATATGAACTGTATTAATATAAGTTCCAATTTCATGTACATATATAATAATATTGAAAATAATAAATATGGAAAATTCAATTTTTTTGGTTCATATTTTAATCATATGGTTGCTCCAGGTAAAGTAAATCTGCAGGTAAAATTCATGTTATATGGCGGTTATATAAATGGTAAAACCGCAGTAAAATTGATTGTCAAATGACTCGAAAATGTAGAGTGAAATGACGGAGAATATGACCGCCATTTGATGAGCATTGTGACGTGTGTGAACATCACACTACTATGCTCACATCCTATAGGTGGGAGCGGAATGCATGATCACATTAATAGGAACGAAACGGAAAATTTGGTCACAAAACCTAATCGCCCCACGCAAAAATGACTATGAATATAACCGCTGCAGAAAGTCACAATGACCGTAAAATGACTAGTAAAATGACGTGGAGCGTTTTTGCAGGGCACTTATAGGATGTGAGCATAGCACTGTGCTGCTCACACACGTCACAATGCTCGTCAAATGGCGGCCATTTTTCCGTCATTTCACTCTACATTTTCGAGCCATTTGACAATCAATTTTACTGCGGTTTTACCATTTATATAACCGCCATATAACGTGTATTTTACCTGCAGATTTACTTTACCTGGAGCAGCCATATGAATAAAATATGAACAAAAAAATTGAATTTTCAATATTTATTATTTTCAATATTATTATATATGTACATGAAATTGGAACTTATTTTCCAGATAAGCTTATACCACTTGAGCACGCTACGTTGTGTTATTATTTTATCCAATAGTTTCTTAATGGTTGCCCCATCATTTGAAATTGTGGCCTTACCACTGGAATCAACAATATGCTTGTCCATATTACGTGAACCCAATGTAGAGCGTACAGCGTCCACAATTGAATGCGAGGTATTGATGTTGGATATGATGAATATTTTTTACACAAAAACTCATGTACCCAATACAAGTTCAGGCATACCGCCGATAACACACCTTTTAAACGACGTTGTGTGTCCAAATCACTAAGCGGTTTTTCTTCTATGATTTGTAGCAATTCTTCAACAAACGTTGGATCATGTATGGGATGCGACCAAAGTGGCCGCCCATCTATATTTGGGAATATAAGAAACAATTTGGTGTGAACAATTGGTGCCAGTTAACCCTCTGAAAAAGCGACTGACGCGCCTTTTTGAACGGACATAGCCGTTTAAACGGTTAAGCACCAATTAAGTAAGAAGGAAAAAATTTGATTTATTCGAGTTTAAATACTTAAGTGGGATAGTTGAAACTTACTTGTCTTTAAACTGCTGTGCATCCAAGTTTTTGTTATCAGCTGTTCGGTGGTGGGCCAGCGTATGCCGCTTTCGTTGAACAGTGAATCGTGGAAACTGTTTCAACAGAGGAAATATTTAAGCATTAAAGATGCACAACACTGTTTTTTTATAAATCAACGATGATAGCCAGCCTTGGGAGGTTGTTGCTGCTGCTATCGTGGCCTTGCATTACCCAGTTGCTGTTGTGGTATATACCTTGGTATAACTGGATGTGGCGTCATTGCCCCACCTGGTCAAGTTGATGCGGACCACGAACAACAACCACCACGACCTACACTGTTTGGGTTCACTTTGCTGCTGCAAACACACCTCCGTCACAATAATTAATGGAGACCATGGAGGGGTATCTCAATAAGAGAGGCTATTTTATTGCACACATAGCCGTTTTTTTACACCGAATTTTCTAATCTTTTTTTTTTCAATTTTGGATAATAAATCTTAATGGTAACAAGAATTTTTTTCTTGTATGTATGTGGAAATCAAAATTTACTATTTTGCATTAGAATTGCTCACGATTATTTATACTATGCAAATACATATTTCACTTTCTTTCTTTATAAACATGCACACATTGATATGAGTTTTTTTGCTAAAACACACTTTAGTATACCAAAAAATATTAAAGAATGCGTATATTAATTTCTGCAAAATGTAAATCACACAAATTGAAAAAATTTTCCACTTTTCTGCAGAATTAGAAATGGCGGATTTTTTGCACGCAAAAATGACGTATTTTGCTATCCCTATGAAAATAATAGGTGCGAGAGGGCACGATACATTGTGGGAAAGCAAAATTTGTCAGCATGCTATTTCATTTGCACAATTTTTCATTCCAAATCGTCACCCCTGTCAAAAATTCGTGTGGCTGTGTGCGTTTTTGGTCACACGATTTTTACAAGGTATCAACTGCCTGACAGGCTGTTCAATATGGCTACTTTTCAGCGTTTTGACAGGCTGTTCAATATGGCGGCGCCTATCTTTAGCGGGTGATAGAAAGAGATACAGAATGAGACAGCGATAGTCAAATACGAATCAGGTGATCCAATCACTTTGGAATTTTGACGTTTATGCAGAAGAGATCACACTTTGTCATCATTCACAATGAACATTTGCATCATTGTAAATTTTACCAAGTAGCGCAACTAACAGCTGATCGCTGAAAATTCGCACATTCACACGCACAGTTCTCGACTCAGTTTCAAAAAAAAAACTTTAGATTATTTAATTCAAATTTTAAAGTGAGATAATCCTTATAAATTTATGTATACAGAATATATATGGCATTTTTGTTGTTATTAAAACAATAGTTTTATTTATATTAAAGCTTTTATCATTTTTTTTTTAACTTTGAAAAAACTCCGAACACCATTCCTTCATTATATGACATTCGACTGCCTAGTCCACTGCCTTCCACTCTATTCGCAACATAACCTCTACTTAAGCTGCCAAACTATATAGTAAACAATGATTTGCATTGAGAAACCGTAGCGTTCGGACGTGAATATGTCGTCATCGGATGATGACTTTTTTTACTTGCATCTAAAGCAGTTTTATTAAATAATAAAAATTTTAATAAATAATAATAAAAGCTTTACAATCCATAAAGCTGCTAAACATTGATAATTTTCAATAAATTTTAATATGAATTGCCGTTCTTCCGCGCACTTGTTCATTTTGAATGTCGGCACAAACTAAATACAACACTGCGTTTTGTCAATCACACCCCGCGACTATCAAATAAGCTAGCGTCAAATGAAAAAATCAAAAATTTTTGATTTTCATCAACGTGTAGCCAAATACGTGTGTCACGAAGCCACCCATGGTTCAATTATGTACAGGTTGGCTCATCTCATCAACTGATTTTATTTATGTCATTGCATGGTCGAAGGGATTGTCAAAAGGAGATGGCAAACTCAAAATGAAACCAACACATTGGCAACATTTTACTTACACATACAAAAACTGCTAAGTTTTATGCATGGCGCAACGATACAAGGTGGCAGCATGGAACAGCTGATTATAAACTTTTTTTATTTGATTTGATACATCAACTTACGGCGCAGTACGGTTTTGACATTTGTCCATCGAATTTACAAAAACAAAGTACATGGAATTTTTATTTATGTTTGTAGGTATGTCACCATGCTGCCACCTTGTATCATTCCGCTATGGTTTTATGTTTCCATTCCATACCATTCGCACCAACACCAATACACAGATTTTGACAATTTGAACAGACATATTTTGTTGCTTTACAGATGAGCCAACCTGTATATAGTTGAACCATGAAGCCACCCGACTGCACTAACACACACAAAATTCAGTCAATCTGGTGGTAAATCGCGGATGCTTTTATCGACAGTTCATTAAGATTTTACAGTATTGGTTGTTAATAAAATTTTTACTCTTAACATTATAGTGAAGCATGAAAAACTAATCCCTAAGTCCTTTTTCTTAAAATTTAAGGATTTTATTTGATTTGGCATTGTACTCAACTAGCTGTTCTTGTGTTATGCGGACCGTGCCTATTGGACGTTTTGCAGCCAGGGGATAAATTCGGCTGTATTTGAACGGAGCCTTCCCGATACCGTGCCACCTCGGGAAGTATTGATGGCCTTACCACAGTAAGGGCGCTGCTGTGGCTGACGGTTCTTTCCTCGCATATAATACTGGACCGCTGAGTCGGCCTTGTGTACTACCAAGATGAACGAATCATTACCAAATTATATAAGGAGGACTGAGTCGCAAGCCAAGGACGACGAATACGCATTAAGCGATGTGTCGGACTCGGGGAGCGAGAGTAGTGCTGATTCAATGAACTCCGTTTTGGAAAAGCACACAAATGAAAACGGAGTAGAAGAGTGGAGAAGGGTACGGAGCAGAGGAAGTAAAAGAGCTGTCTCGCAGTACCGTGCAACACTAAGAATTGTCCAACGCCTGGGAGCAGTGGTCGACCCAACAGAAGTGGAGATGGAGCGCTTGGAATGGGCCCATGAGGCGGTAGAAGTAGGTCGAAGGCAGTTCAAAATGTTTGCTGCTAGAAATCCTCGGTTCTGCCACCGGTACGAGGAAGAAGCGTCGAATGGCAGAATGAAGAGGCACCGTTCGGCGGCAGGCGACAAGCCTGCTTTCAAGAGGCAGAAAGGACCCAGTCCCAGAGCCGCGAGGCAGGGCAGTCGCATAGACAAGACAAGTAAGCCCAAAGCTGTAAAGGCGCGTCCACAGCAGTAACAAAACATGTTACAAACAGTTATAAAACCAGTGTTATGTAAATTGTTAGGAATTCAACTGCAAAATGTTGTATAACACGATGTTGTGTAACTTTTTTTCTGTTTTTATAGCAGGTTACATGCTACCCAGAGGTTGTCGGAATTAGATAACTTGGTTGTATAACAAGTTGCAAGTTGTTTTAAAACAATTGTTATACAACTTTGCTATTTCGTTACCGGTGTGGACGTACCTTAAGACAGATGGGCCCCAATAGCGAGGTAGCAACTACCTCGAAAGCTGCGAGTCAGAGGGAAGTTCCAACTACGGAAGTAGGAGATAAGCCAAAGGGAGATACCGCTAAGTGGCGCTGGTTGATCGTAGCAGTCCTTTCGGACAGATGACTGCTTAAAGGTGGAGATCTGTAGAAAGGGAACTTATTAGCTTAATGCTTAAGATGATGCGGGAACAACCAAGTAAGCCCCTTCCAACCTTTGGTTCGGGGGAAGGTATAATGGTGTGAAGATGATAGCGTGCGACAACAACATCGCGAGCTTGCGGTGGCTGGAGGAAGTGGTTCCAAACCTCCAGAGGCAAGGCACGAACGCGCGGTTTGAGGTGGTGGGTAAAGCGCAAATCCCCACGGTACCAAAAGTTAAGGTATGGATACCATGCGTGATGAAGTTGGAGGATACACTGCGACTTCTGCAGACTCAGAATCCGAACATACCGTCGCAGGATTGGAAGGTACTTACTGTATCTCGGCCTACGGAGGAAGGTCAGTTCTACATCTTTCAAATAAACAAGCAGGCGGAGGATATATTGTACACGCAGCATGGAAAAATGTCCTTTGGTACAGGCAAAATTTATATGCGAATCACGAAAAGAAGTCCCGAGGATAAAAATCCTAACACGCTGGAAGTGGGCGAAGTCGAAAAGGAGTCAAAAGCCTAAGGGAAAAAAGACAGGTGGATGTAGCCGACGTCACCACGAAGGTGTTAGAAGAGGACCAACAGCCAGATGGTGCTGGGAGTCGCACAGAGGAACACCCGTTACAACAGTTACAGGCTGAAGGGGGGTTCGAACACTCTACACCAAAAGCGAAAGGGGAGCACGACGACGTCACGACGAAGGTGCTGGAGGGGGACAAACAGCCCAATGGTGCTGCAGATAAACCTCCAACACAGTGAAGTGGCATCGAGCGAACTCCTCCTAACCCTTGAGGAGGGTTGGTTTGACGTGGCGCTGATCCAGGAGCCGTGGCTCTCATCGGGAGGAAAGGTTTCTGGACTTAGCGCGCGCGGATTTGGCGTTTACTATGCGCAAACGGATGCGAGCTGTAGTAATGGTAAGGAAACAGCTGCATTCATATATGCTGCCTAATTACACTACTGAGGACCTCGTAGTGGTGGCCGTTGACCAAAGGAATAAGCAGGCACATATCCTGGCATCCTGCTACATGGCCCATACTGCGGAGGTTCCACCGATGGAGTGCAAGAGGCTAGTACAGGACGAAGGGCGCAAAGGGCGGTCGGTCATAGGCGCGGATGCAAATGCGCACCACAATGCGTGGGGAGGAGCAGATACGAACGAGAGAGGCGAATCTCCATTTTGTTACATCCTGCAAACCAATTTGCAGATAGCCAACAGGCGAAATGTCCCTACATACATTGGTCCAACATCCAGCAATGTTCTGGATATTACACTGAGCTCCGAACGTGATATATCAAGGTATGATTGGATGGTTCTTGATAGACCATCCTTCTCCGACCATGCGTATATCAGCTTCAGCATCCCCTTAAAGAGGGTAGAGAAGGGAGGAACCTTTAGAAACCCTTGGTCAACAAACTGGACTAAATTCCAGAAACAGGTAGAAACGAAACTGGGACAACCCAAAGAGGTTGCCAATGTGGAAGAACTGGAGGAGTCTAATGAATTCCTAATTAGGACGCTTATGACTGCGTATAACAAAGCTTGCACTCTAAGAAGATTCAGAGGAAAAGCAAAGCCGCCATGGTGGAGCAATGAGCTGAGTATTCTAAGTAGACAGGTAAAAGAAATGTTTAAGCTAGCAAAGACCGCGGAAAGCGAAGCGTGTCGGGACGAGTACAGGGATCTACTGAGGATCTACAAGCGTGAAATTTCCACGGCGAAAAGAATCGCATAGAAAAGTTTCTGTACGGACATAGATTGCTTCAGCGAAACAGCACGGTTGAGAAAAGTCCTAGCAAAGGGAAATATGGTCCAGGGAATAATAAAGAAAGAGAACGGGGAATGGTCACGTAATAGTGAGGAATCCCTTGAGGTGCTTCTCGATACAAATTTCCCACCGGGAGATGGTTTAGAAGAGTCAGCAGACAGCACTCACACTTCGATCACGGAGCGGGTAGTGCCGCGCTTGCTGACCGGTACCAAGATCGAGTGGGCAGTGAACACGTTTTCTAAGTTTAAATCGCCGCCCCAGATGGTATATTGCCGGCCATGCTACAAGTCTCAAGTAGGGCGGTCGTGGAATGGCTTAAAATAATATTCGATGGGTGCATAAGACTGAATGATGTACCGCGCTCTTGGAGAACTGCTCGTGTAGTTTTCCTACCAAAGGCGGGAAAGATCGGTCACGTGTATGCCAAAGATTATAGACCCATTAGCTTAACATCATTTCTGCTCAAAACCTTTGAGAGGCTGATAGATGTGTACATAAAGTCCAACGTGGATGAAAAGCTGCTCTCCACAACACCACATGCGTACAGCATAGGCAAGTTGGTAGACATCGCATTGCATAGGGTGATAATAAGCGTAGAGAAAGCCCTGGAATATAAGGAATATGCTCTAAAAGTCTTCTTAGGCATTGCCGTGGCTTTCAATAATGTCTCTAAATGCGCGATTATGGATGGTCTTAATTACATTAAAGTACATCCAGCCTTAACCAGATGGATCGGCTGCATGTTAAATTTCTGGAAGATTACATCACAATGGGGATTGTACGAGGCCACGAAATCAGTGTACAGGGGAACGCCGCAGGGAAGGGGTGCTATCACCTCTGCTGTGGACGCTGGTCATCAACCAACTGCTCAGGCGATTTGATGAAGGATCCGTAAAACTTACGGCTTACGCAGATGACGTTGCAATTGCCATAAGTGGAAAGTGCCTTCCAACGATTAGCACTTTGATGGATCGGGCGCTTCGGGATATTCATACCTGGGCATCAAATGTCGGGTTCAAAGTCAACGCAGATAAAACGGATATGGTCTTGTTTACAAAGAGGTACAAAGTCCCAAATTGGATCAGGCCTAAGTTAGGAGGGGTGCCTACAGGAGAAACCTTGCACAAAGTATCTAGGAATCATCCTAAACAGTAAGCTGTCATGGAAGCTTAACGTGGAGGAGAGGGTGAAGGCTTCAACGGTACTTTATGCATATAAAATAATACTGGGGTATACGTGTGGCTTATCGATCTCTCTTTCTCATTGAGTTTTTATAGCGTTTGTAAGCCCTATCCTATACTATGGAGTTCTTGTTTGGTGGAAAGCCACACAAAAAGCAACCTACCTCAAAAAATTAGAGGGGTATGCAGACTATCAATTCTTAACATTACGGGAGCCCTGAAAACAACCCCGACATCTGCACTGTATGTCATTCTGCACATTCCACCTGTAGACCTGGTAGCAAAGAACATAGCGTTAACAACTGCAACCAGGCTCGGTGCCTCGGGGCAGCTTGAGCGCCGACCATACGGCCATAGTAGTATAGCGTCATCAATCACAAGACGAACAGACTACCTGATTCCCTATCTGCGCTTCGAGAGCTATCTTAAGGCCAAAATAGTGGACGGTTGGCGCAAGGGTGCTCAAATGGCGGGCGAGGCGATACATGCGTACACAGATGGTTCGAAAGTAGTGGAAGGAGTAAGATCTGCGGTATACTGTGCTGATCCGGAAATAAACAGATCCTACAGGCTGCCGGATTACTGTAGCGTTTTCCAAGCGGAAATAGTAGCCGTAACCAAAGCAGTGGAAACCCTCGAAGAAAATAGCCCAAGCTGCAATCGTGTTAACTTTTATATTGAGAGTCAAGCAGCAATTAAGGCAATAATCCCGCATACCACAGCATCTATATGCGTGTTAGAGTGTAAGCAGTCCCTGGAGAGAATCGGGACAGGGAGAAGCATACATCTATATTGGGTCCCAGGGCATATGGGAATAGATGGGAATGAAAAAGCGGATGAATTAGCTAAAAAGGGCGCATCCATTGAAGCTTGCTCCGTAGACGTGCCAACTAGACTGGGCGAAATTAATCTAAGGCGAGAGGTGCACATGATCGACCAAACAGGAAAGGCGTGGGTTCAAGCGCGGGGCTGTAAAGTGTCGAAGATTATGTGCAGGTCCTACAACCTTAGACTAACAATGTTGCTTCTATCATTAAAAAGAGAGGACTGTAGACTCATGACGGGTATTCTGACTGGACACTGCCTTCTGGCGTCACGTGCCTTTAAATTAGGCTTGGTCAGTGATAGCAGATGTAGGAAGTGCGGGCTGGAGGAGGAAACGATCGAGCACGTTCGCTCGTGCCCTGCGCTTGCTAGGCTAAGACTCCAGCTATTAGAAGTGATACAGCTGTCAGATCTAGAAGCAGCAAGTGGCTTAAATCTTAGGAAGCTTCTAGTATTTGCCAAGAGGAGGGAGTTATTTTATAACATAGGTCCTGGTTTTTGATAGGGTTTTTCAATTTGGTCGTTAATACAAACTTCTGGTAACACTACGGATTTATTCAGTCAATGTGAGGTCCTCATGGACCGGCTAGTTCAACCTAACCTAACCTAACTAGCTGTTCAGAGAACAAATTTTTATCACTCAACTGACGGAAACGTGTTTGCAACGTATCAACAATAAAATTAAAGAAAAAAAAACTTTTTTAAAAATAAGCTTTTATTATTGGTTAATAAAATTAACTTAAAAGTAAAAAATAAATTCACTGTAAAGAAATATAACACTTTATAAGTTCATTGTAACCTTTAGCGATAATTAGACTACTTCGTCTGCTACAAAAAAATTCCATATTGTACATAATTATATATTTTTAATATTAAAACTTTACACCGAAATTATTAAATCTTACAGTTTATATCACAGTCCTAATTGTTCTAATAAAAAAAGTGTTAAATTTTGATGGTATAATTAAGAACACTTAGGACCTCATTTTCTTGCTATCACAATGTAACATGCTTTTATTACAAGAATTATGGCTGTGATATAAACTGTAAGATTTAATAATTTAGGTGTAAAGTTTTAATGTTAAAAATATATAATTATGTACAATATGGAATTTTTTTATCGCAGACGAAGAAGCCTAATTATCGTAAAAGGTTACAATGAACTTATAAAGTGTTATATTTCTTTACAGTCAATTTATTTTTTACTGTTTAAATAATTTTTTTAACCAATAATAAAAGCTTATTTTTAAAAAAGTTTTTTTCTTTAATTTAATTTTTTACTTTTTAGTTCGTTTTAATAAAAGTAATAAAAGCTTGTTCTTAGAAAAGCTTTTTCTTAAATTTAATTTAAATATCAATTTTTTTTTAATTTTTAGTAGGGTAAAACATTGTTTGAATTAGTTATGTAATCTTTACTTAGTTATTTGTAACATTTCTCATACTATCCATTTCTTTTAATGCATCAACATTATAAGGTTTCTTCGAAGTCGACTTTGAACAGTCAAGTTCTTCGATTCGAGTGTTAACTAACTTAAAATCATATTTTATTGTGACTACTATATCGCGTTCAGTTTACAGCTACTCATTGCAGATCTCTGCCCTGTTTTAAAATAAAATTCCAACTTTCGCTTAGCTAAAATTCCATCGCCAAAAATCTGTAAAACAAAATCAAGTGCGCAGAAAAGTATGCAACATTTAGCGATAACAGCCTAACTTCTCCTTTCGTTGCATACACAAACAAAGCGAAGTTACATGCGTTCTTGAGGACTTACCCTTCAAAAAACGCGAGTACTCCATAAATAATGTAAGGAATACTCCTTTGGGAGTATAGGAGTGTTCCAAAACTATTCTGTATTCATACAAAAAATGTGCTCCAATTAACATTGCGATGTCCTAGGAGAGGAGTAGGTGATCCCACTCTCGCTTTGTTTGTGAGTATTCCATAGAGTACATACGTGAGAGTACTTTCCAAAGTACTTTCACTGTAGTACTCCATGGAGCACCCACAGAGGGTCATATGCCAAAGTACTAAAGAGGAATTGTGTCGGAAAGAATTATCGGAGTGAATTTAATTTAAAATGAAAGTAAATGAAGAGGGGCAATATAACTTTTGTATTTTATACTACGAATATTCTTGTTATTTAGCATTTGCGTGAATAAAGAAACTACCCTGCAAAAATTGTTGGATTACGTGTTCCATTTTCTTCATGTTGCAGTACTCTAACAATACTCCTTTGCAATGCGTTTGCGGACCACCATCAGCCGATCATTGCTCGCTTTTAACGACCGTGATCACAACACGATGACGATCGAACAGAGTTTCCAAAAGTAAAATATTGCATACAAATAACTGGTGATAAAATTTTACTACGGCAACTCTGATAAAATGCAACAGCGCACTGGTTTTATGTATACATACTATAGTATAGAGAAATATTAGTTTCTTTATTCACGCAAATGCTAAATAACATAAGAATATTCGTAGTATAAAATATAAAAGTTATATTGCCCCTTTTCATTTACTTTCATTTTAAATTAAATTCACTCCGATAATTCTTTCCGACACAATTCCTCATTAGTACTTTGGCATATGATCCTCTGTGGGTGCTCCATGGAGTATTACAGTGAAAGTACTTTGGAAAGTACTCTCACGTATGTACTCTATGGAATACTCACAAACAAAGCGAGAGTGGGATCACCTACTCCTCTCCTAGGACATCGCAATGTTAATTGGAGCACATTTTTTGTATGAATACAGATTAATTTTGGAACACTCCTATACTCCCAAAGGAGTATTCCTTCCATTATTTATGGGTACTCGCGTTTTTGAAGGGTAATATTTCCTATACATACTATAGTATGTATACATAAAACCAGTGCGCGGTTGCATTTTATCAGAGTTGCCATAGTAAAATTTTGTTATCAGTTATTTGTATGCAATATTTTACTTATGGCAACTCTGTTCGATCGTCATCGTGTCGTGATCACGGTCGTTAAAAAACGAGCAATGATCGGTTGATGGTGGTCCGCAAACGCATTGCAAAGGAGTATTTTTAGACTTATCTTGTTTGGTTGATTTTCCGACAGGGTGGATAAATGATGTATATTGGAACGATTTTCCGTCATCCCTTCTCAAATTTGGTTTTGAGACAAACCGGTTTCGGCGTTGTGCCATCATCAGTGTAGATTTTCGTTCTGATCTGTTGTTGTCGGTTGTCCTGTATTTATAGTTCGTAGGTATATGAGCAGGTATTGTCAAATTGATGCTTGTGTATATTTAGTTATGTGTATGTGCTGTGTGTTCGTTCAGAACCGAGGGTGGTTTACTAATCGATTTGCGTGGCTGACTGGGGTAGGTAGAAATCTGTGATTTTAGTTGTTTGACCTTCTTTGTCGGTTTTTTGTTTTGGTGTGTTAATTTTTTTGTGTTTATTTGTTGTTGTGTGTTTGTCTGTTGTACCTGTGTGATTAAGTTGTTTCCTGTATACAAGTTTTAAAGGCTCGAATATTGTGTCAGAAATTGTGTTTACCTGTTCGTTTATTATTCTACCGTCGAACGTTTTGTTTGTAGATTTCCATGTTTTCGAGTACGTTGAGACGTCGGCCCTTTTCTTGTATGTGAAGAACCCTAACTGTTTTATTGATGTTTGCTGGGGAACATTCATTCTCGACCATCTGATTCGCGAAGTTAGACTCGGGTATAATGTTTGGATTCCGTATTTTTTTGTTGTAATCTCTAATATGTTCTCTGATCCTCGTTCTTATTTTCCGTCCTGTTTGTCCTATGTAACTAAGTATTGTTAGAGTATTCCAACATGAAGAATATGGAACACGTAATCCAACAATTTTTTCAGGGTAGGCTTTTATTCTCTTGTGGCACAAATCGTTACCGATCTCTGTGAAAGCGACCGTATTCATGCAACCCTGCTAAACACAGCTTGGTTTTGGTCGTTATTAAACACACCTTCCCATAATCTGTCAAGCGGTAGTTCTTGTTGTCGTGTCTTGCGTTTTGCTACGTTGCTCCAAAATTTAACATTTTCAGCAAAACCAGCTGAAACAAATATTCTAATGTCTAATAAAAAAGAAGAGAAACCTATTGGAATTGAGGTATATTTCAAAATATCACATATGTAGAAACTTTCTTAGAGAACTTTGCTTGAGTTAGCTGGGGCCTATTTTAGTCCACGTCAACCGGCCAACTAATATCAAGATTATTTGCTATAACACATCTTCTTTTCCCTTGTACTTCCGCAGGTTGTAAAAATCAACAAATGGGATGGTTCAGCTGTAAAGCATGCATTGGATGATGCGGTAAAGAATTGTCTTTTGTGTGACCGACCACAATTGAAAGAGCAATTCGGTTTGATCAACACTCGGTTGTTGTTGTGCTCACTAGCTGTTGGTGTTGCTGTGCTGGCACATGGCTGGGACTATACACATCCATTTCCGCAATCACGTCCTGTTTTACTCTTTAGCGTTATTGCATACTTTGCCCTCATGGGCATACTAACTTTACACACAACATTCCGTGAAAAGGGCACTTTTGTTGTTGCTTTACAAAAAAATGGCAATAATACCACTCGTACTTGGGAAGCTAGCTCTGATATGAAAAAATACGATGATAAATATACACTTATTTTGAGTGTAACAGATGCCAAAGGTGTGCGTGAGGCCAGTAGCACAAAATCTTGCGCTAACTTTATAGATGCTAACGGTGTTGTTTTGGATAATTTGGTGGCCAACGAAGTCAATCGTTTATTCAATTCATTATCATCTGGAAAAAAGGATGAGTAGTCGAGCGAACAATTATGGAACATCAGTATATACATCTAAATTATAGTACACAGAGTATCAGTGAGCAGCACATTGGCAGTAATGGTGGTGATGATGCGGTTAATACGGTAGAAGTTAAATACAGCATGCATGTAGCCAATTTACATCTGGAACCATCATTCATGTAATATTGCAATTACAAACATAAATATACATAAAGCATTTTAATTAATTAAAATTTAATAATTACATTTTTGTCAGAAATTTTTGGATTTTTAAACATGCATTCATTAGTAAGAATTTGCACTACCAATAAAAAGGTTTTGATTGTATAGCTTTTCGTTGAAACCGTCTAGAGGCTTAAGCTGAAATTTCATTCAAAACTATTTCATCCATACTTTACCTTACCACTATACATATACGCTAGAGTTAGGTCTTAAGGTTCCGAAGGATTAGGTAGTTCAATTACGATTCGTACAAATAACCAAACTGGATAGTATGTCAGCAAAGGCCGAAGTCGACTTATCAAAAATACGCTCTCTCAGAATTTGGCTGAAGAACGCTTTGTCGCAATTTTTTTTTATAAATGCCCCATCCGAGCTCAAAATATAATTAAATTGCCACTAGAAATAAATTCAGAAAAACTGGTTAAGAATTACAATTTTTTAAATTTTCAACTTAAATCCCTTCGAAAGTCAGCTGGCGGATACCGTGATAGGTATGAACATTTGCAAGGCGAATACAGAAACAATTCCTGTGTTTTCTTGAAAGCTGCATTGAGGCTTTAAATTTTGCCATCATGCAACGAATTAAAAATTGTGTATCTGCAATGGGATGTTCAGCCCATTTCCTACCCGAATTCGTATTCCAATTATATTATAATCCCTAGAATAACATCAGCTATATTTAACTAATTAGCGTCGGGTGTATCATTACAGGGTTCGCAAGTAGTTTGATCTTGTCTTAATTCAACATCCCCGCCGTCTTCCCCACTTTGTTTATACAAATCCAGTACATCTTGTAGATCGTGTTGTGCATCTATGAATTCTTGTTCCTCCATACCCTCACCCGTATACCAATGCAGATGTGCTTTGCGGCGCAACATAATATTGCTACCATCTAAAATACGTTGCAAAAGCTTATGAATTGCTGATGTATTACCAATAAATGTTGCTGACATCTTCAGACCACGTGGTGGTATATCGCAGATAGCTGTCTTAATATTATTTGGTATCCATTCAACGAAACTGCTCAAATTCTTATTTCGTACATTCGTCATTAACTGATCCACCTCACGTGGTGACATCCTTCCACGAAATATACCAGCTGCAGTTAAAAGTTTACCATGACGTAAATCAACAGCGCATAATAAATTATTGGACGAGAAGATTTGCTGCACTAACTCGCCAACTGTGCCTTGAGAGAACTCTTTTTGCTTGCAGCTAACTAACGGTGCAAATCCGGGTATGAGAAAATGTAATTGTGGAAATGGTACCATATTAACATAAAGCTTACGCAAACCAGCATTCAATTGCCCAGGAAATCGTAAACAAGTCGTTATTCCGGACATGGTCAATGCCACAATATGATTAATGTGTTCATAACTGCTTACAGCCATTTTTAAATTACGTGCAACAATTTGAAAGAGCGCTTCATTGTCCAGGCAAAATGTTAAATGTGAATTATGTATTAGCGAAGGCATACTCAAAAGCGCATTGTAGGGCTCAACAACGACTTGAGACATTTGTGGAGATGGTATTGACACATAATTAGATATAAGATTATCTGGATATTCATCCACCAAAGCATTCATAACGAGTGCTGTTAAGCCAGAACCAGTACCACCACCAATCGAATGCAAAATTTGGAATCCCTGCAATGAATCTACCGATTCCGCTTCACGTCGAATAGAATTTAGGACGGCATCAAGAATTTCGGCACCATCTGTGTGATAACCACGTGCAAAGTTATTACCAGCGCTATCTGAACCCGCAACAAAATTCTCTGGTCTGTATAGTGATGAGCGCTTATGTAGATTTTCGATGCTAGTTACTTCTGTGTCTACACATATAGCGCGTGCGTAGAAGCGTTTACTCGCTGTGGCATTGAAGAATACGTTGATACGTTCGAGTTGTAAGGCACTAGTACCTTGAAACCGTCCAGATGCATAATCAACCCCATGTTCGTGCGAGATAACATGCCAGAACTAATAAAGGGATGGTGTAAGTGAATTTTGACAAGTAGGGCTTGTTCGGAGCTTCAATCAATGCCGCACTACAGCAGCAGTACCAAAGAGTATATATTTATATATACTCTTGGCAGTACTGAAACGAAAACTTTTATTTCCGTATAAATGTCAAGCTTTTCAAAATTTATACACAATGCTTATTTGTATGTATCTTTGTAAGACGCTACTACGGCAGTTATTGAAGATTTTAACAAAACCATAAACAATCTTATTATGGTTGCCATCGTCGACATAAAATATAGAAGCAAAAAAGTAGACTGTCTCATAATGCCCCTAATAAGTTTTGAAACATGTTCTTGTTGTAGCGATAAGGTTGCTCCCCGAAGCCTTTGGGGAGTGTTATCGATGTGATGGTCCTTTGCCGGATGCAGATCCGGTACGCTCCTGCAACACAGCTCGGTAATGGTTTACTTTAGCTCACAACTGCTAAAACCCTGGGCAGGTGTCAAAAGACGCGTTTTGATCCCAGGACCACGAATCCGAGAGCGGAAATTCAAAATTTTATTTCTGTCAAAAGTTATTTCCAAAAAACTGAAAAATGGCCCCGGAGTGCCCCGAAACCGGAGGTGGGATCCATAGTATTTTTGCGCAGAACACCTATCTGCATTGGCGGCCTTCGGCCGCGCTTATAAAAAATTACCCTGGGTGGGTCCAACACCGGTTTGGAGAACAAAACTATATCCGCGCAAAACACTTTTACCCACAGTTTTTCTTGTGGGTACTAAAATATCATCAAACCAACAACAACCACATGAAAATTTTCAATTTTGTATGCAAATATCTCCGAAACGAAATACACCTCTCCTGATATTTTGGACGAGTTTTAGCAGTTGTGAGCTAAAGTAAACAATTACCCACAGCTCCAATAAGGTACTAGTCTGACCATCTTGGGAACGATTTATATGACCACATTAAACCTTCAGGCCATCCATCCCTCCCTCCCCACCACCAAGTTCGATGAGGAGCTTGGGGTCGCCAGAGCCTCGTCTGTTAGTGAAACAGGATTCACCGCGGATAGGTGAGGTTGACAATTGGGTTAGGGAAACTATATATTGCGCTGACAATCTGGGTTCCGCTACACATCCCCTTGAATCTGGTATTTTAGTCGCCTCTTACGACCGGCATACCTACAGCGGGTATATTTTGCCCCCTAACCCGCTGCGGGTAATTTTGAAACATGTTGTAATCCACAGACCAGCAAAATCGAGGGGTACTTGACGTACTCAGTTGTGATATACATATGTAGGGGTAGAAACGTCGGTCTTTACTTTGGCACTTAAAGGTTAACGCTTATGACCACAATATGAACTCCCATATTGGATTTATTTCAAATGAGATTAAGGTATTCGACAAATGTGGAACTTACTTTTAAATAAATATATGTAAGGCGGAATAGACTAAGAAGAGATTTAGGCAGAGCTTCTTTTCCAATTTGCGTCGTGCTCCATTTAATTTTCCCCAACAAATTGGCGGGACGGGACCTATTTGTTTGAAGCCGTCTCCGAACGAAATCTGCATGTCAGATGAGTTTTCACTGAGACCTTTTCATGACAGAAATACACTCGAAGTGCTTGCCAAACATTGCCAAAATTTTCTTCTAATTGAGCTTGTTTCTAATGTTTTGATGTTGCTTTGCCCGGAGAGTGAACCCAGGATCTTCGATGTGGTAGACAGAGCACGCAACCATCACACCACGGCGGCCACCTAAATAATATAGGGATCTGTCTACTCAAGTTATTCTTCTGCTGAACCGCCTTTTGATTTTGCTTACATAATTGGCCTCTATAACACGAGGCCTCAAAAATATGTTTTTATTAGACCTCAGCGGGTTAGTGGGTTAGAATATAGCCGCGGTAGGTATGCCTGTCGTAAGAGGCGACTAAAATACCAGATTCCAGGGGTTGTGTAGCGCAACCTTTTCAGGTTGCCAGCGCAATATATAGCTTCTCCAAACACAATCGTCAACCTCACCTTCGAGCGGCGAAACCCGTTTCACTAACAGACGAGGCTCTGGCGACCCCAAGCTCCTCATGGAACTTGGGGGTGGAGAGGGAGGGATGGCCATATAAATCGTTCCCGAGAGAGAAGTGGTCCCTCCATAATCTAAGCACCCTCTGTATCACAAATATCTGTGCAATAATACACTTTAATGGTGGTGTGATGGTAGCGTGCTCCGTTGTTCCAATTAGAATAAAGTTTTTCAAGCGGTCTTTTGGCCACGAGTGTATTTCTGTCATAAAAAGCTTCTCAGTGAAGGTTTAATGTGGCCATATAAATCGTTCCAGAGATGGTCGGGCGCTAGCACCTTAATGGAGCTGTGTTACCGGAGCGTACCGGATCTTTATCCGGCAAAGGACCATCACATCGATAACACTCCCCAAAGCCTTCGGGGAGCAACTTCATCGCTACTACAACAACAACATTAGACCTAACCTGCACTAATGAGTCCGCTGAGTAAGGTTATATACCATTATCATTACTTACAAGAACAATTATTGCCCTTCGTAGACGACAACCATAATACACTTGATTGAATTAACTTACGGAGTCTCCAATTGAATTACCGCTCCCACCAATTTGAACCGTTATAATTTCGCGCATATTTTCGTTTTGGTTTTGTGTTTATCTAAACTTTTTAACGTACAATTTTGATGATTGTGCTTTTTTGCAAGTTTTATCAAAAATGGTTTATTACAGTTTTGAGTTTTCTTATTTAATTTTGGAATTTTTTTTTTTTTGAGTCATTGTGCAATAATACTAATTTCATCATGATTGAAAGTAAAGTATGGTAGAGTTGCTTAGAAAATGGATATATTCTGCAATTGCCTAGTTTGGTCCAAAGAAATTTAAGAAAAAATAACTCGCATTTTTTAAAAAATTCTTACTTATCCTATTATGTTCATATATTCACAGACTTCAGCTCTAATACTATGTAGTCGTATATACCGCACAATGTTAAAATCTAAATCGCACTTACCATCCGGATTACATTTGTAAGAGCGCTTGCATCGCAACCAAAGACTAATTGAGGTCTGCTTTCCGGCAGTAATACACCAATCAATAAATTCCTAATGGCCGTAAATAATTTTTGTTCCCAAAAAACGACTTTCCAAACACCACATCCGATTCTAAGGTTTAATGATCATTATATTAGTTGAAAATTCAAGTACATTACAAAGCTTCATTACATGTTTGTAATAAGTTGTGGTAGTTTTCGATCAGACAATTCAGTGAGATAATTTAAATATATTTATATGAATACACCCAATACTCGCTCTAGCTACTAAATGGCAAAATTTGTATATCGTAAAGTTGGGTCCCGAAAATGGGTTGGCTCAACTTCAGTCATAGGTGCCAATTTTAAGTGCCAATATAACAAAATCAGGTTTTATGTCTGCAAAGAAGCTAAAACCAATTAAAATTTGCCTAACATGAATAAGGCATACAAATAGTTATCCCATATATAAGGACAAATCGGGTACATGAGCAAAAAAAAACATCACAGTATTCAGTTTCTTGCTAAAGAATTTACTAAAATACTGGTCATAAAAGCTACTAGGATCCGTCGCTTGTGAGTAGTTAATTTATTTTTAACTGGAACGCTTTCTCTTCTTTGCCGCTACGCCAACGCGTTTTTCTTCGCCGCCGTTATTAGCATTACTGCAGCTTGCCTCCTCGACTCTAGTAGTACCCTCGTTAAGGCACAACACTCGACCAGCTGCTTCAAATAATTCATCGATGGTTGGAAATTTTTGTGCACGTGGAGTTCGGTTTAAACCGGACCATAGTTGTTGACGTTGTTCCAAAGGTTTTGTTGCAATTGCTATTTCGAAAGAACCACGTTTCGGTGGTTCATCACCATTCAATACCAACTGCAGTTCTATGGACGGTTTTACAGTTCGCAAACGTTCAACGAGATCTGCGTGCACTTGAATAGCACGGCGGCGAAATACACTTCAGGAGCGGCAATGTTCAATATACAAGACTGGCTGATTGGAGTCCATTATTAGATCCTCAGGTTTTGCAGGATTCCATTTTGGTAGAGACCCGTTGCTCGAGGTCTATTAAATACAGATATTCTATAAGTTTATATTCGGTAATAGTCTAGTTGAGGGGTCGACTGCTAATACGCTACTAATATCGAGAGAAGTGTCAAACGACGCGTATTGACATCAGTATTAAAAAAAATAAATAAATAAAAATTTCAACTCGTTCAAATGATATTAACGATTTTTTGTTTTTTTTTTTTTTAGAGATTTGATTGCATGGAGGAGGACCTTCTTATCGTTGAAAGTCCAAGTTCCAGGTTATTGTCCAATGCATAAGATGATTAATTTCTGGATTAACTTTCCAAAGTATGTATGTAATGTTGGCTCCACTAGTACACAATGGTAATACCAACTGGCCAGAACCATGTGTAGCAGCTTGCGATCTGGGATTTATTCGGTTTTTTCTTGGCACCACGCCAATTATTCAATTTGTCTTATTTATTTCAATTTGACTTTAGATATCAATTATCCATTCAATTGTTGGTTTTTGTCCAATTTGGTTAATTATTTTTCGTTATATTAGTATATAATAAGGGTATTTTCAATCCCGTTATTTGTTCTTTTTGTCTTTTTGCAATAATTTGCAGTTAGATGTATGCAATGACACTGCATAAAATGTAAATCGAGCATGCTTTTTCAGCATCAAGTATATACACTCCGTTAAATTGTCCCGTTTATTTTCAAGAATTTTATTTTCATATGTATGTATATGAACGTTTTTTCAGTGGCCTGTTGCCAAGTGTCTTTCGCGACCCGTTACGATCAATTATGTATGTATTTAAAGCGAATTGGCTTTCATGGCGCCACGCCAGTTATTAAATATGCAAAAGTTTTTGATTCCTGCTATGAGCTCCAGAAACCACCCCAACTCCAGGTCAGGGAGGCAACGTATCTCCTAACTCCGCCAAAACGACCGAGGGAAGCGCAGAAGCCAACCTTGTGGCCTATTTTAATTTTTCACTCAACGCAAAAAGCCCGAAAATTGACGTTGAGTAGAGGATGACCCGAACGACCGCTCGCGCGAAAAGACAAGACCGGAATTATTAACGAAAAATCGAAAAAAGACCCGCGGGTACCTCCGAAACCGGGGGTGGGATCCATAGTATTTTTGCGCAGAACACCTTTCTGCGTTGGCGGCCTTCGGTTCGCTTATAAAACATAACCCTGGGCTACGCCATGCCAAGTCCGGGTGTATGGTATAATCGTGGCTACCGCCACAGTGATGCACAATTTTTTTTGTGGGTACAACACAAAACAACCACATGAAAATCGCTAACTTCAACCGCAAATATCTCCGAACAGAGATAAAATTTTTCTTTTCCGCCTTCGGATCATTGTTCTCGAGATTAATACGCGATATTTTTGGTAGCGTATTAGTAGTCGACCCCTCAACTAGACTTTTACCTTAAATTCATAAATTTACCTTGCTTTTTGCTGGTGCTTTACGCTTGCGTTTTGGTGCCATTGTTCACTTTTTAAAAAGTTTCAAAATTTCCCCAAATTTTTGCGCGGCATCTTTTATTGTTAAGCAGTTGCTTCCATGGCGGAACTATACAAGGTGGCAGCACGGGACAGCTGAGTGTGTGCTTTTTTATTTGATTTGATACATCAACTTCCGACGCAGTACGATTTTGACATTAGCCCATCGAATTTACAAAAACAAAGTACATGGAACTTATATTTATGTTTGTAGGCAGGCCACCATGCTGCCACCTTGTAAGGTTCCGTTGTAATGGTTGCTTTGGTGAAGAGATGTGGAAGCCCAGAACTATCGATAAATTAGCGTTCCATTGAGCTATGGATCACGATCAAATCTCATTGGAGCGAGCCGTTTCAGCAGCATGAGAGTTGGCAGCACTCAACTGATTTGTGCTCATAATAGAGTGCCGTTTTTCCGGAATCGCTGAATGAAATTGTACTCAAAAAGTTAAAACACATTAAGGAAGTTCGGAATTTTTTGTATTTGGTGTTGGAAACGTTACTAAAAGCGTTACGTTAACAAAAGCGAGCTACGTATCGTGAACAACTTTTTTTGGTTTAAAATTTTTTTCTGTGCATATTTTGTTTTGACAGTTGTTAATTTGCTATTCAAAATTGAAAAATTAAACTACGGTTTTTGATGTTGCGTATTTGCCAATGCGTTTTGTGTAAAATTACTACACCAGAAAATAAAATAAAATACTCTAGAATGTAATCTCCAATTGGAATCACGAAATATGAGGGAGCTTCAGACTTAGCAATTGAAGTCCATTTCGCCTTGCCCATTCACATATAAAATTTCGCGAAACACTGTTTTTAACGTTCTCCCTATATAACAAAATAACTTGCTAACATATTTTGTGTGGTGATCATTTATTATATCGAAGTTTTTAATTGCGAAAATTTATAGAAACGTTACGAACGAGTGAGAAAAATAATTTCACTTGCAAAATTTGCCAGCCCCCTTAGGCAAAGTAACCGTCAAATTCTTATGCTTTGCTTGCAACAAAAGCTTGGAGTTGGTTAACTTTTCATATTAAATGGTGATAGCAAAGAGCATAAACATAATAAGAGCCACCGGTGTGCTACGAGTGGCGAATAACTCGCTGGAAATTAAAAAAAAAATTGCTGCCTAATGTTTTCCAAGAGGGACATTGTCAATTGTCTCGCATTTATTAATGCGAATTAATTAATTAATTAAATACGGTCGAAGAAAATAAACACAAATACCCCACGAATATGTATAGAAGATGTTATGGAAACACGTCTTCTATGGGAAGCAGTAAGGAAGGCGGTCGGCATGATGTGGTGGTGCACAGTGGCTAGTCATTGTCGGCTGTTGTTGTTTTTGTTGTAGCAATGCTCGCCCCACCTAATAGCCGCGACCCATCACAAATTGTCATCAATATCCTCTAACGGGAGTCCAAGGAAATTTGCCGTTTCAACAGGGGTGGACCATAAGGAAAGGAGTGTTAGAGACGTTGGTTCCACATTACAATTAAAGAGAGGGTTGGTGTCATGTGGGGACACATTGCAAGCGGGGCATACATTTTGTATGTCGGGGTTGATTCTGGATAGGTAAGAGTTTCACCTGTTACAGTATCCAGAACGAAGTTGAGCAAGAGTGACACGCGTTTCCCTGGGGAGTATGCGTTCCTCTTCCGCGAGTTTTGGATAATTTTCTTTAAGTACTGGATTCACCTGGCAATTCCCGGCATAAAGGTCCGACGCCTGTTTATGGAGTTCACCAAGGACCTGCTTGTGTTTTTTCACTTAATACGGCTGGGTTCTCAGATGCCGTATTTCCTCAAATGCTTACGGAGATGGCTCCTTAAGCCCCTAGGCGGTGCTGGTTCATCAATCAGATGTCTGTTGGGATGCCCAGGTTTCTGGGTATTCAACAGGAACTGTTTGGTCAGTATCTCATTTCTCTCCCTGATGGGGAGTATTCTCGCCTCATTATGCAGATGGTGTTCTGGGGACATAAGAAGACAGCCCGTGGCGATTCTGAGAGCAGTATTTTGGCAGGCCTGTAGTTTCTTCCAGTGGATACTTTTTAGGATTGGCGACCATATGGGTGACGCGTAGCACGTAATCGGCTGGCTAATTGCTTTGTATGTAGTCATGAGCGTTTCTTTATCTTTTCCCCAGGTAGTTCCAGCGAGGGATTTGAGGATTTTGTTACGGCTTTGAATTCTCGGAACAATTGCGGCTGCGTGCTCACCAAAATGTAGATCCTGATAAAACGTCACACCCAAGATTTTGGGGTGTAGGACAGTCGATAGCGTAGTGCCATCGACGTGGATGTTCAAAATGGTCGACATTTGGGACGTCCATGTTGTAAATACGGTCGCGGAAGATTTAGTCGGTGATAATGCCAGGTTTCGCGAGGCGAAAAAACTGGAGAGATCAGGGAGGTAGCCGTTTATTTTATTGCATAGCGCATCGATCTTTGGGCCTGGGCCTGTGGCCATTATTGTGCAGTCATCGGCGTAGGAAACGATTGTGACTCCTTCCGGTGGTGAAGGTAGCTTAGATATGTAGAAATTAAACAAAAGTGGGGATAGGACACCATCCTGTGGCACCCCTTGTTTAATTCTCCTTGGTTTTGATGTTTCGTTTCTAAATTGCACCGATGCCTGCCGACCACCCAGATAATTTGCGGTCCACCTTTTAAGACATGTGGGAAAGGGTAGACCCTCCAGGTCTTGCAGTAACGAGCCATGGTTGACCGTATCAAAAGCTTTTGATAGGTCTAGCGCTACGAGTACTGTTCTATGGTGGGGGTATTGATTTAAACCGCAATTTATCTGGGTGCTAATGGCATTTAGCGCGGTGGTAGTGCTATGGAGTTTCTGAAGCCATGCTGATGAGGGGCTAGCTGCAAATTTGCTTGGAAATAAGGGAGCAAAATGGCTTCAAGCGTCTTTGCCACTGGCGATAGGAGAGATATCGGACGATACGACTCACCTATGTTAGCTGGTTTCCCAGGCTTTAGTAGCGGGACACATTGGCCATTTTCCATTTCTCGGGTATGACAAAGGTGGAAAGAGACAGGTTGAAGACATGCGCTAAATATTTGAAACCATCTTTCCCTAGGCTTTTAAGCATCGGCATGGCTATGCCGTCTGGGCCCAATGCTTTGGATGGTTTAGCACGACCAATGGCGTCCTCAACCTCTTTAGCGGTGATGGTGATTGGTGACGCGCTGAATTTGTGTTTATGTGTGTGTCTATTGGCTCTCCGTCTATCTTTGTCGACCGTAGGATGCATTATATATTGTCGGCAGAAAGCGCTCGCGCATTTTTTCGCATCCGACAGCACTTTGTCGCCAAAGGCGATGGAAACTTTGTCTTTGTGCTTAGTTGGATTCGATAGGGACTTTACGGTGGACCAAAGTTTACCCACACCGGTAGAGAGGTTACAACCTCTTAGGTGCTCCTCCCATTTCGCCCGCTTGTGTTCATCCACAAGCAGTCTGATGCGTTGGTTTATATCCCTTATTTGGGGGTCGCCTGGATCAAGCTGTCTTATAAGGTCACGTTCTCTCGCTAAGTTTGCGGCCTCCGCCGGGAAGTGGGGCCGGATTTCGGGAATTCTCCCGGCGGGAATGAAACATGCCAAGGCGGATTCAATGACCTTACGGAAGGCACGCTCCCCTTGGCGGGCATCAGTCGGGATAGGGAGGGCAGCAAAGCGGTTGTCTGTAAAGGATTTATATTCTTCCCACTTTCCTTTTTTGAAGTTTATGAAAGTGCGTTTTTCAGTGGCGATGAAGTCGGCGGTACGCTCGAGCGAAATAATTATGGGCAGGTGGTCAGATGCCAATGTTACCATCGGCTGCCAGTTGACGCAGTTTACGAGTTCTGCGCTCACGATTGAGATATCTGGCGAGCTGTGACAGCTTCCTACCATACGTGTGTGGGCGTCTCCGTTTATTGTGCAGAACGTCGTTTCTTCTATTTGATCCGCCAACATCTGACCCCTACTGTCCGCCCGCAAGTTTGAATTCCATAGATCATGATGGGCATTGAAATCGCCTAAGATAATGCGATTGTTGCCAGTGAGTAAGGCCCTGATATTAGGGCGGTATCCACTGGGGCAACAGGTGGCAGGAGGGATGTAGATGTTGATGATTTCTAGGTTTGCATCGCCTGACCGGACAGATAGGCCTTGACGTTCTAAAACATTGTCCCTGCGGTCGATGCCAGGATCAAATGTATAATATTGCACAGAGTGGTGTATGATAAACGCGAGGCCGCCACCATTTCCGCTCTCGCGGACTTTCCAGTGGACATTATACGCAGAGCAGGTCTGCAATTCAGATCTTGCTGTGAGCTTAGTCTCTTGAATCGCAGCAATGCGGATGTTGTGCCGCTTCATGAAATCGACTATCTCCGTAATCTTCTAAATGCAGAATTCTGAAGTGCATAAGGGGAGACGCCGCCACTCTGGGGGTAAGTGACGGGTGACTACGCCTGGGTTGTAGAAGGCCAGGACGCAATTGCTGTTGTGGCCCTGGGCCTGGGCGTACTTGGGCAAGCATTGGGGTACCCGGATGATTTGGGTTTGCGACCTGGCAACATGGCGCGATGAAACCCGTCGTGTGGTTGCCGTCGCGGAGACCAGAACATCTAGGAAAGTGGAACCACCCAAGGCAGGAGCTGCATTGGGCGGATGTCGCAAACCTATATATTCTGTGCTGGCAGACGGTGCAAACGGGGGTAGGGACTAAGAGTCTGTTTCCCTGACCTGCACGATTGCTGCCGGAAAGAGGGGGGGGGGGAGAAGACGGGGGTAGGGGCTGATGCTCAGCATTGCTACCAACTCTATTACGAAGGTAGTAGTTATGAGTGGTATCAGCTGTTTGAGTTGTTGGCGCCGTGGGGTGCAAGCAGCAGCGGGTACTTGTTGTGGCTTGCTGAGCAGCGGGGCTGCTGGAAGGTAGTGGGGGGGGGGGGGGGGGTCAACAGCAAGGAGCCACAAAAGATTTATAAAAGTTACGTGGACGTCGGGTTTTGGGATCAAGCCCAGAACAACCTGTCCGATGCAACCATCCCTTGCACGAGACACACTGAACAGAGTATGACCGTCCTAAAAAGATTCTTTTCCGGCAGATGCAGCAAAACCATTTCTCAGGACCGGTGTCAGGAGACGGACCCCGATTGGATTCGATGCCTTCCCGGAGTAAGAGAGTATGGAGCAGTCCTGCTGCAAGGAGCTGCTGGGAGGATGACAATTTGTGGGAGGGACGAAACAAATTAAATGGAGTCACACTGAAATGACAGTCCTTGGTCGGGAAAAATCCCGAGTCGCTCCGGTACATAGAACCGACTGCCTTGGGAAGCGCGTCATTGTCGGCTGGGGCGGGTCCTTGCCAACCTTACAGTTCCTGCGCCATAATCAGAAAAAAAAGTCATATCATGCCTATCAAACTAGCAGCTGTCAAATTCAAAAAAAACCGACAGAAGCGCAGAGACCGACTCAAAACGCTTATAAATTCAAACTGAAACAACATCCGGCCGAACCGGATGTCACGGACAGACCGTTAACATTCAAAATTTAAAACAAAATCTAACCGCAAAAAAATCGAACCGGAAACGACCGGTTATATTGCTGAAAAATTAAAATAATAAACAAAAAAGCTCAAAAAAATAAAAGGGGTAAAAACAAAAAGGGTAGAATATACATAGGGACGTCGCGGGTGTTGTTGCGACTCCCGGTGTTTGGTCCCACCCTCAAAAACCATGGCTACCGACGCACCTATATTTCGGTGGCCCCCACCTGTTTCCTAAGTGCCTTCTAAATAAAGGGCGACGCCAGCATTCCCCTTTTTACAATATTTATTCAGAATTTATTTCCTTATAAAAGCATGCTACACTGTTGTATGCGCATATTTGTGTATCATGAAGCGAAAGTAAATGAATATTGTAGTGTAAGCGCAAGCGTTTACCTTTCCTGCTTTCAAAACTTATTAAAACAAATGCTTTTAAGCCGTTAGTTCTCTTAAATAAAAAGCGTATTAAGGAAACACTAAATTTCTGGATTTTCAAATTTTAATTTCAAATCTGGGTTTTTATAATTTCCTTTGACCATCTCTTTTCGCTCATAATACACACAAAACATGAGCATTACAAAAACAATTGTTAAATTTTTAATTCTTCATCTAAGTCAACATCAAATTTTCATCAAAACTTATCATCAATATTTTCATTACATTTGATTATTTCGTTTTAAAGTTTACCGTCTGGTTTTGAATAGTTAATCTAAGATATGTTATAATTAGCATATATATTTATGCAAGAATTAATTTTTTTTTAATTTAGGAGTCTTTAAGAATAAATAAAAAAACGTAGGTATGAAAAATACGGAATAGTAGGTAGTAATAATGTAATTAAAACTAATATGTATTTGAGATTTCGTAACCATTTACAAGTTTGCAGGCTTGCTCGGATTTTTGATATCAATTTCTTTAATCAAAATCAGTTTTTATATTTAAGTTTATTTTGTTTTATTTTAGTTTAATTTATTTGCATTTAATTTTAATTTTATTTTATATTTATTTTGGTAAATTTAGTTTAATTCATAACATCTTTATTCGTGTGCATGTTATAACAATTATGTTAATTTGTGCATTTATCGAAATGTATTTATGTAAATGGGTTGGGGTATATGTTGAAGATAATAGAGTGCGAAATAAATATATGCCTAGATTTAACTCTCACCAAAAGATTTGTAGGAAAAACAATACAGCTTAATATGTAACCAGTCTCAAAATTCTACATTTATGTGCGTACGGGTGTAACTGCCACGCCTAATGTTGTGTGATACAATTAACAAATAGTCAGTAAAGTTGTTAAAGACATGCTAGATAATTCAGAAAAAAAACCTAACGATCACAACAGACATTTATTACTTGGTACTTATACCATTTACGTAACTTATGCCCTTGTAATAACTAATGATAATAATATTATGTATATAATTTAGTCTTACTAAACTCAAATGTGTAAAATTTTTATCTATAATTTACATTTATCAAAATTGAGTTAGTGATGCGCTTGCGTGTGTTGAAGCATTACATAATGTAATATACTATTTTAAAGATTTATCATAAATTCATTAAATTGAATGGAAAGAACGTTGAATTATTTACAGCCGTGGGTACGAAAATAGCAATGAAAACTAATACCAAATCTTCCGGTTATTATCTCCCCTCATTTTATTTTCGTTGGAAGTTAGACAGTGTTCAAAGAAAAACTTCATTTAATTTCGGAAAAGGAAAATCTTCAAATCATGTCGAAGCCATTACCGAAAATCTAATGCTTGGAAAAAGAATTTTACGAAAATCTCGCAGTCTTACTTGGAAAAGTCACCAGTTTCTGAGCTTGGCCAATTTAACTCTTCGAAGGATTTCAAAACGAACATTGATTGCCCCCCCCCCTTCTTTTTTTCTTCTAACAAAACTTCAAACATCCGCAAAACTCGACGGACAAAAAAAAAAAAAGGTGACTGGAAACCAACGCAAAACTTCGAGACTTTCTCAAAACAATCCTCGGAAGCGAGATAAAAAAATCGACCCTTTTGAAATAGTTTAACCGGGCTGTATAAAACTCTCTAAGTTTTACTTAAAGTTTCCTTAACTAATTATATCTAAGTTTATACATTGCTGGTACTTACATAGCCGTCAGAGTACGTACCGTGGGCCTCTGCCGGCGTGGTTACTGACGATATTGTTTTGCTGGCGAATTTGTCACTGTTGTTAATTGTGGAGCGCGGTCTTGGGCGCGCTGTGGTGGTACAGTTGATGGTTGTTGCACTCTGGTCCGAGGTGATCGAGTGAACCTGGTGGCAATAAAACTTCGTGTTGACCTTTACGATCTGGATGACTTGGTGCTAATTTTGGAGTTCGTTGTATTACGCTGCTGGCCCTGGAGGCGGAGGTGGTGTGGGACGCTTTTTCAAAGGTGGTAGTGTACTTCGTAAACTTAGAGAAAGGGGTTTATCTTCGGATAACAAGGGTTCTCATCACCAACTAGTTTAGTGCCGTCCGAATCCGAATCGGAATCACTAGAACTTTCCTCACTAGGTGTGACTGTGAAACGCCGACCTAATTCAACTGGATATTCTATACGTGGAGCTTGTGTCACCACAATACAACCGTTGTAAGGTTTATTACCACCCAAAATAGACGAGTAGAAACGAGGTTTGTCGGAATGGACTGTGTCGGTACTTTGCGCTATCGACTCTTCCTAGTTTCTGGGCATCCACCCGTTTGTTCTTTTAGTAGCTGGGTTAAGGAATCGGCCTGCGATTCCTCGTTGCAGTCTTTTGGCTCTTCAACAATACTCGCTTGAATATGTGCACAGCATGACGCGGGTGTTTTGCGATGAGTTGAATATAGTTGGGGATGTGCAGTTGATGTAAGCAATAATGTTAATGAAGCAGGAGCTGTGCTTGACGCCTTTGCTGCTGAAGTTGTGTCAATATATGTTATACGATCCTTTTGTATAATCGAAAGGCCGCCAAAAATTAGGGTTACGTGCTATCTTTTTGCTTTTCTTTTCCTACATTTTTTCCACGTCTTCTTCGTTTTACTTGCGGCTGGAAACTCGTGGCAATTTTTTCGATAGTGATCGCAGATCTTTTCTTTCCTGTTTTCGATACATTTGTATCGCAACTTTTTGGTCCCATCACTAGTCACTAGGTGTGTTCGCACGAAAACGCTCCCAAGTGGACCGTAATCGTATACCATAACAGCAGACCGTAACAAAGACAGTTAAGCACATCTCGCCCAAAAAAAAACCTACGACTACCATAACGAAAACATTATACAAAGTAACGAGTGACGTCTCTTATTATATTTATCCTCTTTGGTACCAGTGTGGCTCAATCTGCCGTTCTCCATAAAAATATGGGCAGTCTACTCATAATGCACAAGATTGATTAAAACGCATTTATTAAAACTGCTTTTGTTGTATAGGGAAATGTGTATAACAGTGCTGCGCGAAAATTTGTGTGTGCATGAAAAAGGCGAAGTAAACGCCAATTGCCAAGTCTGAAGTTCCATCATATTTATATATGCAACATCTGGGTGGTTGTGGCGATGTTATTGGGATGCATAGGTTGTTCAATATGGCGGCGCACAGGGCCGGATATCTTCAGCGGGTGATGGAAAGAGATACAGAATGAGACAGCGATAGTCAATTACAAATCAGGTGATCCAATCACTTTGGAATTTTGACGTCTATGCAGAAGATATCACATTTAGGCAAGGTGCACACGAGGCTACGCGTCATAGACGCGTATTAGATGCTGCAGACGAAATCTGTACGTTTTGATGTCGAACACGTGTACTTGAATGGAGAGCTGCACACGAGGCGTAAGCTGTATGAAAGCGACAGTATGAAAGCTTCATGTAGCCAGAGAATTTAAACACAATGAGAAGGCGTTATTTTGGCATCCACTGCTTACGATCCATTTGCATGTGTCACGTCTTGCACTTCACCACTATTCCCCAAATTCATGTTAACTTAACAGGGTGCAAGACGTAACAGAAAATTCTCTTAACGATTTCCTCTGTTCGTCTGTTACCAAAAAATCTCTGATCAGAGCAAATATATTGGAAATTTGAATTCTCTGATTTTTTGTAAATAAATTATGATGGTTGGAAGGTTGAAGTCTTCGGCACAGCCGAAGACAGTCCTGTCCTTACTTGTTTTTTTTTTTATATTCAAAGTGTGAATTTGAATCTGTGCCTATGATTCAGGGCAAAACAAAAACAAAAGTGCTACAAGTGTATAGGAGTTGAGCAGCTCCGATGTAAAGAAATATTTTGACAAGTATAAAATACATTATTCAGTCAACAAATATAGTCAAAAAAGATTCAGAAAGCTGAATTAAAAATTATTATAAATTTTTGATCTCCTAAAGTAAACACATTTGATTCAAATATGATTCCAAAATGTGGTTGAAAAAATATATTCAGTGTTTGATCATCTAAAGTATTCATATTTGATTATTTCTTTTGTTCAATTGTATGGTAACTCATTATTTTGTCAGAAAGAGTAATCAAATTATATTGATATGTAGGGAAATTGAAAATTTAATCACCTAAATGGTGAGTGGGTATAAACAAACCTAGATTGGTATATATGTACACACATATATTCCTAAACTAAAGATCAGCCTACACCCCCATTTCCCACCCACTTCATTGATACCAATATATCCATGCATAAGCTAACAAATGTTTGTACATTCACATGTTCAAATAAAAGACAAACTTTAAACATAAACTATTCTTACGCACAAGCATATGTACACATCTATGTTCATATGCAAGCTAAGAAATATTTTTATATTCGCATGTTGACAAAGAAAACAAAATTCACTTCAACCATCCAACCATACGCACAAGCACACATACATATTTACATATGTATGCTCATGTTTTGTATGTAAAGCACAAAATCCTGAAAACTAGCTTCCTCTTGATTTTTCATTCATAAATTCTTCTTCTTAAGTTGTCCAAATTGATGGCAACATGGCATTTGATAAAATCGTCAAAAGACAAATTTTTGCGATTTTATAAATTCCAACTTCGATGCATATTGGGGGTATTCATTATGACGAGCATAACTACTTTCATAACCCCGCACTTTTCCTTTGAAATAATACCAAACTATTTATAAGCCTGTATGAAAGTACTAATATGGTAGTAAAAAATGCAAATAAACATACACAGATATTGCCTAGTAAATGTCCACTAACATATTAGCAATATAATCTAAAAATTTCCATCCATTATTCATATAAATTATTGCAAATAATTTTCTCATATCCTGAATTGCCGAGTTGTCACAGCTTATGGACATTTTTATTTGCTATTTGAAACCCCCTATCATATTCTGCCGAAAAATTGTTCGCGCAGTCACGCAGCCAAATTTGCAGCAACTGTGTTGCAGTTGCTACATAAGAGTGGTGTTTTACCCGTTTCTGGCCCGAATCCGCACTGTGACGTCATACTGTATATGCTGACTTGTTTGTCACATGTCAGTACAAAGTAAGAATTTTACATTATTTTCATAGATAAAAATTAATATATGGGAGCGGCGAAATAAATTAAAGTAATTTTGCGAAGAAATATAACATTATTTCGCAAAAGAGCAATAAATTCGTTTATTTTAATTTTATAATAAATTCCCCTTTTAGCTGTGAGTTATTAAAGGTATAAACGGCAACACTTTTAACCACCGACGACACATAATTTGGCTCGTGCCTATTGTATTTCGTCGGCTAATTGCTACGAGCATTGATATTTACATATCCATGGCCGTATACGCGGATTGCCATAATTGATTTGGTCGCTTCATAACGCGGAAAGCGACAAGTTGTTTTATTAATAACTTAAGCCACTGCCACAGCATCAAAGCGACCAAACTTTTTATACATGTCTGCATTTAATTGGAGTATTATTGAATATGTATATATGTATGTACATTTGTACTTTTTTGCTTTGGTTTGTATTTTCCAGGGATGCACCTTAACGTTAAGCTAATCGTTTATCAAAAAATTTCCACCGTTTCCGTTGAAACACTTCGAAATATTATCGATAAAGAAATTATCAAAATAAATTGTATCTCGTTTTTAACTGAAACGAAAAGCTTTCGTTAACGTTAAAAACGTTAACAAAAACGTGATACTTTATGTTTGAATTGTGCTGGCAATGCTATAGCAATGGTGAAGTCGTAAGGTGGCAACAACGAGCGCACATACACACACAAACTCTATGTAATTTGTTTGTGTAATTCGTTGGTGGTAATGTCAAAAATACTCTGAGAAATGTTCGTACTGTCAAAATTCATGAGAAAAGTTGCAATCAGCTTGGCTAATGCTTTCACCTTTAATGACTCCGCCATCAATCAGCTTTGCCAGCATAGTTTGAAATTAATAATCAACATAAACGATTTGATTTCGTTTTGATATGGCAGAAAACGAAACGAAATCATTTCGTTAATTTGACGATCTTAACGTTAATAAACGAAACGAAGTCATTTCGTTTCGTTTATTAACGTTGATTATCGTAACGAAATGATATCGTTTCGTTGGTTAAGCATGCCTGGTATTTTCATACATATATATTCAATGATACAATGCTCACCATCTGATCAACAGGCACATGTCTTTTGTGTATTGTTGGTCTTATTTACATATTTAAGGGTTGATTTGAGGCAGGTCAAATGTATTTAAGTTTGACTTGGCTTATCAAACCTGCCTTTGAAAATATTCAAGTACATAGGTACTTACATCATTGTACTGAATAACACATATAAAATGCTTTAGGAAATTTCTTTATAGGTACCTCCCCTCCCACCCATAGTCCAAATAATAACTAAATATTTTTTTATTTATTCAATTGTTATCAAATATTTTTTTATTTCAATTTTTCAATTTATTAATAATTCATACTTCATGGTTAATATGCATACATTTTATGCAAATTAACGTTTTATAAATATGCAATGGATTTCGTGTGCACAGAAATTCCAAGTGTGCAAATGCCGTCGGCAAAACACTATTTGCATGCATATTTCAATTTGCATACATTTTCCTAACATTTTAATTTATTAACAAAAAGGGATGGGATAATTCATAAATGTATGATTAATTTACATACATTTCATGAAAGGGCATATTTTGGGTATATGAATAGGTTTTTGTTTGTAAAGAAATAAGCAAAATTTCTGCAATTTGCATCAACATAAAACAAGCAAATATATTGCTATTATTATATCAATTAAGTTAAAATTCATATTAAATCATAAAACAAGCAAATATATTGCTACAAGTAATAAAATTTAAATTTAATTAATCCTACTAAATACCTATATTCCCACAAAGAAATCATATTAAGAGAAAATCCAGAGAATTTATACACCAGCTGAAACTGTTGACAGAGAATTTTCTGCTGTTAACTGGTTAACATTGAAATTGGATTGTGTGTGGTGAAGTGCAAGACGTGTTCACATGCAAAAAAGTTGGAATCTAGCAAAAACGCCTTCTCATTGTGTTTAAATTCTCTGATGTAGCTAAGCAAACAGTAAAAAACAGTAAGAACAAGATGTTTGTTTGCATTTCTTTGTATGCAAATTTGTGGCGGCCACCGTGGTGTGATGGTAGCGTGCTCCACCTACCACACCGAATGCTCTTGGTTCACACCCCGGGCAAAGCACCATCAAAATTTTAGAAGTAACGTTTTTCAATTTGAAGAAAATTTTTCTAAGCCGGTTCGCCCCTCGGCAGTGTTTGGCAAGCACTCCGAGTGTATTTCTGCCATGAAAAACCCTCAGTGAAAACTCATCTGTCTTGCAGATACCGTTCGGAGTCGGCATAAAACAAGTACGTCCCGTCCCGCCAATTTGTAGGAAAAATTAAAAAGGAGTACGACGCAAATTGGAAGAGAAGCTCGGCCTAAAACCTCTTCGGCGGTTATCGCTCCTTACATTTATTTTTATTTATTTATTAGTTAGAAAATATTATTTTAGTTAATAAAAGTGCGTGAAAAGTATTTGCCCAAAGCGAAAAAGTATATTCAACACCATAAAAGCTTGACACAATTGCCGTCTTCCAGTGAGTTTTACAGCTCCGGCTCACGCTCAATTCTCAGGGAATGCTCTGGATCATTGAGAGACTTGGGAAACAGATGTCGTAAAATTTTCGCTCACGTGAAATGTGATAGGCAGATGCCACCGCTGTTTTTCATTTAACTCATACGGCGAAAGGCTAAGCAGCGACATCTATTTTTGAAAAAGTAGGTTTATTAAAGGCAACGTTGCCAAACTAAAAAGAACTAATTAACAAATTATCTGGCTCACAAATTGAACCAGACTTCTATCTGGATTTATCTGGCTCAAATCGTTGTTGTTGCAATTACATGCAAAATTATTTTTCTGGCTCAGGATTTTGCTATTGCTATTGTTGAAGCTATTAAAAGGCTAAAAAGTGTTGGAACTAGAAATCACTTTTTTCTCTAGTCCGCGGTGGTGTAAAGTTACCTTTCATAATTTACAAAGGCACGGGGATGCAAACAACTTTTAATACCTATTTTCCTTTGGTTTCGGGGACGGACATTGTTTGCTTTTTGTAGCGACGCTCGAAAGTAACTCAGTGTGCAGATCTTGAAGCGTAGACAAATCGTAGCTACATATCATATATTGTACGCGTCTATGAAGCTACGCCTCGTGGGCATCTTGGTTTAGCCTGATACACTATGGCTAACGCCATAACCATATCATAGCCAACCAATTGGTTTTTGGTTTGTGACATATCCATAACTTAAAAATATTTGAGTTGGTGAATTTAATAACTTTTTGTAGATTTTATTCATTGTTTTGGATAAAGTATGATTAAGAGACTTATTTTATGTGGAACATGTTAGTAATTTTTTGTATTTTCTTCATTTTTATGAAATTTTCACGATTTTTAGGTTAAGGCACCATTAATCGATCACATTGGAGATGGTTATGGATATGGGTATGGTTCCGACTATGGCGTTACGGTTAAGGAAGTTTAATTAGGCCTTTAATCACAAATCACACTAGAAGATTGCGCAATGCGCATGTAAACATTAGATCGCCTTTTTTTATGACGTATAAACTGTCCCTTTTCCTTTAGCTCTCTTTTTTCTCACTCTTTTTTTCATTCGCTCAAGAGTCAACTGTGACGTAGTTGTGCCGAACGAAGGAATTTTGAACTCGTGAATGCGCAACCATACATGAATACTGACTATCATATGACTATCATCTGATTGTCAGCAATGTCAACCTAACGATCAGCGCCTCATACAAACTTTCTATCACGAACTTAAGGGGACTTGCGCAAATGTGATGTAAACAACTGTGTACGTGTGAGTTTTTGTTTTCTTCTTATACACCAACATGGCCTACTGATTAAGTATATAGCCGTACTGCTTACTCTCATTCCTTTTCCTGGATCAGTGCTGACACTCTAATTATCAAAAAGTGTCATAAATGATAGTTTACTGTATATATCAGGTTTGACTGTTATACTATCATAAATGACCATTGTTATATTCCGCCAAAAATGAAACAATGCTTTTTGCTTTTTATTTACTTTATTTGATTACGTTTTTAATTTTGAACGTGATAAAAGCATACGTGTTTTTTATTTGTTTAAAATAAATAGTTTTATAAGAATTCGAGTTCAGAATGTTCAATTTAAATTCAGAAAATAACAAAACAACAGAAGAGCGCTTTCCTCATGCGGAAACACATTTAAAAATGAATCACCACTAACCACTATTATTTTTCGCGTATCAATTTTTTGAATGCGCCCCACACATTCCGACAGCTTTTGGTAAATTTCATTATTATTAACGTATGTATGCTACAAAAAAAATTTTACGGTAGTACAGGTTTCTTAACCAGGGCTACCGCCTAGGCTCCAAAGCCAAAACAAGGCTGCTTATAGCATCGTCCCAAGACAACTTCCGAACAAAAAAAAATGTTGAACTACGAGCAGCTATTTACGCTATGAAAATGTATGTAAGTGCGTGTAGCATATAAAGGGAGAGAAAAAAAAATGATCCAACAGTTTCCCACTTTATTGGGCCGAAATTGAAAACGAAATCTAATATGAATATTTAAGTCTGGCTAAGTTTGTCCTGTTGGGGGTTCCTTTCTTTTCTCTTACTTTTGCTCGTAATATTTCAAGCTATATGAATCACCACTAACCACTATTATTTTTCGCGTATCAATTTTTTGAATGCGCCCCACACATTCCGACAGCTTTTGGTATTTTTTAATATTATTTTCGATTTTTCGATTTTTTTTCTTTTAGCATGGAGCTTTGAAATGCTCTCTTTTTCATTTTTTAAACTTATTTTTTATATGGTTTTCGTCGGTTGAAAATGGCGTAATTTAAAAAATAACAAAACAACCGTGATAATCATTTGATTGTCATATGACAGTCAGAAGTGACAACCTGATTAAATCGGATAAACTGTTCTCGCATACAAAAAATTCCGTTGAGAATTATGTATCTGTCTCACATGCATAATGGTATCTGCTGTATGTTCTTTTGTTCTGTACCAGGTGTCCGAAGCTTTCACAGTTTGAGTCCTTTTTCATGATTATAGGCTGTCGTTGGGAACATGCGGACATGCGTAAGCGAACAAAGGAACATACATAAATTTGAGTATCAATGTTTACGTCATTGCAGGATCAGCATTGTCAATTACAAGTGTGAGTGTATTAGTAAAACTATCAGCGTTTCTTGTAGGGATTCTTCGCCACGGTAACGAAATCATGTGGCAACTTTTACACCCTTTTGGTATTCTACCTGCGAAAGTAGCCGGATAATTGTTTACCCACAAAAGTAGGTGGTTACATCGAAATAACCACACAACAGCTGTTGTTCAGAAAAGGGCAAAACTGAGAAATAAAGAATTGTAAGCGCAAATAAGTAAAGATAATAGTAAAAAAGTGTTGCCTCTTGCTATACATATTTGTTTACATTATGTACTTTCACAGAATAAATTACAATATACCTATGTAGAAAACTAACATGCATAATATGCATATACACATCGTCCCGTTTATTCGGTATCTACAAGTGAAACATTTTCGGTAAAGTGAACACGGTTGCCACACCATATTTTCATTTGGGACCAAAATTCATCGAAAAAAAAACAAATTTTTGTTCTATTTTATTAGTATAAAATACAAAATTTTAGGATGTTTCTATATAAAATTGTATTAACTTTCCTTTAATTCAAGCTGAACAAACAAATATATGGGCATGCAACCAAAAATGGTACTATATTTTGACATAGGATAAGTCTATGGCTTTCTCCAACCAAACGTTGTGAACCTCGTTTTGGTCAAAAAGCTCTTGGTTCCAGCATTATGTTGTTGATGGCAATGAAATAAAATGTATGGTGCAGTTAGGTTTTAGTAAGAAACGGTTCAAAATTTGCGTTCTGGTGTTGCCGAACTATGTATGTGGAAAACTCAGTAAATCATAAATGAAACTAGGCAATTTTGTTGGTGCTATTTTTATAGATGCTTACCTTTTCTCTTAGCGTATAAACTTAGTATCAGATCCTAGATTCAGTAAGTGTGAGTTTTGATCCCAGGAGTCAGGGATTCTGCTAGCACCTACGGGAATAATTTTATACAAAACATTTCGGAAGGAAATCAATCAAATCTCTTTTACATTTACTTCCTTCTGTCTTCGAGTTAAAATATTTCTTGTTCGAAGATACTTAGTTTTCAATTACCTTGTGTGGCTTAACACCACAATAGTCCTGGAATTCCTTGAACTCATTGAGCTGGGTGAGAAAGATTTAAATATCAAACTTCCAAACGAGAAGTAATGCATCGAATTTCTTTGTATAAGTTTGAAAGTATACTAGGCGAGAAGAAATTTTTATTTTCATATATTTTACATAGTGTTGTATAACCGATCGAAATATCTAGCCGTTATTAATATTATTTTAAAACAAGAGTTTTTTTTTTGATTAGTCGGTTATTTCATCAACAATTAACGACAATGTGTTTGCCAACACTTTTCTTTTTAATTCCTGGCTTAATTATATCCTAGGTTAAATTTTATTGTTCTGGTACATTTTACTGACTGAGCAATTTTTTATGGTGAGAGATCCATTGAAGTAAATTCAAAATTTTATGGGGGCTAACGAAAGTGTGGCGAATTTTTGGGCAATACTGTGAATTTTTACCTGAGGAAAAAGAAAGAAAAGTACCAATCGTGGCTACTGCCTAAAACAGACCAAAATTGAAGAAAAGGGACCAGCGGACCAAATGGGGTTGGAAGGGACCATTTTTGGTCCAAATGGACCAAAGTGGCAACCGTGAAAGCGAAGAAAACTACCATTCAAGTTTCTCCACAGACACTGGTGAGTTTCTTGGTGATGACAGCGTTACCACTTACTAGAACTGGTAACGATATTCGGTTACATAATGTTCTAGGAACTATTTTACCGGTAACGCTCAGAATCGAGGCGTAAAGCTGCAGTTACTCACCGACGTGTGTAACGTACGTATACGTAAGCCTGTTATGGAATCGCATCTTCGGTGGAAGCAGTAAGGAAGGCGGTCGGCATGATGTGGTGGTGCACAGTGGCTAGTCATTGTCGGCTGGGGCGGGTCCTTGCCAACCTTACTGTTCCTGCGCCATAATCAGAAAAAAATGTCTATCATGCCTATCAAAACTAGCTGTCAATTTCAAAAAAACCGACAGAAGCGCAGAGACCGACTCAAAACGCTTATAAATTCAAAATAAAACAACATCCGGCCGAACCGGATGTCACGGACAGACCGTTAAATATCCAAAATTTAAATTCAAATTCAAAAAAAACTAAACGCAAAAAAAATTACCGAACCGGACATGGCCGGTTACTAACGCTGAGAGTCAAAAAAACAAGCTGAAAATAGAAATAAAAGAAAGAGAAGGGCCGAATATAAATTGGGGGCGCCGCGGGTGTTGTTGCGACGCCCGGTGCTTATACCCACCCTCAAAAACCATGGCCACCGACGCACCTAATTTTCGGTGGCCCCTTACCTGGTAACCCTACGTGCCTTCTAAATGAGCCAGAACACCAGCATTCCCATTTTAATTACAAAGTTTATTCAAATTTCATTATTATTAACGTATGTATGCTACAAAAAAAATTTTACGGTAGTACAGGTTTCTTAACCAGGGCTACCGCCTAGGCTCCAAAGCCAAAACAAGGCTGCTTATAGCATCGTCCCAAGACAACTTCCGAACAAAAAAAAATGTTGAACTACGAGCAGCTATTTACGCTATGAAAATGTATGTAAGTGCGTGTAGCATATAAAGGGAGAGAAAAAAAAATGATCCAACAGTTTCCCACTTTATTGGGCCGAAATTGAAAACGAAATCTAATATGAATATTTAAGTCTGGCTAAGTTTGTCCTGTTGGGGGTTCCTTTCTTTTCTCTTACTTTTGCTCGTAATATTTCAAGCTATACCTATATTTATGTCACCCCCTTTTTTTTTGACAAGGGTTATAAACGCTTGGTGTGAGAAAAAAAATGTAATTAAATGTGCTTATGGATAGTAAATATACTACATACAAAGTAAGAATTTGGTTGAATTTTTTTTCTTTTTTCATTCACATTCACAAAACATATTTTAAGACTATAAAGTTTGGATACAAATTTCGATATTTGGGGTTCTCTTACAATATTATGATGTGGTCGTAGTAGAACTTACTTTTGAGTGTAACTAAATATCAATTTAGTATAGTATAATGATACTAATATGTAAAATGTACTAAGAAAATTTGTTATAAAAGCAATAGAGATGAAATTGTGATAGCGCTATGTACGTATATTATTTTCTTCTGGTTGTTCGAACGATATTGCTAGCAATAGTGATTCATATGTATATATATATATATATATTGTATTTGTATGATATAAGAAAAAAAGTTTAAATCTTTTAGCCAATTCGTGCATAATTGACCAATGGCTGCGGTCGCAAATTTTTTTTTATCAATTTATGGTTGAGCTCCAAAAATTGATCGCTAAAACGTTTCACGTGATGAAGACGGCTTATTATGAATAAAATTTATAGAGCTAACTTCAATCATTTTAAAGCAACAAAATATATTATTAAAATGATATAAAAAATGTATGCCCTTTGTTGTAAAGCTAACAATTTCAAGTATTCAATAATAAAATTTGACTGTGTAAAACCCTCTAAGTACCACTTAGAAGTTTCTTTAACTACCCTGCAAAAACGCTCTCGTCATTCCACGTAATTTGAATAGCTATTATACAGTCATAGGTTATATTCCTAGTCACATTTGCATGGGCGTGGGTAAGTTTTATGACCAAATTTTTTTGTAGGGTAATCATTTTGAAGTTCATACATGGCTGGTACTTACATTGCCGCCAGAGTACGTACCGTGGGCCTCTGCCGGCGTGGTTACTGGCGATGTTGATTTTGCTGGTGAAATTGACGCTGTTGTTGGTTGTGGTGCGCGGTTTTGGGCGCGCTGTGTTGGTACTGTTGGTGGTTGTTGCGCTCTGGTCCGAGGTGATCGAGTGAACCTGGTGGCAATAAAACTTCGTGTTGGCTTTTACGACCTGTATGACTTAGTGCTAATTGGGCGTTCGTTGTATTACGCTGCAGCGTAGTGCTGGCCCTGGAGGCGGAGATGGTGCCGGACGCTGTTCCAAAGGTGGTAGTGTACTTCGTAGACGTAGAGAAAGGGGTTTATCTGCGGATACCAAGCGTTCTCATCACAATTAGTTTAGTGCCGTCTGAATCCGAATAGGAATCACTAGTACTTTCCTCACTAGGTGCGACTGTGAAACGCCGACCTACTTCAACTGGATATTCTATACGTTGAGTTTGTGCCAACACAACACAACCGTTGTAATGTTTATTACCACCCAAAATAGACGAGTAGAAAAAAGGTTTGTAGGAATGGACTTTTCCTAGTTTCTGGGCATTTACTTGAATACGTGCACAGCCGGGGAGGGTATTTTGCGATTAGTTGAGTATAGTTGGGGATGCGCAGTTGATGTGAGCCATAAAGTTACTGAAGCAGTATCGGTGCTTCACGCCTTTGCTGTAGATGTTACACGATCCTTTTGTATAATCGCAGGGCCGCTAAAAATTACGCTTTTTGTTTTATAAAATTTTTCCGATTAACTGGGCAAAACTCTTGCTTTTTTTCCCGGCCGGAAAAACGTGGCTATCGTTTTTGATGCTTTTTTTCTAAATTTTTCCACGTCTTCTTCGTTTTACTTGCGGCCGGAAACTCATGGCAATTTTCGCTAGTGATGGCCGGTCTGTTTTTTTCCTTGTTTTTCGATACCTTTTATCGCAACTTTCGCCCCATCACTAGGTGTGTTCGCGCGAATACGCTCCCAAGTGGACCGTAACCGTAGACCGTAGCAGCAGACCCTAACAAGCCGTACTTACACACATATAAGCGAAATTTATGCCTGTAGTGGCAACGAGAAAAATGTTTCCATTGAGCTGTTTGAATGCATGCTTATGGAAACATCAACTTTTTCTATTTTAATTTTTGATGTTTTGAAAGGCTGGAATTAATATTAAATAAGTATAAATTGATTACATATTTATAATCTGCACTTTTACATAATTTTTTCGAATTATTTTCACAATTTATCAAACTTTACTTAGGTGTTTTTGCATAAAGCTGGAAACGGTCAAAAATTAGCTCACACAAGTTTACTAGGCAACTCTGTGTAGTAAGAGAGCGATCAGCTGACATCTTATTAAAGAAAAAATCAAAATTGGTTTGTTTTCTACGTTCCGGGATACGTACGTACGTGCGTTGATCGTCGATGAGTTTTCGTTTACATTGCACATCATGGCTCAATTATATAGTTGGCTCATCTCATCAGCTGATTTTATTTATTTCATTGCATGGTCGATGGGATTGTCAAAAGGAGATGGCAAACTCAAAACGAAACCAACACATTGGCACCATTTTCTTACACATACACAGATTTTGACAAATTGACCAGACATATTTTGATATTATACAGATGAGCCAACCATATAATTGAACCATGATTGCACATTCATAAGATAGGTCGTGTCCATAGTACAGGTATACAAGTATGATATGTATGAGAAGGAAACAATTCCTTTCCCTTTCTAACACACTGCCGTTTGACACTTCGGTCAGTGTCAAACTATTGTGGAACTTGCGTGGAACATGCGTTTGACACTGAACGAAGTGTCAAAATTACCGGGGTTGCTGTTGTGTAAAGCGACGCAGGGAAACAAAAAAAGGAGCGGAATATCAGATATGGGTTGCTGTGATGGTAAATTCTTTTGAACGAATTTAGTATGAAAATGAGGTCACCTATATGGGTTCTACAGAAAATTACACAAAAGTCTTGAATTCGGGTATCTGAGGACGCGTAGTTATTCCAGTATTAAGAATACAAACATGGGTGCTAAGTTTTTCTACCTGTTCAAAAGTTCTCCGCGAAAAACAGTTTGAAATCGAGGCCGACTGCAATAACCCGTCCAAAAATGTGGAAAGAGAATTGAAAAGACTCGTTTTGTCCTGTTATCAATAGTCCAAAGGCGAAAAAGTATTGGAATTATTGGAAACGAGGCAAAAACGCGTCTATTAATACCTCCCCCAACGGTTTGGCCATGTTTTAGCAATCGTTCCCGGTAATAAAGTATCCCAATTTGTTAATTAACATTGTCCAAAACATATGGATTTTAAAGAGAGATGTAATTAAGTGCTCGTTTGAAAGTAAATAAGGATATTTCTTTGTAATTTTATAATAAAAATTTTACCCAGTTTTCGTTAGCAGCTACTAAATTTTTCTTGGACCTAAGAAGTACAACGGTGCCAAATAGCATCCACAAAAAAAAAACGAACAAGAACAAGCATTTTATCAGGTGAGCGTGCGTATTTATTTGAAAATTTGTTCCTAGCACAACAATTTTGACAAATTATTTAACAGTGCTAGTCATGAATAGCATGAGCTATAAAAATTGAACATTTATAATAATAAATTAGATTAATCAAATTAAATTAAATATAACGGACAATAGTGAAATATTTATGTATGTAAATGTAAATCTTAAAACTAAAGAAAAGTAGTTAATAAATATTAAAAGACAGCAGTAGTGATGACAACCTTTGGCTGGTTATAGATTGAGTAGTATTTAACAAATAAAGAAAGAAGACACAGAGAAAGGAAAAGGACTTAGAAATGAACATTTTAACAACAACAATTTGAGATCCAGTTTAAGAGTCGTTAAAAAATGATGTTAGCTCTTTTCTGAAGTGCAGAGCACTACTTAAGAGTCGAAGACTAGTAGGTAGCGAGTTCCAAAGACGTATTGCAGTAACAAAGAATTGGCGCTCAGAGGTTAGCGAGCGGTATCTGATGTGCTTAAGAAGAAGCACCGATCTTGATGATTGCAGAAAAATAAGCTTACGATATAGATAGTCAGGTTCCTTCGTGTGTATCAATTTATGGAGGAAGGACAGTGTTTTGACTTTTAAAAGATTTTCGAAAGAAATGTTTAGCAACCTTTCAGCATGTTGAGATACGTGGTCAAATCTTTTCAACCCATAAACATATCTAGCAATGTTGTTGTAAACAACATTTAGTTTGTTCTTGCACAGATAGTCACAGTTTGAGTAAATCACACAACCATGGAGTAGCGTAGGTATTAAGTACGCTTTAGCCAGAAGTAGTCTTATGTGCAAAGGCGTGAAATACTGTGTTAACCATAGTGTACGAAGCATTCCATACACTTTCCCAACCGTTCTAAAAATATGGTCTTTCCATGTCAATGTTTTTTTTGAAAATTACACCTAAGTTTTTCGCCGTATCTACGTATTCTATAACGGAATTGTCGAACACTACATTCTCTAAATCATTAGTGGGAAAAGACCTTCTATGAATAACAATACATTTTGACTTATTCGGGTTTATACATAAGCCATTCATAGCAGCCCATGAAAATATTTGATTCAAATCGTGGTTTAAGTTACTTATGCACAAGCTAGTTTGATTACGAGGACAACACGTAAATAACTGCACATCATCAGCGTAGATATGAACATTACAATACTTAAGGACATCGGGTAAGTCATTGATGTACAGAACAAATAACAGAGGACCCAGGATAGAGCCTTGAGGGACGCCTCTTAAGACATGAAGGAAGTCAGACTTTTCACCATCTATACATACTGCTTAAGTCCTATCGCCAAGATATGATCTTATAAGGGCAACTGTATGACCAGAGAAGTTAAATAGGTTTTCCAGCTTCCTACAGAGCAGAGTGTGGTCTACAGAATCGAAAGCTTTGGAGTGGTCAAGAAGTGTTAAGAAGGCAATGTAACTTTCATCCACTCGCTCACGAATTTCTTCTGTCACAGATAATAGTGCCGTTGTACAGCTCCGCTTTGACCTGAAACCGGACTGACTATCTGACAGGAGCTTGTATTCATGTACATATGATACTGTAACGAATTTGCTGCAAATCCTCTTATTTGCCCTTTTACTAGGTTCGTATCGCTAAACTGTTGAATAAATAACTCCAATATTGAATAATGGAAAAATGGCCTTTATTAAAATGCTTCACAATAACACTCAAACTGTGCAACGAATAGCTTAATAACCAAACTGATAGCTCAAATGAAACTCCACTAATCAAAATAATACTGGTATTGCTCGCTAGATATCTTCTTAGTCGTAACTGCTGATCAACTCAAATCAAACTGAATTCCTTCTTACTCGCCTGCACCGCTTTTATAGTTTACGCTGCATACTTCTAGGCTCTTCGATTTCCAGAAGTTACTAGTTGTTTCGGCTACAAAATCGCCAGCCACAACTACGTGCACAAATTATTGCCCTCTCTTGTGACCACTCAGATAAGATATATGCATGTGTTTGTAGTTTACAGTCTCCCGCACACACATAAGCGTATAAGTAAATTCATCGGTGTGTGATATCTCATCTCTCGCTGCCTTGTATGTAAATGTTGCTTGTCGGAATGTGTACATATGTGTAGACGCAATTATTGATTCGTTTATGTAGATCATAATGATTGAATTATTGATGTGAATTGACGTCACTGCTTAGCATCGGCCTGGACATGGCAGCACTCCTCAGTTTTGCTAATATTCGTAACAATACGATTTGCCCATGTAGAATACGTTCAACGACCTTAGAGAGGAAAGGGAGTATGGCTATTGGTCGATACTCATTATTTTGTTTACGGATTGGAATAACTTTTGCAGCTTTCCAGTATATTGGGAAGACACCGGTCGTCAAAATTGAGCTGACCAAGTAAGTAATGTGGGGAAGGATTTTGGGAAGAATGACATTGGCACCATTTTCTTACACATACACAGATTTTGACAAATTGACCAGACATATTTTGATATTGTACAGATGAGCCAACCATATAATTGAACCATGATTGCACATTCATAAGATAGGTCGTGTCCATAGTACAGGTATACAAGTATGATATGTATGAGAAGGAAACAATTCCTTTCCCTTTCTAACACACTGCCGTTTGACACTTCGGTCAGTGTCAAACTATTGTGGAACTCAGTGGAACTTGCGTGGAACATGCGTTTGACACTGAACGAAGTGTCAAAATTACCGGGGTTGCTGTTGTGTAAAGCGACGCAGGGAAACAAAAAAAGGAGCGGAATATCAGATATGGGTTGCTGTGATGGTAAATTCTTTTGAACGAATTTAGTATGAAAATGAGGTCACCTATATGGGTTCTACAGAAAATTACACAAAAGTCTTGAATTCGGGTATCTGAGGACGCGTAGTTATTCCAGTATTAAGAATACAAACATGGGTGCTAAGTTTTTCTACCTGTTAAAAAGTTCTCCGCGAAAAACAGTTTGAAATCGAGGCCGACTGCAATAACCCGTCCAAAAATGTGGAAAGAGAATTGAAAAGACTCGTTTTGTCCTGTTATCAATAGTCCAAAGGCGAAAAAGTATTGGAATTATTGGAAACGAGGCAAAAACGCGTCTATTAATACCTCCCCCAACGGTTTGGCCATGTTTTAGCAATCGTTCCCGGTAATAAAGTATCCCAATTTGTTAATTAACATTGTCCAAAACATATGGATTTTAAAGAGAGATGTAATTAAGTGCTCGTTTGAAAGTAAATAAGGATATTTCTTTGTAATTTTATAATAAAAATTTTACCCAGTTTTCGTTAGCAGCTACTAAATTTTTCTTGGACCTAAGAAGTACAACGGTGCCAAATAGCATCCACAAAAAAAAACGAACAAGAACAAGCATTTTATCAGGTGAGCGTGCGTATTCATTTGAAAATTTGTTCCTAGCACAACAATTTTGACAAATTATTTAACAGTGCTAGTCATGAATAGCATGAGCTATAAAAATTGAACATTTATAATAATAAATTAGATTAATCAAATTAAATTAAATATAACGGACAATAGTGAAATATTTATGTATGTAAATGTAAATCTTAAAACTAAAGAAAAGTAGTTAATAAATATTAAAAGACAGCAGTAGTGATGACAACCTTTGGCTGGTTATAGATTGAGTAGTATTTAACAAATAAAGAAAGAAGACACAGAGAAAGGAAAAGGACTTAGAAATGAACATTTTAACAACAACAATTTGAGATCCAGTTTAAGAGTCGTTAAAAAATGATGTTAGCTCTTTTCTGAAGTGCAGAGCACTACTTAAGAGTCGAAGACTAGTAGGTAGCGAGTTCCAAAGACGTATTGCAGTAACAAAGAATTGGCGCTCAGAGGTTAGCGAGCGGTATCTGATGTGCTTAAGAAGAAGCACCGATCTTGATGATTGCAGAAAAATAAGCTTACGATATAGATAGTCAGGTTCCTTCGTGTGTATCAATTTATGGAGGAAGGACAGTGTTTTGACTTTTAAAAGATTTTCGAAAGAAATGTTTAGCAACCTTTCAGCATGTTGAGATACGTGGTCAAATCTTTTCAACCCATAAACATATCTAGCAATGTTGTTGTAAACAACATTTAGTTTGTTCTTGCACAGATAGTCACAGTTTGAGTAAATCACACAACCATGGAGTAGCGTAGGTATTAAGTACGCTTTAGCCAGAAGTAGTCTTATGTGCAAAGGCGTGAAATACTGTGTTAACCATAGTGTACGAAGCATTCCATACACTTTCCCAACCGTTCTAAAAATATGGTCTTTCCATGTCAATGTTTTTTTTGAAAATTACACCTAAGTTTTTCGCCGTATCTACGTATTCTATAACGGAATTGTCGAACACTACATTCTCTAAATCATTAGTGGGAAAAGACCTTCTATGAATAACAATACATTTTGACTTATTCGGGTTTATACATAAGCCATTCATAGCAGCCCATGAAAATATTTGATTCAAATCGTGGTTTAAGTTACTTATGCACAAGCTAGTTTGATTACGAGGACAACACGTAAATAACTGCACATCATCAGCGTAGATATGAACATTACAATACTTAAGGACATCGGGTAAGTCATTGATGTACAGAACAAATAACAGAGGACCCAGGATAGAGCCTTGAGGGACGCCTCTTAAGACATGAAGGAAGTCAGACTTTTCACCATCTATACATACTGCTTAAGTCCTATCGCCAAGATATGATCTTATAAGGGCAACTGTATGACCAGAGAAGTTAAATAGGTTTTCCAGCTTCCTACAGAGCAGAGTGTGGTCTACAGAATCGAAAGCTTTGGAGTGGTCAAGAAGTGTTAAGAAGGCAATGTAACTTTCATCCACTCGCTCACGAATTTCTTCTGTCACAGATAATAGTGCCGTTGTACAGCTCCGCTTTGACCTGAAACCGGACTGACTATCTGACAGGAGCTTGTATTCATGTACATATGATACTGTAACGAATTTGCTGCAAATCCTCTTATTTGCCCTTTTACTAGGTTCGTATCGCTAAACTGTTGAATAAATAACTCCAATATTGAATAATGGAAAAATGGCCTTTATTAAAATGCTTCACAATAACACTCAAACTGTGCAACGAATAGCTTAATAACCAAACTGATAGCTCAAATGAAACTCCACTAATCAAAATAATACTGGTATTGCTCGCTAGATATCTTCTTAGTCGTAACTGCTGATCAACTCAAATCAAACTGAATTCCTTCTTACTCGCCTGCACCGCTTTTATAGTTTACGCTGCATACTTCTAGGCTCTTCGATTTCCAGAAGTTACTAGTTGTTTCGGCTACAAAATCGCCAGCCACAACTACGTGCACAAATTATTGCCCTCTCTTGTGACCACTCAGATAAGATATATGCATGTGTTTGTAGTTTACAGTCTCCCGCACACACATAAGCGTATAAGTAAATTCATCGGTGTGTGATATCTCATCTCTCGCTGCCTTGTATGTAAATGTTGCTTGTCGGAATGTGTACATATGTGTAGACGCAATTATTGATTCGTTTATGTAGATCATAATGATTGAATTATTGATGTGAATTGACGTCACTGCTTAGCATCGGCCTGGACATGGCAGCACTCCTCAGTTTTGCTAATATTCGTAACAATACGATTTGCCCATGTAGAATACGTTCAACGACCTTAGAGAGGAAAGGGAGTATGGCTATTGGTCGATACTCATTATTTTGTTTACGGATTGGAATAACTTTTGCAGCTTTCCAGTATATTGGGAAGACACCGGTCGTCAAAATTGAGCTGACCAAGTAAGTAATGTGGGGAAGGATTTTGGGAAGAATGACATTGGCACCATTTTCTTACACATACACAGATTTTGACAAATTGACCAGACATATTTTGATATTGTACAGATGAGCCAACCATATAATTGAACCATGATTGCACATTCATAAGATAGGTCGTGTCCATAGTACAGGTATACAAGTATGATATGTATGAGAAGGAAACAATTCCTTTCCCTTTCTAACACACTGCCGTTTGACACTTCGGTCAGTGTCAAACTATTGTGGAACTCAGTGGAACTTGCGTGGAACATGCGTTTGACACTGAACGAAGTGTCAAAATTACCGGGGTTGCTGTTGTGTAAAGCGACGCAGGGAAACAAAAAAAGGAGCGGAATATCAGATATGGGTTGCTGTGATGGTAAATTCTTTTGAACGAATTTAGTATGAAAATGAGGTCACCTATATGGGTTCTACAGAAAATTACACAAAAGTCTTGAATTCGGGTATCTGAGGACGCGTAGTTATTCCAGTATTAAGAATACAAACATGGGTGCTAAGTTTTTCTACCTGTTAAAAAGTTCTCCGCGAAAAACAGTTTGAAATCGAGGCCGACTGCAATAACCCGTCCAAAAATGTGGAAAGAGAATTGAAAAGACTCGTTTTGTCCTGTTATCAATAGTCCAAAGGCGAAAAAGTATTGGAATTATTGGAAACGAGGCAAAAACGCGTCTATTAATACCTCCCCCAACGGTTTGGCCATGTTTTAGCAATCGTTCCCGGTAATAAAGTATCCCAATTTGTTAATTAACATTGTCCAAAACATATGGATTTTAAAGAGAGATGTAATTAAGTGCTCGTTTGAAAGTAAATAAGGATATTTCTTTGTAATTTTATAATAAAAATTTTACCCAGTTTTCGTTAGCAGCTACTAAATTTTTCTTGGACCTAAGAAGTACAACGGTGCCAAATAGCATCCACAAAAAAAAACGAACAAGAACAAGCATTTTATCAGGTGAGCGTGCGTATTCATTTGAAAATTTGTTCCTAGCACAACAATTTTGACAAATTATTTAACAGTGCTAGTCATGAATAGCATGAGCTATAAAAATTGAACATTTATAATAATAAATTAGATTAATCAAATTAAATTAAATATAACGGACAATAGTGAAATATTTATGTATGTAAATGTAAATCTTAAAACTAAAGAAAAGTAGTTAATAAATATTAAAAGACAGCAGTAGTGATGACAACCTTTGGCTGGTTATAGATTGAGTAGTATTTAACAAATAAAGAAAGAAGACACAGAGAAAGGAAAAGGACTTAGAAATGAACATTTTAACAACAACAATTTGAGATCCAGTTTAAGAGTCGTTAAAAAATGATGTTAGCTCTTTTCTGAAGTGCAGAGCACTACTTAAGAGTCGAAGACTAGTAGGTAGCGAGTTCCAAAGACGTATTGCAGTAACAAAGAATTGGCGCTCAGAGGTTAGCGAGCGGTATCTGATGTGCTTAAGAAGAAGCACCGATCTTGATGATTGCAGAAAAATAAGCTTACGATATAGATAGTCAGGTTCCTTCGTGTGTATCAATTTATGGAGGAAGGACAGTGTTTTGACTTTTAAAAGATTTTCGAAAGAAATGTTTAGCAACCTTTCAGCATGTTGAGATACGTGGTCAAATCTTTTCAACCCATAAACATATCTAGCAATGTTGTTGTAAACAACATTTAGTTTGTTCTTGCACAGATAGTCACAGTTTGAGTAAATCACACAACCATGGAGTAGCGTAGGTATTAAGTACGCTTTAGCCAGAAGTAGTCTTATGTGCAAAGGCGTGAAATACTGTGTTAACCATAGTGTACGAAGCATTCCATACACTTTCCCAACCGTTCTAAAAATATGGTCTTTCCATGTCAATGTTTTTTTTGAAAATTACACCTAAGTTTTTCGCCGTATCTACGTATTCTATAACGGAATTGTCGAACACTACATTCTCTAAATCATTAGTGGGAAAAGACCTTCTATGAATAACAATACATTTTGACTTATTCGGGTTTATACATAAGCCATTCATAGCAGCCCATGAAAATATTTGATTCAAATCGTGGTTTAAGTTACTTATGCACAAGCTAGTTTGATTACGAGGACAACACGTAAATAACTGCACATCATCAGCGTAGATATGAACATTACAATACTTAAGGACATCGGGTAAGTCATTGATGTACAGAACAAATAACAGAGGACCCAGGATAGAGCCTTGAGGGACGCCTCTTAAGACATGAAGGAAGTCAGACTTTTCACCATCTATACATACTGCTTAAGTCCTATCGCCAAGATATGATCTTATAAGGGCAACTGTATGACCAGAGAAGTTAAATAGGTTTTCCAGCTTCCTACAGAGCAGAGTGTGGTCTACAGAATCGAAAGCTTTGGAGTGGTCAAGAAGTGTTAAGAAGGCAATGTAACTTTCATCCACTCGCTCACGAATTTCTTCTGTCACAGATAATAGTGCCGTTGTACAGCTCCGCTTTGACCTGAAACCGGACTGACTATCTGACAGGAGCTTGTATTCATGTACATATGATACTGTAACGAATTTGCTGCAAATCCTCTTATTTGCCCTTTTACTAGGTTCGTATCGCTAAACTGTTGAATAAATAACTCCAATATTGAATAATGGAAAAATGGCCTTTATTAAAATGCTTCACAATAACACTCAAACTGTGCAACGAATAGCTTAATAACCAAACTGATAGCTCAAATGAAACTCCACTAATCAAAATAATACTGGTATTGCTCGCTAGATATCTTCTTAGTCGTAACTGCTGATCAACTCAAATCAAACTGAATTCCTTCTTACTCGCCTGCACCGCTTTTATAGTTTACGCTGCATACTTCTAGGCTCTTCGATTTCCAGAAGTTACTAGTTGTTTCGGCTACAAAATCGCCAGCCACAACTACGTGCACAAATTATTGCCCTCTCTTGTGACCACTCAGATAAGATATATGCATGTGTTTGTAGTTTACAGTCTCCCGCACACACATAAGCGTATAAGTAAATTCATCGGTGTGTGATATCTCATCTCTCGCTGCCTTGTATGTAAATGTTGCTTGTCGGAATGTGTACATATGTGTAGACGCAATTATTGATTCGTTTATGTAGATCATAATGATTGAATTATTGATGTGAATTGACGTCACTGCTTAGCATCGGCCTGGACATGGCAGCACTCCTCAGTTTTGCTAATATTCGTAACAATACGATTTGCCCATGTAGAATACGTTCAACGACCTTAGAGAGGAAAGGGAGTATGGCTATTGGTCGATACTCATTATTTTGTTTACGGATTGGAATAACTTTTGCAGCTTTCCAGTATATTGGGAAGACACCGGTCGTCAAAATTGAGCTGACCAAGTAAGTAATGTGGGGAAGGATTTTGGGAAGAATGACCTTTAAAAACTTTGAACATATACCATCAAGCCCCATTGCGTTAGACTTCACAGAAAGTATGGCTTGGACAACATCACAATTATCGACACAAACAAACTCGAAAGGGCTAGTGTCAACATTAACACGCACGGAGTAGTTATCAATACACACATTGTCGGCTGAGTTTGGTAGTCTTACAAAAGTATTATTTATTTCGTTGATGTCGACATCAGGGGGATGAGACAGGTCACTTTTGGGCTTACCAATTCCTATTTGTTTGATTTTGTTCCACTTTTCTTTTGTATTCAAAGCAGAACTAAACTTATACTTAAAATAATTTGCCTTGGCCAGCCTTATGGCTTTGTTTGCAATAAGCCGAGCTGTTTTAAAACAGCTAAGCGCTTCGACTGTTCTGTACCTTTTCCACCGTGAGTAGGCTTGGTTACAAAGGTGGATAAGGTGTTTTAATGTAGCATTGAACCAAGGGCTATTCTTGTATTTAGGTGTTTTTATTTTTAGTGGAACGTGATCATCGAATAACTTATTTATATTATCCTGCAGAAACTTTGTCTGGTCATCAACCGATGTTAACGTACGAATCAAGCTACCTACTTGTAGACACACGTTTTTTGTACGCACGTTTACAAAAACTGCTAAGTTTTATGTTTCTATTCGATACCAATCGCACCAACACCAATACACAGATTTTGATAATTTGAACAGACATATTTTGTTGCTTTACAGATGAGCCAACCATGTATAGCTGAACCATGGTCGGTAGATGCTGCTTAAAGCTGGAGACATTGGTGCTTTATCAGTAACCGTATCGGTAACCTTATAACAGCTGATTCGACCAATCTTATGAGAATCATTGCAATCGATGGTAGTAGTGCAGTTTACGGTACCCACCCTAAAGTTCGGCCAAGACTTTCGAGTGAGGTATCAAAAGACGCGTATTAATCTCGAGAACAATAATCCGAAGGCGGAAAAGAAATATTTTATCTCTCTCCGGAGATATTTGCAGTTGAAGTTGGCGATTTTAATGTGGTTGTTGTTTTGTTTATACCCATAAAAAAAATTGTGCATCACCGTGGCGGTAGCCACGGTTATACCACACACCCGGACTTGGCATGGCACAGCCCAGGGTTATCTTTTATAAGCGCGGCCGAAGGCCGCCAACGCAGAAAGGTGTTCTGCGCAAAAATACTACGGATCCCACCCCCGGTTTCGGAGGGACCCGGGGTCTTTTTTCGGTTTTTCGTTAATATCTTTTGAACGGGAAAAAAAGTTAACTTCCGCTTTCGGATTCTTGATCTAGACGTGAATACGCGTCTTTTGATACCTCACTCGAAAATTTTGGCCCAAATTTCGGTGGGTACCGTAAACTGCACTATTACCCAATCGATTATTAGTGCCGCTAAGGTCGTAACCGTATCGTAGCCAACCAATTGGGTCTTGGTTTACCGTCGTAACGATAAACAGCTGATTACGTTAGGGATACGGATACAGCGATACGACATACGGCACCAATGACTCCGGCTTAAAGCCAAATTAAACTTCCTTAACCCTAATGCCATAGTCGTAACCATACCCATATCCATAACCATCTCGATGTGATCGATTAATGGTGCCTTAACCTAAAAATCGTGAAAATTTCATAAAAATAATGAAAATGGAAAAAATTACAAACATATTCCACAAAAAATAAGTATCTTAGTCATAACGTATCCAAAACAATGAAGAAAATCTAAAAAAAGTTATTAAATTCACCAACTCAAATATTTTTAGGTTATGGATATGGCGAGAAACCAAAAACCAATTGATTGGCTATGGCGTTAGCGTTATGGTATGGCACCATTAATCGAATACATTCCTTTCCATAAGGTAAATCAGCTGATGGAACCTACCTTGTGGAAAGGAATGTAATCAATTAATGGTGCCATACCATAACGCTAACGCCATAGCCAATCAATTGGTTTTTGGTTTCTCGCCATATCCATAACCTAAAAATATTTGAGTTGGTGAATTTAATAACTTTTTTTATATTTTCTTCATTGTTTTGGATACGTTATGACTAAGGTACTTATTTTTTTGTGCAATATGTTTGTAATTTTTTGCGTTTTCATCATTTTTATGAAATTTTCACGATTTTTAGTTTAAGGCACCATTAATCGATCACATTGAGATGGTTATGGATATGGGTATGGTTACGACTATGGCGTTAGGGTTAAAGCTGGAGACATTGGTGCTTTATCGGTAACCTTTTAACAGCTAATTCGACCAACCTTATGAGAATCAATGCAATCGATTATTGGTCCCGCTAAGGTCGTAACCGTATCGTAGCCAACCAATTGGGTTCTGGTTTACCGTCGTAACGATAAACAGTCATTTGTCATTGGTGCCGTATGTCGTATCGCTGTATCCGTATCCCTAACGTAATCAGCTGTTTATTGTTACGACGGTAAACCAAAACCCAATTGGTTGGCTACGATACGGTTACGACCTTAGAGGCACCAATAATCGATTGCATTGATTCTCATAAGGTTGGTCGAATCAGCTGTTATAAGGTTACCGATACGGTTACCGATAAAGCACCAATGTCTCCAGCTTACGGCACCAATGACTCCGGCTTAAGGAAGTTTAATTTGGCTTTAAATCTCTATCCATCTTATTCACGTTTCATTGGAACACGAGGTTACCTGCCCAAATTTTCACTCCAGTTAAAAAGCGACTCTGCTCCAACATTATTTGACAAAAAGAAGTTTCGCGATAAGAATTTGGACACCATTTTTCCATAAAATATTTGATTTCTTTTGAAAAAGTGGACATAATATAGCTTTGCAAACAACAAAAGGAATATTTTTTATATAAAAACATACAAAATCAAGTCCAATATATCCTCTTACTGTGAAAAATTAACAAAAAAAGTTTTTGCAAAAATGGCCATGCCTAATTTGTCCGCTACAGATTTGGAAAAGCTGAAGTTGTTCATTAATTTCGTAACTGAAAACCCAACGGTGCTCAACTTGCCGCAGTTGCAATTTGTAAAAGATTTTGTTGAAAAATTTGGAGGCAAAGTCCCTGCAGGTGAATTCAAGATGCCCGCTGGTGGTGCAGGAGGGTAAGTAACATATTTTACAGACATATGAATATAAGAAGCCCAAGTTTTGTATGTAAGTACATATGTATACTTATATTTGGTAATAGTCTAGTTGAGGGGTCGACTGCTAATACGCTACCAAAAATATCGAGAGAGGTGTCAAACGACGCGTCTTGAAATCAGTATTAATAATCCGAAGGCGAAAAATAAAAATATTAACGCTCTCAAAAGATATTAACGAAAAAACGAAAAAAGACCCGCGGGTGCCTCCGAAACCGGGGTCGGATCCATAGTATTTTTGCGCAGAACACCTTTCGGCGTTGGCGGCCTACGGCCGCGCTTATAAAAAATAACCGTGGGCTACGCCATGCCACGTCCGGGTGTGTGGTTTAACCGTGGCTACCGCCACGGTGATGCACAATTTTTGTTGTGGGTACGAACACAACAACAACCACATGGAAATCGCCAACTTCAACTGTAAATATCTCCGGACAGAGACGCGTCTTTTGACACCTCTCGATATTTTTGGTAGCGTATTAGCAGTCGACCCCTCAACTAGACTATTACCTTATATTTTTTTCTAATTTATAGAAAATGCCCATTCGGTGGAAATGCAAGCGCTGGAAGCGATAGTACAACTGGTATGAATGTCGATGAATCAGATGAGTCAGATTTGGAACAATCGGAGGCAGAATCGGAAGTTGAATTGGATATGGAAGGTAAGAATCCAATAGGAACATTGATAGATGAGTGTATGTATATCTGTACAAAAGTATAGTTACGGGAATAGGTTATGTACAAGGTGAGATGTTTTTCTGCTTTTGGTTAAGTTGGAGATAAGATCATGTATTAAGTAGTTAGCTTTGCGGTTTCGATACAGAGGCGTGTCAGGAAAATTATAGGAATGCTTTGTTTGTTAAATTTAAGTAATAAAACTTTGTTTTAGATTATTTACTCAATTTTTGTATGATATATTATTTATCAAGTTATATGCCTGACACGGCTCTTGTATACGCACTTTTGCTTTCAGCTGAAACATTTTCCAAGCGGAAAAAAAGGAAAAAGGCAACGGCTTGGAACACGCCCACTACAGCAACAGCAGAGGACAATTTTGTGGATACCAGCGCTGTATATCTTGAAGAATCTAAAGTATTCAGTAAAAAACAAGCAAAAAGGATAAAAACTGAACATACCGACGGCGACGTAGATTATAAATGCCCGGTGGAGGCTGTTTATGGTACTGATACAGATGATCCTGAAGAAGATGGTGATGATGGTGATTTTGGCGATTATGATGAAGATGATGATATGGGCACAGATGATCCAATTAACCCAATTGCCTCAGTCGCCATGAAGTATGAAATGGAAAGCGATGTTGAAAATGATGATTTTCGTGATGAAAATTACAAAAATGATGATGAAGAGAATAAGGATAAAAAAGAAACCGATGTAGAGGAAAAAGAAGACAGCGATAGCAGTGAATCATCAGATCATCAAAGGCCTTTGAGAAGAATAACACGAAATGTTAGAAGATCTATGCGCGTCAAAAAGGGCAAGAAACCGAGAAAAAAGAGCAAAAATTACTTCAAAGAACTAACATGGGGAGGAACCAAAAAGAAAGCCAAGCATCCAAAACCTGTGGGTTGTATTGGGAAATGCAAAAAGCAATGCGAGAAAATCGATCAAGAACAAAGAAAGAAATTATGTAAAGAATTTTGGGCTTTGAATTTTGTAGAACGCAAAAACTATTTGTTAAAATGCGTAGAACGTAAGCCCCTTGGCAAGATGAGGCGTATCAATCATAAAAAGAAGCCACGTAAACATACAAATCATTATATTATGCCGACCAGTGATGGCGAACGTGTACGGGTATGTTTAGATTTTTTCCAAAAAACTCTACTGGTCAGTGGTTATTTAGTGAAAAATGCGCTAGAAAACGATGATGGTACAGGTAATTATACAGGTGTTGATTTACGTGGAGGCAGCGGCGAAGGCCGACGTAATAAAATTAAGCAAGAAATGGAAAGGCGTGTGAATTCTCTGGATGAATCCAATAATAAGGACGAAAAAACTGTCACAAAATTGAGCAAAAAAGAACAACAAGAAGAAAACAGTGGAGATGCAGCGCCTGAATCACAAAAAGTTATTAGCGCCACGCCGGGCATAAATGAGATTGCAGAAAACGAAACTATTCGCTTGACTACAATTGAAAGCATAAAGACTGCAGCGGAAGAGGCGGAAGCAGAAATTGCTACGGCACAACCGAAGCCTCCACCAAAAACAATTAAGATACTGAATCCAGTAGCAGAAGTTGGAGTCACAGTTAGTGCTGTAGAACATGCCAAGAAGCAAGCGTGGCCTGAGCGTTCGGCAAATGCAAAACCAAAGAAAAAATATTATAGACCCTCTAGACAACCGAGAATTCGTACACCACAGCCAGTAAATTGTCCAGAGGTACATTGTAAATTTAAGTGCAATACTAAATTCACAGAAGAACAAAGGCAGGCACTGTGTGCAGCTTTCTGGCGCTTGGACTTTAAGAGACGCAAGGATTTTGTATTGTCTCGTGTTGAGATACACGAAAATACCAGTATGACAGCACCTGAGTATCGCAAGACAGATCGTGTACGTACATTTACAAATCGTTACTTCTTACGCGGAGAACGAGGTGAAAATGTACGCGTTTGTCAACGTTTCTTCAATGCTACGCTTTGTGTTGGATGCCATTTTCTAGCCAATGCACAAAGGAATATCGATAAACAAACGGGTGCTTATGCTGGTGAAGATTTACGTGGTAAACGAACTCTACCTAAAAATAAAATTCCTGATGAACTAATTGTCGGTGTACATGAGCATATAAACAGTTATCCAACATGGGTTCCACACAAAAACTATAAAACACGTTATTTGCATAGCTCACTAAATATAAAGAAAATGCATGTTGAATATAAGGAAGATTGTGAGCGTCAAAATAAAACAGCCGTTAGTGAAAGTTTCTTTCGTAGAATATTTCATCAAGACTTTAAATTGGCATTTTTAAAAGCCCAATCAAAACATGCTCATAAGGTTAGTTCGCAGAGGAAATTGAATGATTCCAATAGTACAGTTATTCATGCTGAGAGTACATTACTAACAGCAGCCCCAACTTCCAGCGCTGCTGCGCCTGTCAAAGAAAAGAAGATAAATCCAAATATTTCCTGCTTCACTGGTGAAGAAGGCGGTTTTTGGTCACAGCTCACACCAAATGCTACAGAAACGATGCGTTTTTTGCAACAGCGTTATGCACCACAACCTACAACCGCAGCACCAGTTATAATGTCAACTGGATATGTGCAACAACAGCAGGAACAGCTACAACAGTCAGTTCAACACCAACAACAACCACAACAGCAACAACAACAGCAACAACTTGTACAACAACAACTTTCCCAATTACAACAGCAACACCTTTCCCAACTACAACAACACCAACACCTTTCCCAAATACAACAACAGCAGCCACATCATCCTCAAACAACACAAAGCCACACTAGTCAACGTCAAACATCAGCCACATCTGCAGCGCAGTCAGCGCAAACAACACAACTACATCCCACAACTGTTTATCAATTTCCACAAATAATCGGTTACGTTCATCAACCGCATATTATGAATGCTGCTTATGATCAGAGCGAGCAGCGCGCACAAAATTTTCATTTGCTTTAAAACTAAAATTTTACTTACATATATATAATATTTAGTTTATGTAAAGAAATATTTACATACTATATGATTAATAATGTATAGTGCAGGAAATTGTTTCCAAATAGCTTATAGAAAAAATGTTGTTTACATTGCACTTCATTTAAAATATGTAGCTTATAGTTGCTTAACATGAGTAGGTTTTCTAATCGATTTCTTAATATTCAACCATCATTTGCTCTGTGATTTTGCTTGACTGTAAAATAATCGACCAAAAATGCTACTCATGTACAAAGGCGTTTAGGGAAAAAATTAAGCAGGTTCATAATTACATTTCGCAAAGGGACAATTATTCCTTGATTAAAATGTCATATTTTACCAGAGATTCGCAAATTTAAGCACTCCATACATACACTTCTTTGCGAACGTGAACACGACTTGTGCCTGCCACACATGTGAAGATCGAATTTTTTTTTACCACGGCAAACTTCGACATGAATTCCATATATATACCAATTTTAAACCCGTAGAATCCCTATTTTTCCAATATGCCTAGATGTTTTACCCTATTGAAGAACTGAAAAACTTGTAACATATTGATTATGAACAAAACATAATACTTGCACCGTTGAACTCAAAAATAAACACTACTGGCCCAAAACCCCACTGCGAGTTCAAATTTAAAGTCAATTCAACCTTGCCATATAGGGCAGCTACATGATATGTGGTAGCACATAATTGCTTAAGCAGTCAAAACGGAAAGTGTTTAAGCGACTTAAACTATGAGTTTTTTTCTTTCGTTTGTTTCATAAGCGCTGAAGTTCTCATCCGGCTTATGAAATATTCTAAAGACATAGTTTTAGTTTTAATTTAAAATGGAAGTTCTTCGAGTAGAAGATGGGGTGCCAATACCTCCACATCACATTTTGAAAGGGGTCTTCAAATAGAAGATGAGGTGGCTCATTAGAGCGAAACCTCATAGTTCCCTATGCTCGCCCAAATTAAATAAATAGAGGTTTTTCTAGTAGAAAAATGGGGTGCCAATACCTCAGAGCCCCCTGCTCGCGTCCATATCAAATTTTTAAAGGGGTCTTCAAATAGAAGATGAGGTGGCTCATTAGAGCGAAACCTCAGAGTTCCCTATGCTCGCCCCAAATTAAATAAATAAAGGTGTACCGATGCTTTGCATCGTCCCGTGTTTTAAATTCACCATAAACTAAATGAACGTAAAATACAGTCCATTAAACTAATAATTTATAAAATAATAAATTTAAAAAATGCTTGGGTTGCAGTAGGCTTTGAACGCGCAACCCCAAACGTTTGATCGGGTACGTCAACCACTGTGCCACGACTCATACGCCTACAAGCACATCAAATTACTCTCTTATAACTCAAATTAAACTGCTCGCCCTTAACTGCCCCACGCTTAGCTATGGTCCTTCGAGCCGGAAGACCGGCTCCTATGGAATTACAACTAGACGACTAAGCCGTCTAGGGCGGGGGGCATGTTTAAGCGACTTAAACTATTAGTTTTTTCTTTCGTTTGTTTCATAAGCGCTGAAATTCTCATCCGGCTTATGAAATATTCTAAAGACATAGTTTTAGTTTTTAATTTAAAATGGAGGTTCTTCGAGTAGAAGATGGGGTGCCAATACCTCAGAGCCCAGTGCTCGCCTCCACATCACATTTTGAAATGGGTCTTCAAATAGAAGATGAGGTGGCTCATTAGAGCGAAACCTCAGAGTTCCCTATGCTGGCCCAAATTAAATAAATAGAGGTTTTTCTAGTAGAAAATGGGGTGCCAATACCTTAGAGCCCCCTGCTCGCCGCCATATCACATTTTTAAAGGGGTCTTCAAATAAAAGATGAGGTGGCTCATTAGAGCGAAACCTCAGAGTTCCCTATGCTCGCCCCAAATTAAATAAATAAAGGTGTACCAATGCTTTGCATCGTCCCGTGTTTTAAATACACCATAAACTAAATGAACATAAAATACAGTCCATTAAACTAATAATTTATAAAATAATAAATTTAAAAAATTCTTGGTTGCAGTGGGCTTTGAACCCGCAACCCCAAACGTTTGAGTCGGGTACGTCAACTACTGTGCCACGACTCATACGCCTACAAGCACATCAAATTACTCTCCTATAACTCAAATGAAACTGTTCGCCCTTAACTGCCCCACGCTTAGCTAGAAAGATTAAACTGATTTTGCTGTCTGGGCGGTCGCTTTAGAGTATATATTTTGACGAGCGTCGGGAAGACAGCGACTACTGGTTGTTGTTGTATTAACGATAAAGACACTCCCCGAAGGCTTCACGGTAATCGCTGATATTTCGAACTAATATAAAATTGCAAATACACCACGAAGATTCTCTGCGTTAAACAGATGCGCTTGTGGGCGGGCATGGATAATGCTTCGCCATTTCCTTCATTGGGAACAGTTATTAGGTTCTTTTAGAAATGTTTATCGGAATTTGGGGATTGAGATACAGTATCTTTAAACACGTTTTAGGTTTCTTTTACAATCCTACACAATAGGTTAATTTAAGGGCCTGTTTCTCTTAATTCGGTTCCTCGGTTTTGTGCATTACTAGTATTAATAATAACAACAACATCGATTGGATTTTTGATCACTTTATATTTCTAAAACTGCTATATGTTTGTACAGAAATAAAATTTTTTTTCTTAAATAAATATAATATTACGACATTTTATTACAAATCATAAAATTGTTCTTATTCAGCAAAATGATCAAATTTCACTGTTTACTGAAAGCTTTGTATAAGATCTGAAAACTGCCTAACGGAAAACAATATTATGTAACACGATACGAAAATTTAACCATATCCTATCGACCTATCCTAATAGAAAGGTCGCAACGTTTGTTTGTTTTTATGTTTGGTTTTACTGGTCTGTAAATAATTAAATATTATATTAATTTGAAAGGTCGTAACTTAAAAGTTTTGTTAAGAAAGACGTATCTCAGGCATTTTGTTAATAAGGCTGTATCGGATAGATAGAGATACGGAATTTTAACAGAATATCTGAGATACGTTCTTTAAGCAAAACTGAGTTTGTATTTCTTTATACTTGTATTGCGTATTTGTTCAAGTGCTGACTGCTGAGTGGAATAACACCCTGTCCAAGTTGCCCTATCTCAAAATTTGTTGCCTAACCAATCCAGTTTATATCAAAATGTATTAAATATAGGACGTGTTTGAAAGAAATTTTGAGATAAAGGTTTCTTCAACGGAAACAGAGTTACTTAATGCAGAAAGTCCGAATTCGAACATTTTTGAATTGACTTACACAATTGTTTTCCTGAAGTGACAAACATTCGCTTTTAGAGTATGACTTCTTGGGTTTGCATCTGCTGTCTACATATTTACTTGTCATGAACTCAGGGACGGATTTGAAATCAAATAAGCCCAAGATTTCGGACATTGTTACGAATACAGTTTCTTTGTTCTCAAAATTGTTTATTATGTCTTCCATCATTGTAATATTTTGTATGGCCTAAAAGGCCGCGGTTAAATAAAGTACAAAAAAGCAGAGGCTGAAAGGCGTTAGTGCAAAGAGTTTGAGATTCTAGCCACCAGAAATAACGCCCGCGCAAATTTTACCAAAAATCCGGCGAAAGACATAAGTTTTAAGGTAGGGGTAAACTCCTGTAAAAACGAAAACTGCGATCAGGTAACTGATCTCCAGAGTGTGCTTAGATTATGGAGGGACCACTTATCTGTACTCCTAAATGGAGATAGCGATGAAACACCCTGGGAAGTTCATGGAATCGAGCCCGTAATCGACGGTAATGGAATAATGGCTTCCCCACCCGACTATGACAAAGTAAGAATATCGATAACCAGGGGCCGAATCGTAACATACGATCCGTGATCGAATGCCGATTTCAAAATCACAATAGCTCCGAAATGGTGTATCGGATTAATGAAATATGTGAACTAGGGACAACGGGTACTCACTACATCTGTAATATATTATTTTTTTTTTAATTGGATAGCCTAATTTTGGTCGCTTGAGTAAAAATAGTCTTCGATCCGTCATCGTATGTTACGATTCCATAGCTGATTAAAGAACAACAAGGAAGCGGGCGCTGATGGATTGCCTGCGGAGCTATTCAAATAAGGCAGCGAGGAGTTGGTAGGGCAAATGCATTAGCTTCTATGCGAAATATGATCAAACGAGTGTATGTCCGACAATTGAAATGTAAGTGTTCTTTCCCCAGTATACAAAAAGGGGAATCCTGCAAACTGGACCTCTCCTAAACGTTCGAGACTAAACGAGCTTTCAAACCCCCTATCGTGCGATTTCTTTTATTTCAATCTGGAGAAAATTATACTAGCTGCAAAATCTAACCGCTTTGAAAAAATAATATGGGTTTGATGGTGAATGAGGACAAAGCGAAGTACCTGCTGTTACCAGACAAAAAGTCAGCGCATTTTCGCCCTGGCAATCACGCCACTGTTGGAATCCATAACTTTGAAATAGTGAAATACTTCGCTTATTTGGAAATCAGCATATACAAACATCAGCTTTGAAATCAGAGAAGACACACTCTTGCCAATAAATGCTACTTTGAACTAGGTAGACAGTGGAAAATTAAAGTCCTCTCTTGATAAACAAAAATCATGCTGTACAAGTCACTTATCGTACCCGTCTTTCTGCACCATAAGCATGGACCATGACAACATCAGATGGGGCGGCTCTGGGAGTGTTCGAGAGAAAAGTTCTTCGAAAGATTTATGGGCCTCTACGCGCTGGCGACGGCGAGTACCGAAGAAGACTTAATGATGAGCTGTACGAGCTTTATGCAGACTCCAAAATAGTCCAGCGAATTAAAGATGGCTAGGCCATGGTATGCGAATGAATGATGATGCGCTCCGGCCAAAAAAGTTTTCTTATCGGAACCTGCCTATGGTAGAAGAGAAGGAGGCGTCCCCCGCTCCTAACCTAAAAGTAAAAACAAAAACAAAAAACAAAAAGTCCAAAAAGTACAATTTCCGAAAAAATAACCTTTTTTTTATTTTTATTTCGTAACTTTTTGCGCACATAAAAGTTTCCGTTTGAAAGCTCTAAATCCTCGGTCCCTAAAAGGCAAGTGTTCGTGATGTGGGTGACCCTTTCCCGAGTAATGCTATTGATTTGATATGACGATGTCAAATCTTAGAGGTAATCCCACCTCTGCTTCCGTTACAAATATGGGTCCACCAGATCGTCTTCAGATAAATATATGTACAAATGGGAGTGATTTTTTGTCCTATAAATGTTTTCCTCGATCTAAGAGCTGGCATGGAAAATTTGAATGAGTTTCAGAAAGGTAAATGATTTCTGATAGGGTAGCATTTTAGTTATGGAAACTATTTTGAGAGTCAACACTCTCAGAAGTGGGGTAATCAATTTATTAATAGTTACAATTTTAAAAATTTCTCCCTTGTTTGCACTGTTTAATGATACTGAGCTGGTTATTTTTCTGAAACAAGTTCCTTTTTTGGAGCCGTTCTTTCTTTTGTAATCGGTTACGTTATAAAGCTTCAATTTGGTAAAACCGGTAACTTTCTTGCAAACGGTTTCCTTTTCAGAACTGGTTATTTATTGGAACCGGTTACATTTTCCGAAACGGCTACTTTTTTGAAATTGGAGTATTGAAAAAGTTATAGAACCAGTTCTTTTTCTGAAACTGGTTATTTTGATGTAACCGGTTTCTTTTTGGATCTGTTTATTTTATGGAAACCGGTTTCTTTATTTGGAATCGGTTACATTTTTGAACCGAATACTTTTATAAAACTGGCTACTTTGTTGCAACGGATATTTTCATAGAACCGGTATATTTTTTAGAACCGTTATTTATTTTCAACCAGGTACACGTAGAAGGATTTCTGTAAGCACTCTGATGAGATCCGGCACCTGCCCACGCAGCCATGCCGAATAAACACAGAATCGGTAAATATCTTTGCTACATCGCGCCCTATCATGCATGCGATGTGTGCGCACATGACACCAACCATATATTCAATTGTAATGTAGAATGTAGAAATCGCTCTTTTTACTCAATACAGGACGTCTACTATAAGCATATATTTTAAAAAGGCTATGTAGTGGTAGCAAAAATGTAATTAACTGTAACAACTTTGCAGTATATACATTAGGGTGGGTCGATTTGTATGGATGAAAGTGTAGGCACACAATTATTTGTGCAATATCCAAAATTAATTTTATTAATTAAAGTTTTTAAGATTTACATGAATATATGTATAAGTTTAATAAAATGAAAATAAATGTATTGAAGGCGTGGTGTATGACACGTTCGTTGTCCAAGTATTAACTTCTTCTTCTTTCGTTTTGTATCCATCTGTTTGACAGTTGGGGTAGCGTTGCCAGTTGGTGTGGTATTGGCAAAGTTGCCGTCGCTCACAGTCGGCTTTCCTGACCATTCGTAGCGCCCTCGCTCGAAATGCTGGTTTCGTTGTCACTGATGTCATCAAGATCATCAGGTGGTAACTGACACCATGGTCGTATTTGATCAGATGCAAAGACGGATGTATAGTGGCGTTGTGTTCTTTCAGCATGAGGGAGATCTTCTATCACGTAGCGGTCATTTGGTAATACCTTGCTAACAATGAGAGGACCTTTGTATCGAGGTTCCAGCTTACGTGATGTACCCGTGCTCATCGGTTCATTCGTGGTAAGCACTAGATCACCTTCGTTATACGTCTTCGGCCTGGAGTGCTGCGAGTCGTACAGTGCTTTTGCGTGTGCTCGAATGTCGTCGATGCGATTAGCTACATCTCGTAGCTGCTGTAATTCGGTATCGGTCATCATGTCATTGGAATCATCTTGGAGCGCTTGGATGAGCTGGTTGTGCAGGATATCTCGTGGCGTATACCCATAGAGTAACTGGAATGGAGCACAACCGGTAGTCTTGTTGGGCATGGTGTTGATGCACCAATGGATCCGGCGTAGATCGTCGTCCCATCGTTTTTCATTTTCGGTTGTCGGTAATAGCATGGATAGTATAATGCGATTCATTCGTTCGGCGTGACCATTTGCACGTGGAGTACGCACGGCGTTGAGAACATGTTTGACGTTGTTGTCGTTGCAAAACTTCTGGAACGTTTTTGACGTGAAAGCCGTTCCGCGATCGGAGATGATACGTTCAGGCATTCCTAAGTAGCTCGTTACTTCTAATAACACCTGGATTACGTGATTTGTTGCTGTGTTCTTTACTGCGCGTTTTATGGTAAATTTCGTGAATGAGTTGACAATGGTCAATATGTGCTCGTTGCGTTTGGAACTTTTCGGAAACGGACCTAAATGGTCGACGTGAATTGTATTGAATGGTATCGGCTTAACGTTGTCGTAATGGTACTGGCCTTCTCGTCGTCCACCTGGTGTTTTGTTCAGAGCGCATCCGACGCAGGATTTGATGTAGCTCTTCACGTAATTACGCATGCGAGGAAACCAAAACATATTGAGAATGCGCTTTATCGTTTTATCGACGCCCATGTGACCTGCTTTGTCGTGGCATTCATGTAACACCACATGTCGTATTTGCTTCGGGACTACCCATAGAAGTTTGTCGTTGTACTTCCTGTATAGACGTCCTAACTCGATCACATAATCCGAGTGTTCTGGATTTGTACCATTCCTCATCTCGTCGACGATGTTCTTGAGTTTATCATCTTGCAATTGGATGCTGAATAACCAATCCGGCTTGTCGATGATTGTTTTAGCAATTTTGAGATCAGCGGTTTCCATCTCGTGGGCGCATTCATATGGCATACGGCTAAGTGCATCCACATGTTCCATACGGGAACCTGGTCGGTGAATGATCTCAACGTCGAATTCCTGGATTCTCAACCACCATCGGGCTATACATGGTATCAGTTCTCGTTTTTCCATTGTAGTCCGCAGAGCGTTACAATCAGTAATGACTCAAATCTTCTTTCCATATACGTAATACTTGAATCTTTCCAATGATTCCACGACCGCCAAAGCTTCCAGCTCATAACTGTGGAAACGCTTCTCGTTATCTGTAGTGGATCGACTAAAGTATGCAATCGGCTGGAGTTGCCCCTTCTCGGCTTGCATTAGGACGCTTGCAAGGCCAATGGAACTGGCGTCCGTATGTAGTTCGTGATCAGCATCGATGCGGTAGCTCACCATTGTTGGTTTTGAGATGAGCATATGTTTCAATTTGCTGATTCTTGTTGTTCTCCCCATATGAATTTTGTATTCTTGCGTAGTAACTGACGTAACGGTTCAGATATGATGGAATATCCGGCGATAAACTTGCGAAAATAGCCGCTAAGACCTAAGAATTTGCGTACTTCGGTGACGTTTCGTGGTGGCGGAAAGTTGGCTATTGCATTTGTCTTAACTTCTCCTGGACTGATGCCTGTAGGATGTAGTTGATGTCCTAAGAATGTGATGGTTTGTTTGAACAATTCACACTTATTGACGTTTAGTGTGAGTCCACATGATCGTAACACTTGAAGTGTTCGGGAAAGTTTATCGTACATTTCTTCGAAAGAGTTGCTGCCAATCACAATGTCGTCCATGTAGTGAAGCATGTCGCCTTTCTTCACTCGTTTTTGTATTTCGGCCATGAGTCGATTAAAAATTGCTGGTGCGTTCTTAATCCCAAACGGCATACGTTTGAACTCATACAATCCGTCAGTGGTAATAAATGTGGTGAATTTTTGACTATCGGGTGCCATTGCGATTTGGTAGTAGCCACTATTCAGATCGAGCGACGAAAAATAACGAAAACGTTTGGCTTCTTGCAGCCTTTCTTCGATATTTGGGACCGGAAAGTTCTCCTTTTTCGTTAACTTGTTGATGCGTCGGTAATCGATACATAATCGATCACTTCCATTTTTCTTTTTCACGAGTACGACTGGGCTAGCATACTCGGATGTGGATTTCGTGATGATGTCATGTTCTAATAGCTCGTCGATCATACTATTGACGATGCCTCTTTTCGGCTCTGGAATGCGATATGGAGGTTGGGATACAATCTGACCGTTCTCCAGTTCGATACTCGCTTGGACCACATCGGTTCTGCCGATGCCGCTTAACCCGTTAGAGAAAACATCTTCATAACTCGTCAAAAGATTTTGCATTTTAACTTGCTTTGCTCAGTTGGAACTCTGAAATTAGACAAAAGTTTGACAATTTTACATTCGGATATTACCAAATCTGCTGTAGCTCGTTTATTCCCGAAAATAGTTCGACCATCCTCAATCTTCATTGTAACGTTGGCGTTGACAATGACGTCTTGTCCTAAAAGTATTTCTTCCTGCAGTAGCTCGTCGTCAGCGATGTAAACTTCAGCTTTTATGACAGCTGTATCGATGATTATGTTTATGACCATAGACTCGTGGAGCATTCGTGTTCCTCCACAAATACCTTTTACTTGCATGCAACACTTTTTACGTTTTGCATTTATACGATTTGCCACTGAGTTACGTATGATACTGCACTGGCTACCAGTATCGATAAAAGCGATATACAGAAGCGTTTGTATGTAAATTATTTTGTGGAAACATCCATCGAGATTATTTGCCCCAAGTCGTCTTGTAGCTGCCGTCGTTTTCTCGCAATTTCCTCCATTTGGATGTACTTTGTTGCACGTTGTACAGCGATGACGTTTCTGTGGTAGTGGACATTTGGTAGAGAAATGCCCCGGTTCGTTGCAGTTGTAGCATTTCAGCTGCGGTTTCGTCTCGTTTCCTTTCTCTGCAGCGTACAATTTTGTTTTTGCTTCATCTCGCTTGATTACTTGATTTGCATGCGGCTCACTAGCCTCGCCACGATTAATGAAATAATCCTCGATTGTATCGCGCATGTGCTTCGTCGTTGCAAACTTCATTGCTGCTATACTGTGCTGGAGCTCACCTAGCGTATCTGATGATTGCTGCTTCACTAAGCTTGTACCGAATACCTAATGCTGATATACGGAAACAATATTCCTTCACGGTTTCTTTTGGTCGTCGTGTCGCATTAGCCATGGCAAAGTGAATTTCGCCATCGTCTTTCACTGAGCCAAACTCGCATTGCAAAGCGTTGGCAAAATCGTTCCCTGTCCTGTCCGACCCAAAAATGTCCGCTAAAAACGTTGGCGATAATAGTTTTTTGAAAAAAAAAATACATAAAAGCTTTATAATCAAATCAAAATTTTTTTAAAATCGCGGGTTCGAATCGAGCTCAAGGCCTAACAATAATTTTTTATCATTATTATTGTTATGATAAATTTTTCCTAAATGAAAAAATTTTTAAATTAGAATAGAAGAAAGAAAATTTTTTTTTTTATTTTAGGTCATAAAAAAACCCTTAAAAATCAAAGTCGAAAAAATAAAAAAAAATTAATTTTTTTCGGCATGCTTGGTGGAAATTTTTTTCGACCCCCCCTAATGTACATATATAAGAGCATGGGTATATAATGTAATGTATTCTTGGTGGAATACTATTGAAAAACCACCATTTTCATACATGGGATGCTATGAGCGTCAACTGCTATTAGGTATACAACAGTGTACACTTTCACCACACGAACTTAGTTTGTCTTACTTGTTTTACATTACATTCGCCGTGTACCGTCTTCGTTTCGTTTCAGGTGTTATTGAAGCAGATACAGATGCCGATCAACCTATGGGAGATTCGAATAAAATACCAACCGAAGAGGAAATCGAACAATCTAGCGATTTGCGTTCACAAGCCGCTGCTGCCTATTCGGAACAAAAATTTGAGGAGGCCATCGATTTCTACACCAAAGCTATAGAATTAAATCCTGGCAATGCACTATTTCATGCTAAACGTGGACAGGCATTCCTTAAACTTAAAAAACCCAATGCCTGTATACGTGATTGTGACAAAGCTTTAGAATTGAATTGTGATTCAGCGGCAGCTTATAAGTTCCGTGGACGTGCTCATCGTTTATTAGGAAATTGGGAAAGTGCTGCTAAAGATTTGCGTCAAGCATGCAAATTAGATTTCGATGAAGAAGCTGACGAATGGTTACGTGAAGTAACACCGAATGCTAAAAAAATTGAACAACATCGTATCAAACAGGAACGTAAACGAGCCGAACGCGAAAGTAAGAAGGCACAACGTAGAGCGCGTGCACATGCCAAGGAACGCCAACAACAGCAGCAGCAACAACAACAACAACAGAGTAGCGGTGGTGCAGCAAAAGGCTTTAATCCAGAATTTTTATCGGCTCTCAATGATAAGGAGTTCCAAGAGATACTTACCGATATCGCTAAAAATCCAGCAAATATTGAGAAACACAAAAATAATCCGAAATTCGCCAAATTACAAAGCATGGCCAAACAATTGGGTATGGATAATGTATTTAATATGTTTGGCGGCTTGGGTGGCGCTGCTGCTGGTTTTGGTGCTGGTGCCGGTGCTGCAGCTGGAGCTGATGCAGAAGCTGATGCAGCGTCATCTGATATTCCCAAAACGGAGCCTAAAAAACGTGAATACGTTGATGATGGCTTGGATTAAAATATAAACAAGTTTGTCTTCAATTGCCGTCGCATACTTGTTTTCGAAATTACATTATATAATATACTTTGCTTGAAATTTAGCACATGCATTAGATTCGAGTAAAATGAACACGGAATATTTGCGAGGTTATTGAAATGAATGTTTTAACTTATAACATGATTTGTTTGTGGCTTAAGAAATGTACTGAAGAAAAGAAAAACAAAAACATATTCTAATTTTTAAAAATACATACTTATATGCTACCTCGTTATTTTTATACTGCCCAACAAAATTTGATAAACGTCCTGAAATCAGCTTCTAGTTTTTAAAAGTTTTGCGTGCTGAGTTTCATACTCGGTATTAGTATTTACCATAAGATTTGACTTTCAAAATATTCAATCTCGTTCGTCTCGACGACTTTTGCAATAAAAATTCGGTTTGTAGCGTAAAATAAAGGTATGTTTTATGACAAAGTGTCCTAACATTCCAAATCAAACAGCATAGACAAATTTTACTTCCCGACCACCGACTACCGTTGTTTATTAAAGTACGAAATTGGCTAGTCGCCCTGACAATTTTTTCGATTTTGTTCAGTATGTTGGAATAATTCTAAATTAAACAAAAAAATAAGAAGATTGTTATGTAATTCGTTTGGATGGTTTGTCATTGCGTAAAAAATAAGTGAAACTGTTATTTTGGAACTTGGATTCCTGTTTTCATGGGTTAACTTTGTGTGTGTTACTTATGTTGAACCTAACCGTTCGGTAATTTTCGCTTTAAATATTTTGAAGACCAGAGTTAATACAGTAGCGGCCGTTTTTATTCTCTTATCTATACTATAAACATATTTTGTTCACAAAAAATGTCGAACAGATATTGAGAAAACGAAGCTAAAACTGATACCGGCAAATAAATTCAGCAAACCAAACATTTTAAAAATCTTAACTGTTTACAGAATTTAACAAATGTTGGGCTATGTTTTTTATGCATACGAAATTCTAAAATCAATGAAATTGTGGATTCACTTTTTTCGTTTGTTAGTATTTCCATTTATTCAAAACATCTAAACGTTTTTTTTTAATATTTGTGAGCTGAATTTTTGTATTTAGATACGTACCCTGCTAGACAGCTGTCAGTCATTTGAGGTATCAATTGACAGATATGGCTGATGGAAATTTACATCAGGGGGTAAAGCAAAGTTTATATCAAGTTGTTAGAGGCGACATGACAAACCTGATGTAAACATTCTGTATACGTGTATGCATACACATACATACCATGATTTTCTATAGGTATAAAACGAAAAATTTATGCGAGTGTGTTAGTGATGTTAAAAATTCTGTGAATATGTTGGAGTTTCCGTCAGCTCTGTCTATCCCTATTGTTTTGATTATTTATACTTAGATTTGTGCTAATTCAAACATATAGTCGCACTTACATTTTCTAATTGTAAGAATAAACGAAATTCCTTATTCTACATCAAAGTAATTGATTTCGTTTCCATCATTCTCAAAAGTTATTCTTTTTATAAAAGAAATCGACTGCTGAGTGGAATATCACGCTATCTCGGCCGCCGCTTCGAAAACGCCCTATATGCGAGAACGTTTGAATAACGTCCTTTTTTAGAATTTTTTTTCATATCTTAGCTCAAATAGGGCGTTTTTAAAACAAATTCTGAAATACGGCATTATTCAAAAGTTTTATGAGATAGTGCGTTTTCGAAACGGCACCCGATATATAGTGATTAGGGTGGGTCAAATTTATTGTTGAAAAGGCACATCCAGTTTCTGAATCTATGGGTCATACTGAGTAATATTGCCCATGGGACCATAGGTCTGAAATTTATTTCGAGCATCCCTAATTTTGTTAGAAAATTTTATATACAAATTTTTTCACTTGATTAGGGAGGCTCGAAATTTATTTCAGACATATGGTCCCATGGACAATATTACTCAGTATGACCCATAGATTCAGAAACTGGATGTGAACCTGAAGTTTTTTTTCCCATACAATTTGACCCGCCCTAATAGTGATATTCCACACAGCAGTCGAAATTGTAGCAATAGAATAAATTACACGATTTGTCGTCAAATTTCTCACAGTAAACTTTAAAATTAGCTACCCTTTTTATTTAGGAAGTGGCTATTCGTGCGGAAAAATTTTGTTTATCAACCAGAATGAAGTGAAATGAAGAAAAACAGCAAAAAAGAAAAAAATCGAAATTTTGTACTGGATTTTCAGGAGTTATATGGACAGCATTTTATTTATACCCATTTATTTATTTATTTATTTGTTAGTCTACAAATTTTACAATCAATCAGACTAAATATGAATTAATGAATGAACATAAATGCGGATTACAGTGTAAAATTAACAAGTATACATAGTGAGCAAAATTATATTATAAAATATGTATATACATATATTATTGAATCAGTTGTCGGGATGGACTGTGATGCCGAGCAACGGAATTGATTATCAGTGCTGTCGGAATGGACGTGATTTCGAGCAGCTGATGTATGTTTAACACACAATAGAAGGGCTGCGATGTGTGGGAGGTTGGAAAGGACGTGATTCCAAGCCACCCGCCCAAAGTAACTATTGATTATTAGTGCTGTCGGAATGGACGTGATTTCCAGCAGCTGATGTATATTAACACACAATGAGTAGGGCAGTGATGTGTGGGAGGTTGGAAAGGACGTGATTCCAAGCCACCCGCCCAAAGTAACTATTGATTATTAGTGCTGTCGGAATGGACGTGATTTCGAGCAGCTGATGTATATTTAACACACAATGAGTAGGGCTGCGATGTGTGGGAAGTTGGAAAGGACGTGATTCCAAGCCACCCGCCCAAAGTAACTGGAGCAGGTAACCGATTTAGTTTAACATGTGATTTTGAAACAGTTATGAGTTCAAGGCAGTGAGTTCAAGAGGTTCATGCATTTGAAAATTCGATCTACATGTATTTAAATATAGCGGTTGGAAATACCGAGAGGGCCTAAAAGGGACATTAAACATCACCTCGCCAAGCAGAAATGGACTATTTATCATCCCCCTTAATAGTTTTACCATAAATAAAACGCCAAGCATCTCCCTACGGCTCTGTAGTGAAGGCAGCTGTAAAAGTTTTAACCGGCTGCAATAGGGCGGTATGTTCCTTGATGGATCCCAGGGCAAATGATTTAAAGCAAAGAGCAAAAACTGCTTCTGGACCGATTCCAATTTGTCGCTATGAACCTGATAACGCGGGTTCCAGATAATGGAAGCATATTCCAATATAGGTCTTACTAACGATAAAAAAAAGAGTTTTAGTGACATAGGGGTCATTGAATTCCTTTGACCACCTTTTTACGAAAGCCAAAGTGCCTCTAGCCCTATTCACACACGATTCGATATGTAATTTGAAGTCCAGTTTAGGGTCCATTATAACGCCAAGATTAGTAAAGTTTGTGACTTGCTTAATGATATAATCGCCTATCATGTACTGATAGGTTTTAAAAGATTTCCTCGTAAAACACATAAACTTGCACTTCGGTAAATTTAGTGACATGACGTTCACGTCACACCACTCAACCAGATTATTCAGATCCAATTTTTTATTTTAAAATTTCAATTTATAATTTCATAGGGATGTTGGAAAAATAATTGATACATTTTTACTAAAATCTGCGTCTTCATGCAAATGAACTGAGCTCCAATTGCCTACGGCCGTTCATAAACTTAGAGCTCTTGTTAGAAAATTTTATATACAAATTTTTTCACTTGATTAGGGAGGCTCGAAATTTATTTCAGACATATGGTCCCATGGACAATATTACTCAGTATGACCCATAGATTCAGAAACTGGATGTGAACCTGAAGTTTTTTTTCCCATACAATTTGACCCGCCCTAATAGTGATATTCCACACAGCAGTCGAAATTGTAGCAATAGAATAAATTACACGATTTGTCGTCAAATTTCTCACAGTAAACTTTAAAATTAGCTACCCTTTTTATTTAGGAAGTGGCTATTCGTGCGGAAAAATTTTGTTTATCAACCAGAATGAAGTGAAATGAAGAAAAACAGCAAAAAAGAAAAAAATCGAAATTTTGTACTGGATTTTCAGGAGTTATATGGACAGCATTTTATTTATACCCATTTATTTATTTATTTATTTGTTAGTCTACAAATTTTACAATCAATCAGACTAAATATGAATTAATGAATGAACATAAATGCGGATTACAGTGTAAAATTAACAAGTATACATAGTGAGCAAAATTATATTATAAAATATGTATATACATATATTATTGAATCAGTTGTCGGGATGGACTGTGATGCCGAGCAACGGAATTGATTATCAGTGCTGTCGGAATGGACGTGATTTCGAGCAGCTGATGTATGTTTAACACACAATAGAAGGGCTGCGATGTGTGGGAGGTTGGAAAGGACGTGATTCCAAGCCACCCGCCCAAAGTAACTATTGATTATTAGTGCTGTCGGAATGGACGTGATTTCCAGCAGCTGATGTATATTAACACACAATGAGTAGGGCAGTGATGTGTGGGAGGTTGGAAAGGACGTGATTCCAAGCCACCCGCCCAAAGTAACTATTGATTATTAGTGCTGTCGGAATGGACGTGATTTCGAGCAGCTGATGTATATTTAACACACAATGAGTAGGGCTGCGATGTGTGGGAAGTTGGAAAGGACGTGATTCCAAGCCACCCGCCCAAAGTAACTGGAGCAGGTAACCGATTTAGTTTAACATGTGATTTTGAAACAGTTATGAGTTCAAGGCAGTGAGTTCAAGAGGTTCATGCATTTGAAAATTCGATCTACATGTATTTAAATATAGCGGTTGGAAATACCGAGAGGGCCTAAAAGGGACATTAAACATCACCTCGCCAAGCAGAAATGGACTGTTTATCATCCCCCTTAATAGTTTTACCATAAATAAAACGCCAAGCATCTCCCTACGGCTCTGTAGTGAAGGCACCTGTAAAAGTTTTAACCGGCTGCAATAGGGCGGTATGTTCCTTGATGGATCCCAGGGCAAATGATTTAAAGCAAAGAGCAAAAACTGCTTCTGGACCGATTCCAATTTGTCGCTATGAACCTGATAACGCGGGTTCCAGATAATGGAAGCATATTCCAATATAGGTCTTACTAACGATAAAAAAAGAGTTTTATTGACATAGGGGTCATTGAATTCCTTTGACCACCTTTTTACGAAAGCCAAAGTGCCTCTAGCCCTATTCACACACGATTCGATATGTAATTTGAAGTCCAGTTTAGGGTCCATTATAACGCCAAGATTAGTAAAGTTTGTGACTTGCTTAATGATATAATCGCCTATCATGTACTGATAGGTTTTAAAAGATTTCCTCGTAAAACACATAAACTTGCACTTCGGTAAATTTAGTGACATGACGTTCACGTCACACCACTCAACCAGATTATTCAGATCCAATTTTTTATTTTAAAATTTCAATTTATAATTTCATAGGGATGCTGGAAAAATAATTGATACATTTTTACTAAAATCTGCGTCTTCATGCAAATGAACTGAGCTCCAATTGCCTACGGCCGTTCATAAACTTAGAGCTCTTGTGATCAGTTAGATCTTGTACGCATAAGAACATATCGTCGGCCCATTGCCGAAGTCACGAATGTGCATATTTGATGTTTTGAGAAAAACGCGCAAGACATTGTTAAAAACAGAGATTTAATTAATAGATATTTAATTTTGTATTTTTCAACCACTATTGGAAGGTTTACTTTTGTAGACCACTAAGTAATGTTAATTGAGAAATGATTTTTTAATTTTTTTCCAAAAAAATGCACATTTCTTGTTTTTACTTTGCAAAATTTTACATATATAATATTTCGTTAAAACAAAAATGGCACATTCGTGACTTTGGCATTGTACCGACGATATGCTGTCATTCGTGGAGTTGAATTCCGTTTTTCGGGTTCCGAATCTTTTCTCAATCAACCAAACTTGCAAATGCTGCGTAATACTAGGTTTCCACCGAACACAAACTCTGTGCTTGCCAATCCTTTTATGCAAAATATCTCTTGATACCGATGCTAAAACGCATCTTTTGATACCCCTCAAGGTATTTTAAGCAGGGACGGAAAATAATAATAATTTTTTTTTGTTCTAGGTGAAAATGTTTGAGTTCTCAGGTATCCCTATAGCAATATTATGTCGAATCATGCATCGTTTTTATTTTTCGAACTTTTTCCATAAAAGTCCACATATAAAAGTAAAATCGATATTTTTATTTTTTGAGTCCGATAGTACTAGTTAAACTCGGACTTTTAAAAATAAAAGTCCGGAAATAAAAGTTAAATCCGGACTTTTTTTTTAAGGCCAAAATAAAAGTCCGGCTTGATAAAAAAATTTATTTATTTCGGATAAGCCGTTTCTTTATTATCAAGCCGGACTTTTATTTTGGCCTTAAAAAATAAAAGTCCGGATTGAACTTTTATTTCCGGACTTTTATTTTTAAAAGTCCGAGTTTAACTAGTAATAATAAGGTAATAAAAATCAGAAAATAATTTGTATCTTGATCCAAATATGTGACCCGTTCTATGAAAAGGTGGCTTATGACTGAAAAAAAATTTTTCCACTTTTTTCTGGTTTCGTTAGTTTTTGAGACGCTCTTTCACGTGGTGAAAACTAGAAAGTCCTAACTTGCTTAGAAGTGTACTAAAAATGTAGAGAAAGAAGAGCACAAATGAAAGACGATGATGCCTTTGGTTCCTACGATGCCACTTTGGTGGCTGGTGAAGCATCCTCAGATTTTTTTGATAGCATTTTTTTCGATGGGAATGGAGCCAAAATATCGGTCAGAAACTGGTTTGTGCTATGCCTTTTGGGCATGACTGTTCATAATGCAAAAAAAAAACTACTAAAAAACTGAAGAAATGCATTGTTTATATTTAACAGCTGTTTCTCATAAGCCACCTTTTCATAGGCCGGGTCACATATATTAAAAGTCCAAAATTAATAGTTTTGCAAGGAATTAAATTATAAAACGAATAACAGTTTCCGCCCCTGATTTTAAGACATGTATTGCCTATCGTACGAAACAGGCTGACACTGAGTTTGAGTTTGGTGGAAAGACTACGTTTCTCGCTCGTAAACCGTACAAACTTTAAAAGTGTAGGACATTTTTTTTTCGATTTTTAATTAGCTTCCCTGTTATATTGAAATTACATATGTATGTAGATATAAAAGCGCAAAAAACAAAATAATCAATTCCTTTGCTGTGGATTAAAGGAACTCATTGTTTGTAATTTGTAGTAACTGAGAGCAATTCAATTCCTAAAGTAATCTCTTCCTAAAGCCATTCGGCTCAGCATTAAGAACATAAAGTAAAGCAAAAATATGCGTTATTAACTAATCTCACTGACAAGCAAATACGGGGTCAAATTAGATGGGGTCACTCTGAATGACAGTCCTTGGTCGGGAAAAATCCCGAGTCGCTCCGGTACATAGAACCGACTGCCTTGGGAAGCGGATGGTAGCGTATGGTAGGAAGCTGTCACAGCACGCCAGATATCTCAATCGTGAGCGCAGAACTCGTAAACTGCGTCAACTGGCAGCCGATGGTAACATTGGCATCCGACCACCTGCCCATACTTATTTCGCTTGAGCGTAACGCCGACTTCATCGTCACTGAAAAACGCACTTTCATAAACTTCAAAAAAGGAAAGTGGAAAGAATATAAATCCTTTACAGACAGCCGCCTAGCTGCCCTCCCTATCCCGACTGATGCCCGCCAAGGGGAGCGTGCCTTCCGTAAGGTCATTAAATCCGCCTCGGCACATTTCATTCCCGCCGGGAGAATTCCCGAAATCCGGCCCACTTCCCGGCGGAGGCCGCAAACTTAGCGAGAGAACGTGACCTTATAAGACAGCTTGACCCAGGCGACCCCCAAATAAGGGATATATACCAACGCATCAGATTGCTTGTAGATGAACACAAGCGGGCGAAATGGGAGAGGCACCGAAGAGGTTGTAACCTCTCTACCGGTGTGGGTAAACTTTGGTCCACCGTAAAGTCCCTATCGAATCCGACTAAGCACAAAGACAAAGTTTCCATCGCCTTTGGCGACAAAGTGCTGTCGGACGCGAAAAAATGCGCGAGCGCTTTCTGCCGACAATATATAATGCATCCTACGGTCGACAAAGATAGACGGAGAGCCAATAGACGCGCACATAAACACAAATTCAGCGCGTCACCAATCACCATCACCGCTAAAGAGGTTGAGGACGCCATTGGTCGTGCTAAACCATCCAAAGCAGTGGGCCCAGACGGCATAGCCATGCCGATGCTTAAAAACCTAGGGAAAGAGGGGTTCAAATATTTAGCGCATGTCTTCAATCTGTCTCTTTCCACCTTTGTCATACCTGAGAAATGGAAAATGGCCAAGGTGGTCCCGCTACTAAAGCCTGGGAAACCAGCTAACATAGGTGAGTCGTATCGTCCGATATCTCTCCTATCGCCAGTGGCAAAGACGCTTGAAGCCATTTTGCTCCCTTATTTCCAAGCAAATTTGCAGCTAGCCCCTCATCAGCATGGCTTCAGAAAACTCCATAGCACTACCACCGCGCTAAATGCCATTAGCACCCAGATAAATTGCGGTTTAAATCAATACCCCCACCATAGAACAGTACTCGTAGCGCTAGACCTATCAAAAGCTTTTGATACGGTCAACCATGGCTCGTTACTGCAGGACCTGGAAGGGTCTACCCTTCCCCCATGTCTTAAAAGGTGGACCGCAAATTATCTGGGTGGTCGGCAGGCATCGGTGCAATTTAGAAACGAAACATCAAAACCAAGGAGAATTAAACAGGGGGTACCACAGGGTGGTGTCCTATCCCCACTTTTGTTTAATTTCCAAATATCTAAGCTACCTTCACCAGGAGTCACAATCGTTTCCTACGCCGATGACTGCACAATAATGGCCACAGGCCCAGGCCCAAAGATCGATGCGCTATGCAATAAAATAAACGGCTACCTCCCTGATCTCTCCAGTTTTTTCGCCTCGCGAAACCTGGCATTATCACCGACTAAATCTTCCGCGACCTTATTTACAACATGGACGCCCCAAATGTCGACCATTTTGAACATCCACGTCGATGGCACTACGCTACCGACTGTCCGACACCCCAAAATCTTGGGTGTGACGTTTGATCAGGATCTACATTTTGGTGAGCACGCAGCCGCAATTGTTCCGAGAATTCAGAGCCGTAACAAAATCCTCAAATCCCTCGCTGGCAGTACTTGGGGAAAAGATAAAGAAACGCTCATGACTACATACAAAGCAATTAGCCAGCCGATTACGTGCTACGCGTCACCCATATGGTCGCCAAGCCTAAAAATCATCCACTGGAAGAAACTACAGGCCTGTCAAAATACTGCGCTCAGAATCGCCACGGGCTGTCTTCATATGTCCCCAGAACACCATCTGCATAATGAGGCGAGAATACTCCCCATCAGGGAGAGAAATGAGATGCTGACCAAACAGTTCCTGTTGAATACCCAGAAACCTGGGCATCCCAACAGACATCTGATTGATGAACCAGCACCGCCTAGGGGCTAAGGAGTCATCTCCGTAAGCATTTTGAGGAAATACGGCACCTGAGAACCCAGCCGTATGAAGTGAAAAAACACAAGCAGGTCCTTGGTGAACTCCATAAACAGGCGTCGGACCTTTATGCCGGGAATTGCCCGGTGAATCCAGTACTTAACGAAAATTATCCAAAACTTGCGGAAGAGGAACGCATACTCCCCAGGGAAACGCGTGTCACTCTTGCTCAACTTCGTTCTGGATACTGTAACAGGTTAAACTCTTACCTATCCAGAATCAAACCCGACATGCAAAATGTATTCCCCGCTTGCAATGTGTCCCCACATGACACCAACCATCTCTTCAATTGTAATGTGGAACCAACGCCTCTAACACCCCTTTCCTTATGGTCCGCCCCTGTTCAAACGGCAAGTTTCCTTGGACTCCCGTTAGAGGATATTGATGACAATTTGTGATCGGTCGCGGCTATTAGGTGGGGCGAGCATTGCTACAACAACAACAACAACAAGCAAATATTTACAATAATAAAAAATATTTTTTAACAATAAAATCAACGAAAAACTACGAAACTAGTGGCCATGATTATTCAAAAAAAAAAAAAAAAGAATAAAACAAAAATTTTCGTATTTCATATACATACATACATATATATTGTCAGTTCTACGGGTTTGTTACCTTGGCCATCTTTTGAAGTAAAAAAGAACAAACATTTTAAAATGTAAATTATTATATATTTACTTATGCACGAGATTTTCAAAATTCTCAAAATATGCGGTTATGAAATTTTGAAGACACTGTCAACGTTACAAATCCGTAAAACTGAACAAATATTAACCAAAATAACTCCCTTCTTTTCCAAAATTAAATATATACATTAATACGTATGAAAACACGTCTAAATATTTAACTGGATATGTAGTATTTAGTATTTATTCAAAAATACACACCCCAGTTTAAGCCAAGTCTTAATGACTTCATTCTATTTCAACAATATATAATTATAAAAATAATAATAAATGAATTACAGCATTTAAAAACATTTCTAGTTTATAATTTGTATTTCGTTTCAATTTAGTGTTAATTATATACCAATACCAGCTTCAAGTTACAAAGGATCTTTCGATCGCACAACATCGAGTTATGAGTATCATTGCTTGAACGATCAACCGAATTCATAACATCTAAGAAACGCACTGGCGGCCACCGTGGTGTGATGGTAGCGTGCTCCGCCTACCACACCGTATGCCCTGGGTTCACACCCCGGGCAAAGCAACATAAAAATTTTAGAAATAAGGTTTTTCAATTAGAAGAAACGTTTTCTAAGCGGGGTCGCCCCTCGGCAGTGTTTGGCAAGCGCTCCGGGTGTATTTCTGCCATGAAAAGCTCTCTGTGTAAACTCATCTGCATTGCAGATGCCGTTCGGAGTCGGCATACAACATGTAGGGGACCGGCCAATTTGTAGGGAAAAATCAAGAGGAGCACGACGCAAATTGGAAGAGAAGCTCGGCCTTAGATCTCTTGGAGGTTATCGCGCCTTACATTTATTATTTTAAGAAACGCACTTTGATCAACTTTAAAAAAAGAAAGTAGAAAAAATATAAAGAACTAGCAGACCCGGCAGACGTTGTTCTGCCCTAAATTTGGTCTATCTGCATACATTTTAATAAGCTTTTTCCGTCTAACTCTGCCCTCGCCCCTCTACAATTTTTTGCTAATCTTTGTATTCACTCCTCCCTCCGAATTTTTCGCTTCATCTATCTACATCTTCGTCTCATTCTATCTCTTTCTCGCTCTTTTCTCTTCTCTCAAGTTTTTATCATTCTTCTTCAAATCTTATTGCCAGTCCCAGAGGATAGTATGTATTTTGTTCCAGTCCCATTCCGAGACTCAGTCCCAGTCCCACTCCGAGTCTCAGTCTCAGTCTCAGTCCTAGTCCTAATCCCAGTCCCAGTCCGTCTCTGGTCTACTTCCCGGAAAAAAAGCATCGTAAATACTAATATAGGCAAATTTATATACCAAATTTCAGGCAAATCGAATAGGACGTATGTAAATAGGTATGTGGGTATTATTAATTCATGTCTTTATTTCGGCTTCGCATGCATATTTATCAGTTTTGCCAGGTTGATGCGACTAAATCGAATATCATAATGAAAATTACTTTAAAGCTCTCAGCAACAGCTTTCATTTGATATCCATAATATACACGCATTCTAGGGGCATCCGAGTCCATGTTTTGGCCTATATCTCGAGACCCTAGTGACCCAGCGGTGTAAAACTTACTCTGTACTAAAGCACACATCAACAGCTTCAATTTGATACCCATAATGTAAAAACACATCCTAGTGTTACCCTGATCCACGTTTTGGCCTATATCTCGAGAACCTAGTCACCAATAGGTATGAAAACTACCCTGTACTAAAGCATTCATCAACAGCTTCAATTTGATACCCATAATGTAAAAACACTATCTAGGCGTTCACGGGCCCACGTTTTGGCCTATATCTCGAGACCCTAGTCACCCAGGCGTATGAAAATTACCCTCTACTAAAGTACTCAGCAAAAGCTTTTATTTGTTATCCATATTCTATAAATACATTCCAGGTGTATCCGGGTCCACGTTTTGACCTATATCTCAAGACCCTGTGCGTCGATCCTGAATTATTTGCTATAAACCTCACGGAGCCCGAGACCTTTCCAACGAGTGCAAAACCGTGGAAATCGGTTCGTGCGTTCTGGAGTTATAGCATCAGAAAGGAAAACCCGACTTATTTTTATATGATAGATATACAGATATTTCCGCTACCGTCCCTGACCGTGCTTTAAAAAAAAAAAAAATAAATCTAAGGCGCGATAACCTCCGAATAGATTTTAGGCCGAGCTTCTCTTCCAATTTGCGTCGTGCTCCTTTTTAATTTTTTCCTACAAATTGGCGGGACCTACTCTTCTTATGCCGACTTCGAACGGCATCTGCGAGGCAGATGAGTTTTGACTGATAGCTTTTCATGGCAGAAATACATTCGGAGTGCTTGCCAAACACTGCCGAGGGGCGATCCCGCTTAGAAAAGTTTTCTTCTAATTGAAAAACCTCATTTCTAAAATTTTGATGTTGCTTTGCCCAGAGTGTGAACCCAGGGCATTCGGTGTGGTGGGCGGAGCACGCTACCATCATACCACGGTGGCCGCCTACTGACCGTGCTTTGGGCATTATAATTTAATCGCCGACGGTTCGTTTCATTGCCGCTGCAAGAACTTCAGAAATCTGACTACTTTTGCCAACACAGGCCGTAATTTTACCGGGAGATCATGACTTTGTAAGACACCAATACCCTGGCGACCCTCTTATTAGGGGCATTAACCTGCTCATCAGACTGCTTCTAGAAAAACACAAGCGGGAGAAATGGGAGGAACACCTAAAGAACTGGGGCCTTATTATGTTACTCGATTTGAATGAAAATGCGATTCGAAAGCTGTCAAACGCCATACAATTTTTTTCAAGTTCGAATGCAATTTCTTTCGAATCGAGTTACATAATAGGGCCGCTCTAACCTCTCTGTCGGTGTAGGTAAACTTTGGTCAACTGTAGAGTCCCTCTCAAACACGACTAAGCACAATGACAAACTTTTCATCGCCTTTAGCGATAAAGTGCTTTCGTCCCCAAGCGGGTTAGGGGGTCAGAATATACCCGCGGTAGGTATGCCTGTCGTAAGAGGCGACTAAAACACCAGATTCAAGGAGTTGTGTAGCGCAACACTTTCAGGTTGCCAGCGCAATATATGGCTTCTCCAAACCCAATTGTCAACTTCACCTATCCGTGGCGAATCCTGTTTCATTAACAGCCGAGGCTCTGGCGACCCCGAACACTTCATGGATCCAGGGGGTGGGAGTGCGTGATGGCCAAGAAGGTCGCATGTGGTCATAACAAATCGTTCCCGAGATCTACATCCGGCAAAGGATCATCAACATCGATAACGCTTCGATACGCCTCCCAAGGCAGTCGGTTCTATGTACCGGAGCGACTCGGAATTTTTCCCGACCAAGGACTGTCATTTCAGTGTGACCCCATTTAATTTGTTGCGTTCCTCCCACAAATTGTCATCCTCCCAGCTGCTCCATACTCTCTTACTCCGGGAAGGCATCGAATCCAATCCGGGTCCGTCTCCTGACCCCGGTCCTGAGAAACGGTTTTGCTGCATCTGCCGGAAAAGAATCTTTTTAGGACGGTCATACTCTGTTCAGTGTGTCTCGTGCAAGGAATGGTTGCATCGGACAGGTTGTTCTGGGCTTGATTCCAAAACCCGACGTCCACGTAACTTTTATAAATCTTTTGTGGCTCCTTGCTGTTCACGCCCAAGGGCGTCCCGTAGTCTACGCCTAAGCGCCCCCACTACCTTCCAGCAGCCCCGCTGCTCAGCAAGCCACAACAAGTACCCGCTGCTGCTCGCGCCCCACGGCGCCAACAACTCAAACAGCTGATACCACTTATAACTACTACCTTCGTAGTAGAGTTGGTAGCAATGCTGAGCATCAGCCCCTGCCCCCGTCTTCTCCCCCCTCTTTTCCGGCAGCAATCGTGCAGTTCAGGGAAACAGACTCTTAGTCCCTACCTCCGTTTGCACCGTCTGCCAGCACAGAATATATAGGTTTGCGACATCCGCCCAATGCAGCTCCTGCCTTGGGTGGTGCCACTTTCCTAGATGTTCTGGTATCCGCGACGGCAACCCCCCGACGGGTTTCATCGCGCCATGTTGCCAGGTCGCAAACCCAAATCATCCGGGTACCCCAATGCTTGCCCAAGGACGCCCAGTCCCAGGGCCACAACAGCAATTGCGTCTTGGCCTTCCACAACCCAGGCGTAGTCACCCGTCACTTACCCCCAGAGTGGCGGCGTCTCCCCTTATTCACTTCAGAATTCTGCAGTTAAAGTGTAATGGACTAACTGGGAAGATTACGGAGATAGTCGATTTCATGAAGCGGCACAACATCCGCATTGCTGCGATTCAAGAGACTAAACTCACAGCAAGATGCTCTGGGTATAATGTCCACAGGAAAGACCGCGAGAGCGGAAATGGAGGCGGCCTCGCGTTTATCATACACCACTCTGTGCAATATTATATATTTGATCCTGGCATCGACCGCAGGGACAATGTCTTAGAACGTCAAGGCCTATCTGTCCGGTCAGGCGATGCAAACCTAGAAATCATCAACATCTACATCCCTCCTGCCACCTGTTGCCCCAGTGGATACCGCCCTAATATCAGGGCCTTACTCACTGGCAACAATCGCATTATCTTAGGCGATTTCAATGCCCATCATGATCTAATGGCATTCAAACTTGCGGGCGGACAGTAGGGGTGAGATGTTGGCGGATCAAATAGAAGAAACGACGTTCTGCACAATAAACGGAGACGCCCCCACACGTATGGTAGGAAGCTGTCACAGCTCGCCATATATCTCAATCGTGAGCGCAGAACTCGTAAACTGCGTCAACTGGGAGCCGATGATAACATTGGCATCCCACCACCTGCCCATACTTATTTCGCTCGAGCGTACCGCCGACTTCATCGTCACCGAAAAACGCACTTTCATAAACTTCAAAAAAGGAAAAGTGGGAAGAATATAAATCCTTTACAGACAAAACCGTTTTGCTGCCCTCCCTATCCCGACTGATGCCCGCCAAGGGGAGCGTGCCTTCCGTAAGGTCATTGAATCTGCCTCGGCACGTTTCATTCCCGCCGGGAGAATTCCCGAAATCCGGCCCCACTTCCCGGCGGAGGCCGCAAACTTAGCGAGAGAACGTGACCTTATAAGACAGCTTGATCCAGGCTCCCCCAAATAATTGATATAAACCAACGCATCAGATTGCTTGTGGACGAACACAAGCGGGCGAAATGGGAGGAGCACCTAAGAGGTTGTAACCTCTCTACCGGTGTGGGTAAACTTTGGTCCACCATAAACTCCCTATCGAATCCAACTAAGCACAAATACAAAGTTTCCATCGCCTTTGGCGACAAAGTGCTGTCGGATGCGAAAAAATGCGCGAGCGCTTTCTGCCGACAATATATAATGCATCCTACGGTCGACAAAGATAGACGGAGAGCCAATAGACACGCACATAAACACAAATTCAGCGCGTCACCAATCACCATCACCGCTAAAGAGGTTGAGGACGCCATTGGTCGCGCTAAACCATCCAAAGCAGTGGGCCCAGACGGCATAGCCATGCCGATGCTTAAAAGCCTAGGGAAAGAGGGTTTCAATATTTAGCGCATGTCTTCAACCTGTCTCTTTCCACCTTTGTCATACCCGATAAATGAAAAATGTCCAAGGTGGTCCCGCTACTAAAGCCTGGGAAACTAGCTAACATAGGTGAGTCGTATCGCCCGATATCTCTCCTATCGCCAGTGGCAAAGACGCTTGAAGCCATTTTGCTCCCTTATTTCCAAGCAAATTTGTAGCTAGCCCCTCATCAGCACGGCGTCAGAAAACTCCATAGCACTACCACTGCGCTAAATGCCATTAGCACCCAGATAAATTGCGTTTTAAATCAATACCCCCACCATAGAACAGTACTCGTAGCGCTAGACCTATCATAAGCTTTTGATACGGTCAACCATGGCTCGTTACTGCAAGACCTGGAAGGGTCTACCCTTCCCCCATGTCTTAAAAGGTGGACCGCAAATTATCTGGGTGGTCGGCAGGCATCGGTGCAATTTAGAAACGAAACATCAAAACCAAGGAGAATTAAACAAGGGGTGCCACAGGGTGGTGTCCTATCCCCACTTTTGTTTAATTTCTACATATCTAAGCTACCTTCACCACCGGAAGGATTCACAATCGTTTCCTACGCCGATGACTGCACAATAATGGTCACAGGCCCAGGCCGAAGGATCGATGCGCTATGCAATAAAATAAACGCCTACCTCTCTGATCTCTCCAGTTTTTTCGCCTCGCGAAACCTGGCATTATCACCGACTAAATCTTCCGCGACCTTATTTATAACATGGACGTCCCAAATGTCGACCATTTTGAACATCCACGTCGATGGCACTACGCTACCGACTGTCCTACACCCCAAAATCTTGGGTGTGACGTTTGATCAGGATCTACATTTTGGTGAGCACGCAGCCGCAATTGTTCCGAGAATTCAGAGCCGTAACAATATCCTCAAATCCTTCGCTGGCAGTACCTGGGGAAAAGATAAAGAAACGCTCATGACTACATACAAAGCAATTAGCCAGCCGATTACGTCCTACGCGTCACCCATATGGTCGCCAAGCCTAAAAATTACCCACTGGAAGAAACTACAGGCCTGCCAAAATACTGCTCTCAGAATCGCCAAGGGCTGTCTTCTTATGTCCCCAGAACACCATCTGCATAATGAGGCGAGAATACTCCCCATCAGGGAGAGAAATGAGATGCTGACCAACAGTTCCTGTTGAATACCCAGAAACCTGGGCATCCCAACAGACATCTGATTGATGAACCAGCACCGCCTAGGGGCTTAAGGAGTCATCTCCGTAAGCATTTTGAGGAAATACGGCACCTGAGAACCCAGCCGTATCAAGCGAAAAAACACAAGCAGGTCCTTGGTGAACACCATAAACAGGCGTCGGACCTTTATGCCGGAAATTGCTCGGTGAATCCAGTACTTAAAGAAAAGTATCCAAAACTCGCGGAAGAGGAACGCATACTCCCCAGGGAAACGCGTGTCACTCTTGCTCAACTTCGTTCTGGATACTGTAACATGTTAAACTCTTACCTATCCAGAATCAACCCCGACATACAAAATGTATGCCCCGCTTGCAATGTGTCCCCACATGACACCAACCATATCTTTAATTGTAATGTGGAACCAGCGCCTCTAACACCCCTTTCCTTATGGCCCACCCCTGTTGAAACGGCAAGTTTCCTTGGACTCCCGTTAGAGGATATTGATGACAATTTGTGATCGGTTGCGGTTATTAGGTGGGGCGAGCATTGCTACATCAACAACAACAACAACATCGATAACACTCCCCAAGGCCTTCGAGGAGTATCCTTATCGCTACAACAACAACAACAACAACAACAACAACATAAAGTGTTTTCGGATGCGAAGAAGTCGCAAGCGCTTTCTGCCGGTAATATGTAATGCATTCCTTGGTCGACAAATCTAGACGACGGGCCGACAGACGCGAACCATCACCGCCAAAGAAGTTGAAGAAGCTGAAGAGGCCATCGAACATGCTAAACCATCTAAAGCAGTAGGCCCGAACGGGATTGCCATGTAGATGCCTAAAAGACGTGGCCATGAGGAACTAAAATATCTGGTGCTCGTCTTCAACTGATATCTCTTCATTGAAAAATGAAAGATGGCGAGGGTGCCGATGGCGTTTAGTGCAATGGCGGTGCTATGTAGTTTCGAAAGTCATGATGTTGGTCGGCAAGCCGCTGGTTTCCCATAAAAGAAGGGAGCTGAACGGCTTGAAGTGTCTTAACATCTAGCGACAGAAGAGATATCGTATGACTTGATTTGTTTTTATCAGCTGTGTCACGGCACGCCCTTACATCTAATTAGCCAGCGTTAATGGGTTAATCTTCAATACCGAAATATGCCTGCACATCTCTATTTCATTTCATTTGTACATACATATACATACATGCAGTCGAAAGCAGTTATGTATATGCACCTTTCATGTTATTTTTTGTATACTCTGTTGTTTTTTGTTGCCTAAATTTGTATTGAATTTTTAAACCGTAATGCGTCATTCTCCTTTGTTGCTTATGTGCTTTTTCGTGAAACCGTTGCGCATTAGAATGATAGGTTTCTATCATTTTGGCAGCATACAAATTTTTGTTAGCTGTCGTCAACCAAGGGAGAAGGATCACACTGCGGTAAGTACTTGCTTTCGTTATATTGTTCATTTTATAATTTATGTCGTTTTATAGAAATAAACCATTCCATTCCATCCATCCATTCAATTCAATTCCAATAAATGTACTTTGCCACATTAGCCTGTATTTATTATTGGTTAAATTCGCAAGCGAGGATGCCGGCTAACATCTTTATATCGCAGAGCTGCATATATCCATACGTCATATTTGTCTAACAAAGTGTCTATACATCTGCCATTGGTTTCGGCTGAAATGACACGCGATCTTCCACGTCGAGGCACTCGACTGAATACAGAAAGCGACTCCAGCACAGCCGCTAATTCAACATCTGGTGAAAGAAGTGCAACTGCATCAACCGCTGTTTCGGCCGCCGAATCCGTCGTCACCACCACTAGTAGCGCAGCACCAGCCAAGGTGCTACCAGTAACCGCCGCAAACGTCAACATATCTGCCAATACAACACCAGTTACTCCTGGTGCAATGAATGTAATGCCAGCCAGGGATTACAGCGGCGGTGGTACTGCAGCCAAAGGAACTAGCAATGTCACGCCCACTGCCACTGGGACCATTAAAAAGGTATCTATAATTTAAAAATTTTTTATTTTTAACAAAATTTCAATTTTTTACAATATTAAAAATTTTAAAATTATTAATTATTTTCATTACCTTTTTTTTTTTTATTGCAAAAAATTTCGAAATTTTTAAAAAAATTTTTAAAACGGCCGTTGAAGCATCAACATACTCAGCGACGGTAACCACATCTCATCATGACAGTGCACTTCTAGCCATGGAAAGACGAATCGCCTTGCTGGAAAAAGCTTTAAAAGAACGGGACCTGCAAAACGAGGTACTGACTGCAGCACTCCAAGGTAACGGACCTAACGGTAGAAGCTCTGCCACTACCTCTGCTGACGTCGCAGCGCAGCCAATGCTTGCGTCGCCATCAACGCTACACTTACCTGCGGTAACCGGTAACCGTACATACACATACAATCGTCGAGCCCCCTAATTTTGTGCCAGCTAGTACAGCTATTTATAATTCAGCCTACGCGCCATCAGTCTCCTGCATCACATCATCATATGTGGGCCATAACTCATATGCAGCCTCAACCATTCCTATTGGTGACTCAATTTCTTGCCATTCGTCCAATGGAACGTTTCATCCAATTTCTGCCAACATAGGTAACGGGAATATGCAGTTTATGTCACACGGTTCGATAATGCCGAGAAAGATTATTGATTTACCAGAATTTTCTGGAAATGCTGAAGACTGGCCTGTATTCCATACAGCGTTGGTTGAGTCAACAGCGGCATATGGTTATTCAAATTTTGAAAATAACCAAAGGCTACAGAAAGCCTTGAAGGGAGATGCACGCGAAGTGGTGAAAGCTTTACTGATTCACCCCAATAACGTTGGCTGCATCATTGAGCAGTTGCAGTTCAGGTTTGGTCGGCCGGAGCAGCTCATCCGCAGCCAATTAGCTAAAGTGCATGAGATTGCACCTATTCCCGAAAATGCTTTAGGGAAACTGGTTCCATTTGCCACGAAGGTAAAAAACATTTGCGCCTTTCTCCAGTCTGCTAATGGTGAACATCAGCTGGCCAATCCCACACTCCTTGACGAGCTGATAGCCAAATTGCCAACGAGTAAGCGCGTCGAGTGGGCCATGGTTGCAGCAAAGGTAAAGCCTCGCCCCACAGTGGTGCACTTTAACGAGTGGATTAGTTCACTTGCCAACGTGATCTGCACAGTATACGACGCAGAGGCCAAACGCGATTCCAAGCGCCGAGTAGTTCTGCACGTCGAGAAGAAACCACAGCCAAGAAGATGTCCAATATGTCAGGGCGGCCACAAGCCCTTTGAGTGTAAAACCTTCATCGATGCTACAGTAGCCACCAGGTGGAAAGAGGCAACATCAAGGCGCTTGTGTTTCGCATGTCTCAATCCTGGTCATGCTACTCGGGATTGCCAGCGCCGGTAGATATGTGCTATCAACGGGTGCCAAAGAATGCACCATAAACTACTCCATGAGGTTCCAAATGCCGTGAACAATACGCATCCAGCATCACCGCCAAGTCATGGTGCCTTTGACACGCAGTTAGCGAAACGCCCAAATGATGATCGAAATTACATACAAGCGCAAGGAGTATCTCAATGCCAGCAATCGTCGAACGATGCAGAAGCATCCGTCTTAAGCTGTTCTGCCAGTGCAGCTGAAGGTAAGCTTCTTTTCCGAATACTTCCAGTGACCTTGCATGGAAGACACAAGCGCATTGATACATATGCGCTGTTGGATGAAGGCTCTTCTGTCACAATGCTGGATGATGCGCTTGCCCAAGAGCTCGGCCTACATGGACAACAACAGCGCCTCAATATCCAATGGTTTGGTGGACAGTCAGCGCAAGAGTCGTCAACTTTGGTGGACTTATTCGTCAATGGTCTAGGCTTAGAGAAGAAGCACAAGTTTCGCAACGTATACACCGTATGGGTAGTTTTTGGGCCAACCAGAAAGCGTCTTCCAACCGCGCCTTCCTGCCTACTAGCCCATCGCATGACGAACGAGTCCCTACATAATTTAATCGAAGAATATTTTGCCATTGAAAGTTTCGGGGTGAGACCATCGCCTCCGATCGAAAGTGCCGCCGACATCCGTGCCAGGTTTGTATTGAGCTCAGTCACATGCCGTATCTCCGATAAAAGATTCCAAACAGGTCTGATTTGGAAGCGTGATAATATCCAGCTGCCCAATAGCTACACCATGGCGTTGAAAAGATTAGTTAGCGTCGAAAAACGAATGAGTAGAGATACCAATTTTGCCATAGCCTATAAGGCCACGATGGACTCCTACATAGCGAAGGGTTACGCCCGTAAGCTCGAACAGCCGGAAGCATCGATGGTCACGCCCCACACCTGGTACCTACCACATTTTGCAGTGGTCAATCCCAACAAGCCATCTAAGTTACGGATGGTATTCGACGCTGCAGCTGAGGTCAATGGTGTCTCGTTAAATTTAATGCTGCTGAAGGGTCCGCAAGAGTATCGACCTCTACCAGCGATCCTCTTTCACTTCCGCGAAGGAGCAGTTGGCGTAACGGGCGATATTAAAGAAATGTTTCACCAAGTGGTGATGCAACCTCATGATAGATGTGCCCAGCGTTTTCTTTGGCGCGACGGAGTGGTTGGAAGAGAGCCTGATGTGTATGAGATGTGCGTCATGACCTTTGACGCTGCTTGCTCGCCATGCGCAGCACACTACGTCAAAACGCGGAACGCACTTGAGCACAGCCACAACGCCTCGCCTCGCGCTATAAAATCAATCACCGATTACCACTATGTCGATGATCTCGTAGACAGTTTCGACACTTATGAAGAAGCCATATCCATTGTCAGACAGGTTCGATCAATCCACTTGGACGCCGGGTTCGAACTCCGCAACTTCGCTTCCAATTCACCGGAGGTAGTCACTACTTTGGGTGGTGCTGAGATTACAAAATCAATATCTAGTAAGGAGGGCTTGGCAACTGAGAAGGTGCTTGGATTGTACTGGCAGTCATCAACCGACTATTTCAAATTCATTTCAGATGTAGTATTTGTTTGTTGTGTTATAAAATATTCCAGGGATGTACCTTAACGTTAAGCTAATCGTTCACTTCAAAATATTATCGATAAAGAAATTATCAAGATAAATTGTATCTCGTTTTTAACCGAAACGAAATGCTTTCGTTAACGTTAAAAACGTTAACAAAAACTTGATACTTTATGTTTGAATTGTGCTGGCAATGCTAGACATGCTGAAGCCGTAAGGTGGTAACAGCGAGCGGATATACACACACAAACTCCATGTAATTTGTTTGTGTAATTCGTTGGTGGTAATGTCAAAAATACTCTGAGAAATGGTCGTACTGTCAAAATTTATGAGAAAAGTTGCAATCAGCTTGGCTAATGCTTTCACCTTTAATGACTCCGCCATCAATCAGCTTTGCCAGCATAGTTTGAAATTAATAATCAACATAAACGATTTGATTTCGTTTTGATATGGCAGAAAACGAAACAAACTCATTTCGTTAATTTGACGTTCTTAACGTTAATAAACGAAACGAAATGACTTTGTTTCGTTTATTAACGTTAACTATCGTAACGAAATGATATCGGTTCGTTGGTTAGGTTAGGTTAGGTTAGGGTGGCTGCCCGAGGGCACACTTAGGCCAGTAGTATTAGGCCCGTTGTGATACCACGAAAAACACCGTTACCTTTCCTCTTCGAACCATTTTGAGGACCTGATTAAAGCTACCAGGTCCTTGACGTCATGCTCCACAACCTGACTCATATTATCAAGAAATGGAGCTCCCAGAAAGCGCTGCCGTGCTCCGCTTAGTGCTGGGCAGTTGCAAATGAGGTGAACCACCGTTTCCTCCTCCTCATCCTCTTTACAACTCCTACAGCAACGACGATAAGGCGCTCCTAGCCTTTCTGCATGCCTACCTATGAGGCAATGACCCGTTAGTGCCCCCACAAGTGTGGAAATTGTATCCCTTCTAAGGTTGTACACGTGACGGGACCTTTTAGGATCCCATTTAGGCCAGGTTTCTTTCGATGTTCGACACCCCGGTGTTTGTAGCCATCTTTCGTCGGCTTGACGGTAGATGTGCTCTTTTAGCATTAGCTTGCATGTGGACAGGGGCATACCTAAGCGTTCTTGTCCAGGAAGAACCTGCTTGGTTGTACCCTGCCTAGCGAGTTCATCTGCAATGCAGTTTCCCTCGATATCCCTATGTCCAGGGACCCATGTGAGGTGTACACGGTTCTGTTGAACCATCTCTGGAAGAGATCGGCGACAGTTTAGTGCTAGTTCAGAATTGAATGAGTGGGGGCCCAGAGATTTTATGGCAGCTTGGCTGTCGCTGAAGATAAAAATTTCTTTGCCGACATTGTATGTCCCTATCCTAGCTGCGGCTTCCATTATGGCTGCAACTTCTGCCTGGAAAACACTGCAGTGGTCGGGTAGTCTGAATGAGAGCTGGAGGTCAAGGTCCCTTGAGTATACTCCACCTCCAACTCTACCGTTTAGCTTGGAGCCGTACGTGTATATGGAAATGCTGTTGCTCATAGCAAGGCACTTATCCAACTCCGTCCAGTCATCCCTGCTGGGTATGTTTATCTTAAAGTTGGTTTCCGCAACTGTTGTGGTCGCACAGCGATCCGTGCTAGGAGGGAGAAAACTGTATTTGTTTAGTATACTTGAGTGTCCTGTGGTCTTGTTGTTCCAACACGACAACTCCCTTAGACGCAGGGCTGACGTTGCCGCTGCTCGATGACCAGCCAGATCTAATGGAAGGATGTCAAGAATGACCTGAAGAGCTTCGATAGGCGTTGTTCTTAGAGCCCCGCTTATGCTTATCATGCTGGATCTGTGGACTTTACCCAACAAGTTTAGGTTTGACGCCTTGCTCAAGGCTGGCCACCATACTACTACCCCATACAGCAGTATGGGTCTGATAATCGCGGTATAAATCTATCTGCATATGTTGGGGGTGAGTCCCCATTTTTTGCCAATGGCTCTTTTACACGTATATAATGCAATGTACGCTTTCTGTTGTCGCTGGATAACGTTGTCCTTCCAGTTCAGCTTTTTGTCTAGAACTACGCCTAGAAATTTGGCTTTATCTGCCAGGCTTAGGCGCATCCCATTTAGTTCTGGTAGGTTCAACGATGGTATTTTGTATCGTTTGGTATATAAGACAAGCTCTACTTTATCGGAGTTGACGCTGAGTCCACATCGGGAAGCCCACAAGGAAACCTCTCGCAATACTACCTGCATCAAGTCGCATGGAGTTTGTGGGAACTTGCCTCTGTAGACAATAGCTAGGTCATCAGCATATGCCACGACCTTCCCGCTCCCCCAACTAGTATCTCTTAATAGCGAGTTTACCGTTAGGTTCCATAGTAAAGGGGAAAGAACACCACCCTGGGGCATGCCCCTTGCGACAAATCGTGTTATGTCAACCTTCCCCAGTGAGGAAAGCACTTTCCTTCCCCTGAGCAGTTGATCAATCAGTCCCACTAGGGGTCTATTTACGTCCAGATCAGTTAAAGCATTGGTAACGGCGTCTGGACTTATATTGTTGAATGCTCCTTCAATGTCTAGGAAGGCCACAAGACAATAATCCTTTTCGAACAAGGATGTTTCTATAGTAGAGACTAGGCTGTGTAGCGCAGTCTCCACAGATTTACACTTTTTACAGATTTTACCTTTACTCCTCAGCGTGGTAATGTCGACCTTCGATCCATTGGGGTTCCTTTCTCAGTTCATCATCGGTGCCAAACTGCTTATGAGAGAGGTTTGGAAGCAAAATACATGCTGGGACGAGCCATTGCCTGACAGCATCTATATTGTATGGGAACGATGGCGAAGACAACTGCCAGCCGCCACCGAATACGCCATTCCTAGATTCTACTTTGGCCATGGTAAGCCAGAAAATCTGCAGCTCCACATATTTGTCGATGCCAGCGAGGATGCCTTCGCTGCTGTTGCTTACTGGAGATCAACCACCAGTCAAAGCGAAATTAGTGTCAGCTTAATATGCGCGAAATCCAAGTGCGCGCCTTTGAAACCGCTTACAGTACCGTGGTTAAAGCTACAAGCAGCTGTCTTGGGTACGCGTCTGATGCAGATAATTCGGAATGAGCACTCCTTCGTCGTGAACGATTGCTTCCTTTGGAGCGATTCATCCACCGTGATGAAATGGATCAACAGTGAGCACCGACGCTACAAGCCCTTTGTGCAGCACAGAGTGGCCGAAATATTGTCTTCCACAAATGCTTCCCACTGGAGATGGGTGCCCACTGAGGAAAACGTCGCTGATGAAGCAACGCGTTTCAGTAGTAAAGTTGACTTTGGCCCAGCAGCCCGTTGGATTCATGGTCCACCATTCTTACGCCTAAACGAATGCGACTGGCCCACTGATGAGATTCCCGCCATTCATCAAAACGAACACGATGAGGAGTTGCGACCCAAATATGCCATGGTCATTGTGAGTAGCAATTTGATAGATTTTAATCATTTCTCTACATTCAACAGATTAGTTCGTACGACTGCTCGGGTCCTTCTTTTCATCAATATGTGTCGCAATCGAAGCTCAGCCAGATGTATGTATGGACCGACAGCTACTGTAATTAACGCAGCTAAACTAATCCTGTGTCGCATCGTACAATACGAGTGTTTTGGTCCAGAAATACAACAGTTGAAGGATAGCAAAGAGGTCACTCGCAACAGTTCGCTACGCCAGCTATCACCGTACATCGATGATAAAGGAACGCTTCGAGTTTGCGGACGCATTGACGCAGTCAGCTGGCTCCCAATAAGTGCCAGACGCCCGATTATTCTGCCACCTAATCACGTTTTCACCAGGCTGGTCGTAGCGCATCACCACAATCTAATGCGCCACCAAAACATCGAAGCCACAATTTGCGCTATTCGTCAAACGTACTGGGTTCCTCGCCTTCGGGCCTTGTTACGTAGTGTTATCGTTAATTGTCAACTGTGTCGTCTAAGGACAGCCACGCCAGTCCCACCACTAATGGGGCAATTGCCCGTCGATAGGCTCACTGCATACGTAAGGCCTTTTAGTTACACGGGCCTCGATTATTTTGGCCCGCTCAACGTACGAGTTCGCCGAAGCACCGAAAAGAGATGGGTGGCACTCTTCACTTGCCTCACTGTACGAGCTGTCCACTTGGAACTGGCCCAAGATCTGAGCACATACTCGTGTATAATAGCTATTCGCAATTTCATCAATCGCCGCGGGGTGCCAGTGCGCATTAGGTCCGATAACGGCAAGAATTTCGTGGGCGCCGATAACGAAGCAAAACGTTTCCATGAGGTTTTCAATTGCCAGCGGGTGCAAAGTGAGCTGGCGCAAAGAGGAGTCGATTGGGTGTTCAATACACCCTGTAATCCTGCCGAAGGTGGTGCCTGGGAAAGACTAGTGCAGTCGGTCAAGCGAGTACTGCACCACACACTCAAAGAAGTAGCGCCGCATGAGCACACTTTAAACTGCTTCCTCATCGAAGCAGAAAGCATCGTCAATTCCCGTCCACTTACCCATTTGCCAATCTCTATTGAACAAGAGCAACCGTTAACACCGAACGATTTCCTATTGGGATCTCCGAGCACAGCACTCCAGGTGTAGCCGATGTAACAAATGGTATGTGCGTCTTGCGCCAACAGTGGCGTGTTGCCCGACAATTAAGGGATAATTTTTGGAAGCGCTGGATCTCGGAGTATCTCCCAACATTAATAAGAAGAGTTAAGTGGTGCGAAAGGACAACACCTATAAAGGAAGGTGATCTGGTTTTTATATGTGACCCAAATGTGCCACGGAGAGAATGGTGTCGTGGAAAAGTTGAGCAACTGTATCCTGGACCAGACGGAGTAATAAGGCGAGCAGATATTCTTACCTCTGCTGGAATCAAAAGACGTGCCGTAATGCGTCATTCTCCTTTGTTGCTTATGTGCATAATCGGGTGAGCTTTTTCGGCAAACCGCTGCGCATTAGAATGATAGGTTTCTATCATTTTTGTCAGCATACAAATTTTTGTTAGCTGTCGTCAACCAAGGGAGAAGGATCACACTGCGGTAAGTACTTGCTTTCGTTATATTGTTCATTTTATAATTTATGTCGTTTTATAGAAATAAACTATTCCATTCCATCCATCCATTCAATTCAATTCCAATAAATGTACTTTGCCACATTAGCCTGTCTTTATTATTGGTTAAATTCGCAAGCGAGGACGACGGCTAAAAAGCTGGTTTCCAGGCTGGCTTTAGTAACGGTACCACCCTCGTAATTTTACATTTTCAGGGATGTTGAAAATGATGAGGGACAAGTTGAAAACAAACGCCAGGTAACTGAATCCTTCATTGCCAAGGACTTTCAGCATAATCATGGCAATCCCGTCCGGCGCATAGTTTGGGTCGTTATGTGCCAGTCTGTTGGCCTGCCGTCTGCATTTTTCAACCGAGAAATAGATTGCATATTGCCGGTAGAAAGCACTCTTCTCATCTGACAGCACTTGTTTACCATTGGCGGTACGTATTTTGTGATTTTGCTTCATATGATTTGAGAGGGACTTGGCGATTGGCCATAGCTTATCAATACCAGCAGAGCGGTTGGGTTTCTTTGCTGCTTCCATTTCGCCTGCTTGGGTTTGTCCACAAACTGTGTGACACACATGTTAATGCCCCGGATTGGAGGGCTGCCAGGGCCTTGCTGTCTGGCAAGGTCACGCTCTCTAGCCAAGGTCTCCGTTGGGAAATTTTACCGGAGAGTCTAATGCCGGCCGGCTGCTGATGTTGAGCGACGTAAAAAACTAATGGGGTTACACTCAAATTACTGCCTTTGGTCTGTAAAAATCACGAGTCGCCTCGGTACATAGAACCGGCTGCCGTGGGAAGCGACGGCCATCCTTCTCCTTGAATCTAGTGAATTTCAGCATATGGGGTTACATGTTTGACATAGTGAAGATCATCAAAAAACTGAATACCGATCAATTAAGGCAACGCTTAAGGAGGGTATGGACCATAGTATAGGTTTACAAGTATGATATGTATGAGAAGGAAACAATTCCTTTCTCTTTCTAATACACTGCAGTTTGACACTTTGGTAAGTGTCAAACTATTGTGGAACTCTGTGGAACCTGCGTGGAACATGCGTTTGACACTGAACGAAGTGTCAAAATTTCCGGGGTTGCTGTCGTGGAAAGCGACACAGGGAAATAAAGTATGGAGAGGAATATCAGATATGGGTTGCTGTGATGGTAAATTTTTTGAACGAATTTAGTATGAAAATGTAGTGCACCTATATGGGTCCTACAGAAAATTATACAAAAGTCTTGAATTGGGGTATCCGAGGACGCGTAGTTATTCCAGAATTAAGAATACAAACACCGGTGCGAAGTTTTTCTACCCGTTCAAAAGTTCTCCGCGAAAAACAGTTTGAAACCGAGGACGACTGCAAAAACTCGTCCAAAAATGTGGAAAGAGAAATGAAAAGACGCGTTTTGTTCTGTTATCAATAATCCAAAGAGAAAAAGTATTGGAATTATTGGAAGCGAGGCAAAAACACGTCTATTAATACCTCCCCCGACGGTTTTGGTCGTGTTTTAGCAATCGTCCCCGGTAATAAAGTATCACCATTTGTAAATTAAAATTGTCCAAAATATATGGATTTTAAAGAAAGATGTAATTAAGTGCTCGTTTGAAAGTAAATAAGGATATTTCTTTGTAATATAACTATAAAAATTTTACGCAGTTTTAGATAGCAGCTACTACACTTTTTTTAGTCCTAAGAAGTACAAAAGTGCCAAATAGCATCCACAAAAAAAAAAAAACCAACAAGAACAAGCATTTCATCAGGTGAGCGTGGCTGTGTATGTGCGTGCTGCTACATATCCTACCCTGCAAAAAGTGTTGGATTACGTGTTCCATTTTCTTCATGTTGGAGTACTCTAACCATTGTAAACTTTACCAAGCAGCGCAACTAACAGCTGATCGCTCAAAATTAGCACACACACACAAACATCACTACCCTTCAAAAAACGCGAGTACTCTATAAATAATGTAAGGAATACCCTTTGGGAGTATAGGACTGCGCCAAATCTAATCTGTATTCATACAAAAAATGTGCTCCAATTAACATTGCGATGTCCTAGGAGAGGAGTAGGTGATCCCACTCTCGCTTTGTTTGTGAGTATTCCATAGAGTACATACGTGAGAGTACTTTCCAAAGTACTTTCACTGTAGTACTCCATGGAGCACCCACAGAGGATCATATGCCAAAGTACTAAAGAGGAATTGTGTCGGAAAGAATTATCGAAGTGAATTTTATTTAAAATGAAAGTAAATGAAGAGGGGCAATACAACTTTAATATTTTATACTACGAATATTCTTATGTTATTTAGCATTTGCGTGAATAAAGAAACTAATATTTCTCTATACATACTTTAGTATGTATACATAAAACCAGTGCGCTGTTGCATTTTATCAGAGTTGCCAAAGTAAAATTTTATTATTAGTTATTTGCATGCAATATTTTACTTTTGGCAACTCTGTTCGATCGTCATCGTGTCGTGATCACTGTCGTTAAAAAACGAGCAATGATCGGCTGATGGTGGTCCGCAAACGCATTGCAAAGGCAATTGGGCAATTTTTACGTAATTTTCCTTTAGCTCTTGTTTTTTTCTCTTTCATTCGCTCAAGCAGTCAAGTGTGACGTAGGTGCGCAGAACGAAGCAATTTTGAACTCGCGAATGCGCAATCTTTTGTGTGTGATTTCCCTTCAAAAAAAGCGAGTACTCCATAAATAATGTAAGGAATACTCCATTGGGAGTATAGGAGTGTTCCAAAACTAATCTGCATTCATACAAAAAATGTGCTCCAATTAACATTTCGATGTCCTAGGAGAGGAGTAGGTGATCCCACTCTCGCTTTGTTTGTGGGTATTCCATAGAGTACATACGTGAGAGTACTTTGCAAAGTACGTTCACTGTAGTACTCCATGGAGCACCCACAGAGGATCATATGCCAAAGTACTAAAGAGGTATTGTGTCGGAAAGAATTATCGGAGTGAATTCAATTTAAAAAGAAGGTAAATGAAGAGGGGCAACACAACTTTTATATTTTATACTATGAATATTCTTATGTTATTTAGCATTTGCGTGAATAAAGGAACTAATATTTCTCTATACTATAGTATGTATACATAAAACCACCCTGCAAAAATTGTTGGATTACGTGTTCCATTTTCTTCATGTTGGAGTACTCGAACAATACTCCTTTGCAAGGCGTTTGCGGACCACCATCAGCCGATCATTGCTCGTTTTTTAACGACAGTGATCACGACATGATGACGATCGAACAGAGTTTCCAAAAGTAAAATATTGCATGCAAATAACTAATAATAAAATTTTACTTTGGCTACTCTGATAAAATGCAACAGCGCACTGGTTTTATGTATACATACTATAGTATGTATAGAGAAATATTAGTTTCTTTATTTACGCAAATGCTAAATAACATAAGAATATTCGTAGTATAAAATATAAAAGTTGTATTGCCCCTCTTCATTTACTTTCATTATACCTTTCATGAAAATGAAATGGTATATTAATTTCGTCACGAAACCGAAAATTGTAAGTACTTAAAAGAAAATAGATAGATCCACCATTAAGTATACCGAAATAATCAGGTTGAAGAGCTGAGTTGATTTAGCCATGTCCGTCTGTCCGTCTGTCTGTTTGTATGCAAACTAGTCCCTCAATTTTTGAGATATCTTGATAAAACTAGGTGAGCGGGTGTATTTGGGTGTCCGATTAGACATTTGTCGGAACCGACCGGATCGGACCACTATAGCATATATCCGCCATACAACCGATTTTTCAGAAAAAGAGGATTTTTGTAATATCTTACCCAATTTAACAGATTGAAGCTTCAAACTTCACCATATACTTTCGTATATTGCACGTATTGTTGCCTGAAAAAATTGATGAGATCGGTCGTATATATAGTATATATCCCCCACAACCGAGTGTTCAGATAAGGAACTTTTCGTAATTACTGCCCTATTTTAAAAGCTAGAGGCTTCAAATTTCAACGAATGCTTACGTATATAGCATATGTTGTTGTCTGAAAAAATCATAAAGATCGGTGGTATATATAGTATATATATGGTGGTATATATAGTATATATATAGTATATATATATATATATATATATTTTCGCAAATTTTAGCCCCATTTTAACAGCTAGAAGCTTCAAATTTCACAGAATACTTACGTATATAGCATATATTGTTGTCTGAAAAAATCATAGAGATCGGTTGTATATATAGTATATATCTCATACAACCGATTGTTCAGATAAGAAACTCTTCGCAATTTCTACCCCATTTTAACAGCTATAAGCTTCAAATTTCACCGATTGCTTACGTATATAGCATATATTGTTGTCTGAAAAAATCATAGAGATCGGTTGTATATATAGTACATATCTCATACAACCGATTGTTCAGATAAGAAACTTTTCGCAATTTCTACCCCATTTTAACAGCTATAAGCTTCAAATTTCACCGATTGCTTACGTATATAGCATATATTGTTGTCTGAAAAAATCATAGAGATCGGTTGTATATATAGTATATATCTCATACAACCGATTGTTCAGATAAGAAACTTTTCGCAATTTCTACCACATTTTAACAGCTATAAGCTTCAAATTTCACCGATTGCTTACGTATATAGTATGTATTGTTGTGTCAAAAAATCATAGAGATCGGTGATATATATAATATATATATGATGGTATATATAGTATATATATATAGTATATATATTTTTTTTTTGCGATTTCGGCCTCATTTTAACAGCTATAAGCTTCAAATTTCACCAAATGCTTACGTGTATAGCACATATTGATGTCTGAAAAAATCATTGACATCGGTGGTATACATAGTATATATCTCATACAACCGATTGTTCAGATAAGAAACTTTGCGCACTTTCTGCCCCGTTTTAACAGCTAGAAGCTTCAAATTTCACAAAATGCTTACGTATATAGCATATATTGTTGTCTGAAAAAATCATAGAGATCGGTGGTATATATATTATATACTTCATATAAACTGTCATTTTTGCCCCTTTTTTACGGCTAGAAGCTTCAAAATTCATCAAATTTCATCAAATAGTTACGTTAACGTCATATATTTTTGAAAGACGTGATTCGTAGTCATAGTTTTTACATTCAGACCACAAAAAACGTGAAGCTTTGCATCCTCGCACAGATTACCTACCTATTTTTATACCTTTCATGAAAATGAAATGGTATATTAATTTCGTCACGAAACCGAAAATTGTAAGTCCTTAAAGGAAAATAGATAGACCCACCATTAAGTATACCGCAATAATCAGGTTGAAGAGCTGAGTTGATTTAGCCATGTCCGTCTGTCCGTCTGTCCGTCTGTCTGTTTGTATGCAAACTAGTCCCTCAATTTTTGAGATATCTTGATAAAATTTGGTGAGCGGATGTATTTGGGTGTCCGATTAGACATTTGTCGGAACCGACCGGATTGGACCACTATAGCATATATCCTCCATACAACCGATTTTTCAAAAAAAGAGGATTTTTGTAATATCTTACCCAATTTAACAGATTGAAGCTTCAAACTTCACCATATACTTTCGTATGTTGCACATATTGTTGCCTGAAAAAATTGATGAGATCGGTCGTATATATAGTATATATCCCCCACAACCGATTGTTCAGATAAGGAACTTTTCGAAATTACTGCCCCATTTTAAGAGCTAGAGGCTGCAAATTTCTACGAATGCTTACGTATATAGCATATATTGTTGTCTGAAAAAATCATAAAGATCGGTGGTATATATAGTATATATATGGTGGTATATATAGTGTATATATATAGTATATATATATATATATATTCGCAAATTTTAGCCCCATTTTAACAGCTAGAAGCTTCAAATTTCACCGAATACTTACGTATATAGCATATATTGTTGTCTGAAAAAATCATAGAGATCGGTTGTATATATGGTATATATCTCATACAACCGATTGTTCAGATAAGAAACTTTTCGCAATTTCTACCCATTTTAACAGCTATAAGCTTCAAATTTCACCGATTGCTTACGTATATAGCATATATTATTGTCTGAAAAAATCATAGAGATCGGTTGTATATATAGTATATATCTCATACAACCGATTGTTCAGATAAGAAACTTTTCGCAATTTCTACCCCATTTTAACAGCTATAAGCTTCAAATTTCACCGATTGCTTACGTATATAGCATATATTGTTGTCTGAAAAAATCATAGAGATCGGTTGTATATATAGTATATATCTCATACAACCGATTGTTCAGATAAGAAACTTTTCGCAATTTCTACCCCATTTTAACAGCTAGAAGCTTCAAATTTCACCAAATGCTTAAGTATATAGCATATATTGTAGTCTGAAAAAATCATAGAGATCGGTTGTATATATAGTATATATCTAATACAACCGATTGTTCAGATAAGAAACTTTTCGCAATTTCTACCCCATTTTAACAGCTAGAAGCTTCAAATTTCACCAAATGCTTAAGTATATAGCATATATTGTTGTCTGAAAAAATCATAGAGATCGGTTGTATATATAGTATATATCTAATACAACCGATTGTTCAGATAAGAAACTTTGCGCAATTTCTGCCCCGTTTTAACAGCTAGAAGCTTCAAATTTCACAAAATGCTTACGTATATAGCGTATATTGTTGTCTGAAAAAATCATAGAGATCGGTGGTATATATATTATATACTTCATATAAACTCTCATTTTTGCCCCTTTTTTACGGCTAGAAGCTTTAAAATTCATCAAATTTCATCAAATAGTTACGTTTACGTCATATATTTTTGAAATACGTGATTCGTAATCATAGTTTTTACATGCAGACCACAAAAAACGTGAAGCTTTGCATCCTCACACAGATTACCTACCTATTTTTTATTTTATATTTATCTTAAAAATTGTTTAGATATGTTCAAATTTCACTAAATGCTTACGTGTATAGCATATATTGTTGTCTGAGAAAATCATAGATACCGGTGGTATATATAGTATATATCCCATACAACCGATTGTTCAGATAAGAAACTTTGCGCAATTTCTTCCCCATTTTAACAGCTAGAAGCTTCAACTTTCACCAAATGCTTAGGTGTATAGCATATATTGTTGTCTGAAAAAATCATTGAGATCGATGGTATATATAGTATATATCTCATACAACCGATTGTTCAGTTAAGAAACTTTGCGCAATTTCTGCCCCTTTTTAACAGCTAGACGCTTCAAATTTCACCAAATGCTTAAGTATATAGCATATATTGTTGTCTGAAAAAATCATAGAGATCGGTTGTATATATAGTATATATCTCATACAACCGATTGTTCAGATAAGAAACTGCGCAATTTCTGCCCCGTTTTAACAGCTAGAAGCTTCAAATTTCACAAAATGCTTACGTATATAGCATATATTGTTGTCTGAAAAAATCATAGAGATCGGTGGTATATATATTATATACTTCATATAAACTGTCATTTTTGCCCCTTTTTTACGGCTAGAAGCTTCAAAATTCATCAAATTTCATCAAATAGTTACGTTTACGTCATATATTTTTGAAATACGTAATTCGTAGTCATAGTTTTTACATGCAGACCACAAAAAACGTGAAGCTTTGCATCCTCACACAGATTACCTACCTATTTTTTATTTTATATTTATCTTAAAAATTGTTTAGATATGTTCAAATTTCACTAAATACTTACGTGTATAGCATATATTGTTGTCTGAGAAAATCATAGATACCGGTGGTATATATAGTATATATCCCATACAACCGATTGTTCAGATAAGAAACTTTGCGCAATTTCTTCCCCATTTTAACAGCTAGAAGCTTCAAATTTCACCAAATGCTTACGTGTATAGCATATATTGTTGTCTGAAAAAATCGTAGAGATCGGTGGTATATATATTATATACCCCATATAAACTCAATTTTTGCCCCCTTTTTACGGCTAGAAGCTTCAAAATTCATCAAATTTCATCAAATAGTTACGTTTACGTCATATATTGTTGAAATACGTGATTCGTAGTCATAGTTTTTACACGCAGACCACAAAAATCTGAAACTTTGCATCCTCACACAAAGTACCTACCTGTTTTTTATTTTATATTTATCTTAAAAATCGTTAAGGTATGTAGATCTGTTCACTATATATTTCTTATCTTATACATCCGATTATTCGGAGATTACGAGCGGGATAAGATTATTGTTCAGCCCCATTCATGAAAGGTATGAAGTCTTCGGCACAGCCGAAGACAGTCCCGTTTTTACTTGTTTTAAATTAATTCACCTCGATAATTCTTTCCGACACAATTCCTCTTTAGTACTTTGGCATATGATCCTCTGTGGGTGCTCCATGGAGTACTACAGTGAAAGTACTTTGGAAGTACTCTCACGTATGTACTCTATGGAATACTCAAAAACAAAGCGAGAGTGGGATCACCTACTCCTCTCCTAGGACATCGCAATGTTAATTGGAGCACATTTTTTGTATGAATACAGATTAGATTTGGAGCAGTCCTATACTCCCAAAGGAGTATTCCTTACATGAGTACTCGCGTTTTTTGAAGGGCAGTGCGCGGTTGCATTTTATCAGAGTTGCCATAGTAAAATTTTATTATCAGTTATTTGTATGCAATATTTTACTTTTGGCAACTCTGTTCGATCGTCATCGTGCCGTGATCACGGTCGCTAAAAAACGAGCAATGATCGGCTGATGGTGGTCCGCAAACGCATTGCAAAGGAGTATTGTTAGAGTACTCCAACATGAAGAAAATGGAACACGTAATCCAATAATTTTGCAGGGTTGTGCTCCAAAACATAGTTATGAACACGGTTGCCATTTTTGGTTGATTTGGACCAAAAATGGTGCTTTCCAACCACATATGGTAATCTGGCCCTTTTTTTTCAATTTTGGTCCTGTTTAGGCCACGATTTTGGTACTTTTCTTCCTTTCTCACTGAGGTTAAAATTCACAACTCTTCCCACAACATTTGGCACACTTTCATTGACCCACATAAAATTTTCAATTTACTTATGTATATGAAAATCTTACCACAAAAATTGCTCCGTCAATAAAATGTAGCAGACCAGTGACATTTCATAGGATATATTTTAGGCGAGGCTTTAGTAAGAAAAGTGATGGGTCTAAGGGCAAACACATTACACGGACTTATCAGAAAAAATTCATGTTTTAGTATCCATATATTTCGATCGGTTATCAAACACAAAAAAAAAAAACCCGTGAAAAGAGAATCGACACACATCACCTCTTCGTCGACTTTAAAGCCACCTTCGACAGCACGAAAAGGAGCTGCCTATATGCCGCTATGTCTGAAATTGGTTTCCCCGCAAAACTTATACGGCTGTGCAAAATGACGTTGAGCAACACCATCAGCTCAGTCAGAATTGGGAAGGACCTCTCCGAGCCGTTCGAAACTAAACGAGGTTTCAGACAGGGTGACCCCCTATCGTGCGATTTCTTTAATTTGATGCTGGAGAAAATTATACTAGCTGCAGAACTTAACCGCACTGGAACAATATACTATAAAAGCGTGCAATTACTGGCATATGCTGATGACATTGATATCATCGGTCTAAACACCCGCGCTGTTAGTTCTGCTTACTCCAAGCTGGAAAAAGAAGCGGTAAAGATGGGTTTGATGGTGAATGAGGACAAAACGAAGTACCTGCTGTCATCGAGCAAAGAGTCAGCGCATATGCGCCTTGGCAACCACGCTACTGTTGGCAGCCATAATTTCGAAATAGTAAAAGACTTCGTTTATTTGGGAACCAACATCAATCCAGCGAAGAACCAATCTTGCCAATAAATGCTACTTTGGACTAGGTAGGCAATTGAAAAGTAAAGTCCTCTCTCGGCGAACGAAAATCATACTCTACAAGTCACTTATCGTACCCGTCCTGCTATATGGGGCAGAAGCATGGACCATGACAACAGCAGATGAAGCAGCTTTGGGAGTGTTCGAGAGAAAAGTTCTTCGAAAGATTTATGGACCTCTACGCGCTGGCGATGGCGAGTACCGAAGAAGATTTAATGATGAGCTGTACGAGCTATACGCAGACATCAACATAGTCCAGCGAATTAAAACGCAGCGGCTGCGCTGGCTAGGCCATGTTATGCGAATGAAAGATGATGCTCCGGCCAAGAAAGTGTTTCTATCGGAACCCGCCTATGGAAGCAGAGGTAGAGGGCGGCCCCCACTCCGTTGGAAGGACCAGGTGGAAAACGATTTAAACTCCCTTGGTGTGACCAATTGGCGCCGGTTGGGGGAGCGAAGGAGCGACTGGCGCGCCTTGTTGGACGGCCATAAGCGTTTAGACGGTTAAGCGCCAATTAAGTAAGTAAGTATCAAACACTTTTCGTGATAGATATTTTTCAGTATTTGAGCTAAGAAAATTTTTCTCAAATGAACGTGTGCCTCTAAGAAATTGGGCAGGGCTTTTCACTGATTGAGCCATTACGATGGCCGTCGAGTTAAAATTTGAATTGAAAACTAAGTAAAATAATGAAACTAATTGGTTTTATGTTTGGTAGCACTTTCAAAATTGTTTACAATTAAATCCTATTTAAAATTGCAGGAGTATTGTGGTATTCCAGGAGTATTGTGGTGTCAAGGCACGCCGAATACTTGAAAACTAAGTAGCTTGGCATAACAAATATTTTAACTGTAAGTAAGGCAGGAATACTTCTTGAAAGCGGTAAATTTATAAATGAATAACAAATCCCGATTGAACAAATTTACTTTTATATAAAGATTTTGAAGCACATGTAAAAAAGATTTGATTTCGAAAGTGTTTTGTGTTTTTAAACGGTTTTATTTAGGTTAACTTTGCAGGCTGCACGGCTGGCCGTTGTGAACGAATTTTGTAATTAAAATTTAGGTAACTTCCCGATAAGCTACAAGCTTTAAACTTGGAATATAGTTCAGAACCCGATGACAATGCAATAATAAGAAAAAATCGCCGCTAGGTGGCGCAAGGATCGATATATTCGCAATAATCGTATTTGTGGTCCGATTTCTCTCATATTTGGAACTCATAATACATACAAGAATAGAAAGCGACCTATGAAAAAATCGCCGCTAGGTGGCGCATAGACCGATATATTCAAAAAAATCGTATTTGTAGTCCGATTTGGTCCATATTTGGAACACATAATACATACATGAATAGAAAGCGACCTCACATGTCCGATTTGGCTCAGATTTGGAACAAATATTACATACAGTCCGGTAGAAGTGACATCAAAATATTTTGGAGTTGGAGGAGGTACAAGCATACGTGGCGCAGAGTTTAGTAAAGTCTTTGGAAGGATTATGTATTGAGGACTTAGATTGTAACAAATTGTCAGGAAAGAGTCCTTGTAATAATGAGTCACTAAATGAACTAAATAGAATGAGAAATAATATGCAATTAAATAAAGACTAAAAACTTGAAAATAAAATAATTAAAAAAGAATTTTTAAGTTAAACGGTTTTATTGAAAACAATACTTACATGAAATAATAATAATACTAAAAGCTAGAAAATAATTAGGTAGGTCCTAGGTACTAGTCATCACAGTCCTCATCAATCTAGGGCGTTGATCAGACAATTAAATAAAAGCGTTGAATGCGTCAAATTTCTATTGATAGTCATATATAAGACCAACTGAACCTTAATCAGGTTATGCTACGCCTCACATTTTTAGAAATTTCACGCGCCCAACGCTTTTATTTAATTGTCTGTTCAACGCCCTAGATTGATGAGGACTGTGATGACTAGTACCTAGGACCTACCTAATTATTTTCTATCTTTTAGTATTATTATTTCATGTATTGTTTTCAAAAAAACCTTTTAACTTTTTTTTATTATTTTATATTCTCGTAGGTACAGAACCCCATAAACTTCAATGCTGTTAACTAATTTCTAGTACCTACTTAGATGTAATCAGGTTCCGTTATTGCACAGTTGAAAATTTTAAGACGTTTGATTTTTAATCTGAAGCCTGGGGCTAGATTCAGTAAATGTGAGTTTTTCAAAAATCACACTTACCAAATCTAGGCTTTGGTATGAAATTTCAACGTTCAGGGGAAAAAGTACGCATCACATAGGATTTACTGAGTTTGCTTTTCTTACTAAAACCTAACTGCGCTCTACATTTCATTTCCTTCCAACTAACAACATAATGCTGGAACTAAGAGCTTTGTCAGCAAAACTACGTTCAAAACATATAGTTAGTGAACGCATAGACTTATCCTAGAAATTTGAAAATATAATACCTAAAAGAAGTGTTTTTGTTTGTGCAGTTTGAATTAAGTCTCCTATTCGCTAAGTTTAATAAATTTTTTTATAGGAAACCATGAAAACATCCTGAAATTTTATATTTAACAACGACTACGACACTTTTGTGAATCTCTTGTATTACCACAATCAAATAAGACAAAAATTTGGCCTTTTTTTCGATGAATTTTGGTCCCAAATGAAAACATGGTGTGGTAACCGTGGTTATGAACTTTCGATGTTCGCAACAATACTTTTGTATACTTCGCGCATCTGTGAAGGTCGTAAAAACAGAAAATTTAAATATCCATCAACCCTTAATAATAGATGCAAAACTTTGATATCCTTATCCCAAGCAGACATACATATGTATGTATGCATGTAACTACCTACGCAGTATTTTTTGCAGACGTTCATTGGCTTGCCTGGTTTTGCTGTTCCCGCTATACAAAGCTAAAAAATGCGAGAGTAAGGGCACATAAGAAGGGTATTGCAAACGCACAAACCTTAAAACACGATTTTCTCCACGAGTCATCAGTCTCCTTTCGTTATAACCTTGACATAACTTTGAACACAGATATGAATGTACATATGTATTAGAGATTTGCCGGTATGAATGTATGTATTAGAGATTTGTCTGTTCTAATGTATACTTTTTAGATTCCGCTCTCATTATTTCGAGCTTATTGGTCCTTGCAAAGGGGAGTGGGTTCTTTTATGCATAAATACATATATGCATAAAAAAAGGCTTCAGACCGCAGGAAGGTAAAACTAGCGCTGCTGTTTCCCATCGGAACATACCATCTAACTGTCGTCTGGTAGAGAGTAGGATCTCTTCTATCCCCGACCCGGCATGTAAGCCAAATAAGACGATGCTCATCACTTTTACTGTTAGATGAAGATGCTAGCAACAAGTGAATGTCGATGGAAGACTTTCTTTCGAAGTTGTAATGAGAAAAGGTTGCAGCGCTATTCTCTGAGCTGTTATTTAATTGCTTCGTTATACTAAAGTCGTACTCGTAGTTACCCATATCGGAACATCACTAACTGAAAAAATAAGCAAGAAAAGCGACAAAAAAATATCTCAACTAAAAGGTAGTCGATAGCCTTCTGAAACTTTCCCATCATTAAATTGAATGAGCTACAACACTGCATATTTGAAAAAATTTTAAAGTTCCTATTAAAAGGTGTGATGAACGTGTATTCATTATAAGCAAATAATAGAAATCCTGACGCCTTTTCTATTGTATAAGTTTACTGTTGTTTGGGAAATTTTTTTAATAAAATTTTTTTTAAACGGAATTTGTAAACGTTTTTGATATCAAGTTAGAGGCAATTACGTTCGCAATAACTAGATTGGAGTAAACCAAGTGAATGTAAAAATCGCCCCTTTTACCACCTCTACATCATTTTGGATTGGCCTTAATGCTTGTATGTATATACAAATTTTACAGCTTCTTCAATAGTTCTGGAGTGAGATCGAGAATCGGAACATTTCGGAAAATGGGTGCCACCTTAACGTTTATACTATGCTTAAGTACTGTAACGAATTTAGAGAAATTCCGCTTATTCCAAACCTTCTGCTATCGTTCGAATCGCTAAACTGTTGAATAAATAACTCCAATATTCAATAATGCAAAATGGTCTTTATTAGACTACTTCACAATAACACTTATACTTCACAACCAATAGCGTGCTTAAATCAAAACTGCCTAGTCATGCCTCAGCTTGTGCTGCTTTTATACCCTCGGTTTCCTCGTCCACCCCTTTCTCCTAAGGTCTAGTAATTTCGTGAACTTCATGCTTGTTTACCAGCTATATACATGTATACTTGTAGTTTGTAACCATATGCGTGTGTATATGTGAGCACTACCTTGGCCGATGACTACATGCGTTTGTATCTCTCTGCTGCCTTGTATGAATGTGTGTACATGATGATTGATTTGTTTACGTACATACAAGTGGCTACTTAGTATCGGTTTAGGGATGCTGATATCACTTAAGCGCCAAATACACGACACGAACATTTCCGCGAACATTCCCGTTATGTCATGTTTCTGTGACCTTTTCTGTCGTGTATGGTGGTGTTTGCCAGTTCGCGCAAATGTTCGCCAAAAATCAAAATATTTTAATTTTTGGCGAACATTTGCGCGAACTGTTCGTGCGTGTATGGCGAAATAGCTCATAATCGTAGTAATTTCTGAACGGAACAGACGTGCGCGGAAAAGTAAAATGGACAATAAAAAATTTCTGAGTGAATTTATTGAAATGTATAAATCTTTGCCATCATTGTGGCAAGTAAAAAGCAAAGATTATTGTAATAGAATTAAAAAGAATAATGATTTTTTTGCGATCTTCTCTCTTTTTTTACGCTTAGTTGCCGCAGCGAGCAATATTGCTGCAGCACAATTGTTGCCCGTATTCATCGCTGTCTGAAAGAGAACTAATGTTCGGCAAAAAGTTCGTATGGTGTATGGCCAAAGATGCGAACAAGATTGCGGAATGCTCGCGGAAATGTTCGTGTCGTGTATTTGGCGCCTTAGTAATGGTAATATTCGTCACAATACATATAAGAGTTTCCATTCATTAATTTTCCTGCACAATTTTATGATCCTCTTAGTCATCGAAACTTTTTGAATTAAACTGCTATTAATAAAACTTACATCAACTCATTTAGCTGCTCAATCAAATAATGAATTGTTTTATAATTAAATCACTAAAAAACCTTCAAAATACTAAAGAATAATTGAGTACTTAATATGTAAATGTTGTATGTGGTTTCACTGTTCGTTATTAACACACCCTCAAATGCGCCTATATACATAAGTACCGCATGGTTGCGATGACTATAATTCAAAAAACAATTAAATTAATTGTTGTATCAATATAGGACATGGCCAAATTGTTATATCGAGCTCAATACATCCTTGCTAAGGGGTAGTGTTTTGATGTTGTGATGTTCGGACAAAAGAAGTTACTACAAATAATAACAGATCTTAGGAAATACTGTCGGGGAGCGATTATTTTTTGAAACTAGGCGAGACCAGCAGAGAAGCCCAGACATCCAGCGCGGTTCCGGTTATGGCCATAATGGGCATTGCTTATTCCGTGGCACTCATATTCAGTGCTCCCATCTTTTTTAAAGAAAATTGTATGAGTTGCTGCGTGTCTTTTTCGAAACGGTCTAATGCGTATTCATAAATACATTAGGGAAGGCCAAAAAAAGTTACTTTAGTGAAAACATTTATTAGGATACCGATAAAATGAACAAGTTAAAACTGCAGCTTTTAAGTAGTGTCTCATCATGATATTTCAATTTCCTTTAAATAATACGTAATACAAAGTTCTTAGAGACGTGTCACAAATATGGTCATCGGACCTTACACTGGAAAACAAAAACTGCAAAACTTCCAAAACACCGCACTCAGAACTGACACTGTAAGTCTTCTCTCCAGAACATCATCTAGGCAAAAAGGCCCTCAAATACATCCATAAAACTCGTCAAAATACAATGCTAAAAATTGCTCGATGAACCCAGTTATCAAAGACAAATAACCGGAACTCGCAGTTGAGGAAACCAACCTCCCCCACGAGACGCGCGTAACTCTAGTTCAACTTCAATCTAAATACTGTGATAGGTTAAACTCCTACTTATCCAGAATTAACCCCGACATATCCAATGTATATTTTGTTTATAACGTGTCAGTGTAATGCAGCGACTGAATTGAAAGTCGAGAAGCTCGTGAGTATTACGAGTATTTCGAGATTCCAGAATCTCGCGAGAAGCCGTGTTCTCGACGTCTCGTTAAAAAAAAATAAAATATTGTGAACGAATTTATACGTATAATAAATATGTATGTTTTGAGTTAAGTGTCATTGGAAAGCAATATAATCAACAAAAAAGTCACAAGTAAAAAAAACCAAGTGTATAAATACTGTCCTTACAGCGATTAAGTTTATGTCGAGAAGCTCGCGAGACTTACGAGTACTCGATTTCTCGGGTTTCGAAAATCTAGCTTGTGTTCGAGAAGAAATCGTAAGCTCCAATGTATTGAAATTTTATGGAGTTAGTAGCTTTTCATAATTTTATTGGGGCAAGTGCTTCTGGACAATAAACTGGTACTTCCCTTTTAGCACCATATGCAGAAATCGTGCCACATTCAACCATTATCAAAAAGTCCGGTGGAATTGAGTGCGGAGCTTTACCCCATCGTCGACGATATCATTTTATGCTTAAGTTATGGTGTTAATGGACTGAACTTTGTTGATGACAATCGGCACTTGGCAAGGTATCGGGGAAAAGTATCGAGGTATCAATACTTAACTCAATACTTGGAAAAAAGTATCGAGTACAAAAAGTATCAATACACAAACTAAGTCTACGTTTACATATTCTGTAATACTTAATACAGTTTGCTAATTGCACACACTACGCCTAGGCTAACACATTCTCTAGTTCTGCATACGGCATACCAATACCCCACACTACGCCTGCATATACATTCTACATATATTCCCCATATAGCATACCACTTACAAAGATTATGCCTACGCTGACGCTTACAGTTACGGTTACGCTTACACGCTTACAGCATTCGCTTACATTCAGGATTCCGCTATACCGTGAGCGAAGATGTTCACACATTGAAAACAGACCTGTTAAATTTGAATTAGCATTAGTAATCAATTAATTAGATGCCTATTTTAATGGCCAATGATTATTTCAATTGTTTTCCGTAAAAAGCAATTACTAATTGATTACCATTATAAAAAAAGCAAAAAAAAAATCATGACTTTTTCCGATTATTGAAAAAAATCAAAAAAATCAAAAATAATCAAAAGTAATCAAAAAAGGCCCTTTTGATTATTTTTGATTTTTTCGATTTTTTTTGATTTTTTTTGATTTTTTTTTGATTTTTTTTTGATTTTTTTTGATTATTTTAATTATTTTTCTGCTTTGTTGAAAGAAAAATTCTCGTTTGTTGCATGCACGGAATAATTTCTACATACAAGTACATTTTAGGATGCAATATTAAATCGTAACCGCTTATCGAGGCAAATATATACATGCACCATATAGGATAAGTATATACACGTGCATAATTTGCTACACTCATTATCAAAAATAATAACGTTATGGTTCATCCTTAAGTAAAGCCAATTTTGTTTTGTATACAAAAGTAATATATCCACTATTTTGGATTACGTTATGGCTATACACTGATTGTTTTGTACATACCAGAACATTGGAGGATGTGCCGGTATATCGTGAGCGCTTATGCTCATACAATAGGTATGAGTAATATTACTTAGGTTGATAGATTCACTTCCAACTGGAGCGATCCTCTAAGTTGTCATTCATCACCATGATTAGCTGTCTAACCGAAGGTTGTTATGTCCCAGATAAATTTATTAACAGATGTCCATGTACATTAGATTAAAGTTTCTTTTTATTTCCTTTTGATTACGTCTAGGATATTTCCTATAAAATCTTAAGTTTTACATAGTGAACCATATTTTTAGTATTAACCACGGAAATTACAGAAAAGTGAGGTTTCGTACTAATCTAATGTACAATATTTTCGATAAACATCAGTGTGTTTCGCTTTCAAATGAGTTATAAAGTTTGAAGATACATTCCAGTTCCTCGTATTATGCGACCACAAGTTGAACATTTTGCGTTTGTCAAAAATTTGTTATTTTCATTAAACTAAATGGGAAAAATTTAAATTTATTAAAACGACTGTCGTATTTGAGCAAGAAGATGGAATCAAATATATAATTTATCATCCCAAGATTTGTTTTTAATTTAATGGCGTGTACTAGAGATATACTCCGCACGTATCATCTCTGAATCAATATTTTTATATATTTGGCTTAAATGGCATCATTAAAATGAGGTGTAAAGCAAATACAGAGCTCAAAAATAAAAAATTGAACGCACCTTTATGGTATGGCGGTGGAAGTGTTATGGGTTTGGGCCTACTTGGCGGCCTCTGGAGTTGGCAAAGTAACTTTCTTTGAAGCCACAATATGATAACAGATAACCGTTTATTGAAAAAAAACTCACCCTTTCTACATTGGTATAATATTCGCAGGTGTATATACTTATCCTATATGGTGCATGTATGTATACATATACATATTTGCCTCGATAAGCGGTTACGATTTAATATTGCATCCTAAAATGTACTTGTATGTAGAAATTATTCCGTGCATGCAAGAAACGAGAATTTTTCTTTCAACAAAGCAGAAAAATAATTAAAAATAATCAAAAAAAATCAAAAAAAAAAAAATCAAAAAAAATCAAAAAAAAATCAAAAAAAATCGAAAAAATCAAAAATAATCAAAAGTAATCAAAAGGGCCTTTTTTGATTACTTTTGATTATTTTTGATTTTTTTGATTTTTTTTCAATAATCGGAAAAAATCATGATTTTTTTTGATTATTTTTTTTAATTAATTGAAAAGTAATCATTAAAAATAGAAAATAATTGCAAGTAATTATTAAATGGCGTTTAAAGAAAATAATCAATGGAACGGCTAATGATTACCATTAGTAATCATTATTTAACAGGTCTGATTGAAAATACTTTTTTTTACTCACCCTAATAAGCATACATATTTTCACACATACTGAGACGGCAGCCTTTGTTTACTGTTTAGGGTTGATGTTGCTATAAAAAATAAGTATGAAGGTGGTTTGTGTATGTGTATTTTATTTGTATGTAGGTACATATGGATGTGTGAATTTATTTCCTTTGGTAAATAATGTGTATATACTAAACGTAAATGTTTGAATAAATATTTTAGTCACCGCTTCAACTTGTTGGAATCTTATGACGTCATCGATGGAACAAAACAAAAAGGAAAATTGTATATATTTACCTAAATACGTAGTAGATATATACGATGAAGTGACCAACAACACTTTGGGAGCTGAAAGCGAAATTTAAGTTTCAGTTTCGTGAATAACATACGCGTATAAAGACGTAATAAAAAAAACGCGCTCATACAATCACTAGTGAAGAGCTGATAAAGCAAAAAGTTGAATTCGAAATTCTAATTACGACAACGTATTTTAAATGTAAGCGGAAATATTGGATTTATTAAGTACCTACACACATATGTTTTAAGTGAATATTTTAGAATTTGGTAATACCTAGTCTAGTTGTGGGGTCGACTGTTAATACACTACCAAAAATATCGAGAGAGGTGTCAATCGACGCCTCTTGACATCAATATTATTAATCCGGAGGCGGAAAATAAAAATTTTAACTCGTTCAAAAGGTATTAACGAAAACCCGAAAAATGGCCCGTGGGTCCCTCCGAAACCGGGGGGGGGGGTATCCATAGTATTTTTGCGCAGAACACCTTTTTGCACTTGCGGCCTTCGGCAGCGCTTATAATAAACACAAAACACTTATGCTCACAATTGTTTTTGTGGGTACACACAAATTACAACAGCCACATGAATCGTCAACTTCCACTGCAAATATCTCCGGACAGAGATAAAATTTTTCTTTTCCGCCTACGGATTATTGTTGTCGAGGTCAATACGCGTCTTTTGACACCTATCTCGATATTTTTGGTAGCGTATAGGCAGTCGACCCCTCAACTAGACTTTTACCGAGGAACTGACTGAGAGAAAATTTAAAAAGTGAAAATATTTATTTATTTACATGTACAAATATATACATATATAATGTAAAACCGATGTATGTATATATAAATAAGAAAACTTAAACAAACAAGTAAGGAAGTCTAAGTTCGGGTGAAACCGAACATTACATACCCAGCTGCACACTTGAAATGCTGTTGTTGTTTGTTTTGTGTGCTTAATAGTGTTACAAGGCTGCGCAATAATACATATATATATGGTTCTATTCTGAACTAATTTTCGTTTAAAAGAAGCAAAAATGGATACAGAGGCTAACACCAGTGACCTTGAGCGGGTAATTTTACTTCAGATATGGGGATTTACCTATTGTTTATTTTAAAATAAAAATATAACAGAACAAAAAACATAAACACACAAGTGCCATTGTACTAAAAAGCGTTATTACAAAAAAAAAAAAAAAGAGCAGGGTTATTAACGAAATTTTCCAACTTTACTAGAAATAGCTTATTACCTGCATCAACGCACTTTTACAAAATCTTTTTTTTTTATGGGAGGCGATTTAAACGATTTAACCGGTGCCACGCCCATTTTTTTAAATTTGAAATTTTTTATATTTATTGTTATAAATCCACTTGGGAAATGAAATACCATTGATATAAAGCTCTTTTTTGCAAAGATATAGCTTATTTTATTCGTCCACGACCTTTTGAAAAATCTTTTATATAAAAGTGGGCGTGGTCCTTAACCGATTTCGTTGATTTTTCATCAAACTATTCCTTATAGTAAAGGCAACCTCTCTGCCGAATTTTGTTACGATAGGTTTAACGATTTTTGGTTTATGATTAATAATATTTGTAAAATTGATTTTATCACAAGTGGGCGGTGCCACGCCCATTTAAAATTTTTTTTTCAAATTTTTATTAAGAGCCTCAATATCATTTCACATGTATTTCAACATTCTAGGTGCTTTATTTACTAAAGATTCAGGTTTTTTGTGTTTTCCAAAATGTTATATATATAAAAAGTGGGCGTGGTTATCATCCGATTTCGCTCATTTTCAATACCAATCTATTCTGGGTCCAGATACCAAATTTGGTGAAGATACCTCAATATTTACTCAAGTTATCGTGTTAACGGACAGACGGACGGACGGACGAACATGGCTCAATCAAATTTTTTTTCGATACTGATGAGTTTGATATATGGAAGCCTATATCTATCTCGATTCCTTTATATCTGTACAACCAACCGTTAACCAATCAAAGTTATAATACCCTGTGTACAAGTGCAGCTGGGTATAAAAATCTATACTTGTTAAAAAAATTTGCAAATCGACTAGATACACAATTCAGTGCTGTATACATATGATTCAGGGCTCCAAACGATAAAACACAAAAATCCTTGTCATATATAGTAACAAAAAAAAAAAAAAAATACTGCGCGTCGCTAAATTAAACAAACAATTTATAGAAAAAAGTTTTACCGTGTATTAAACACAAGTTGTACTGCCCATATATGTATGTATAAGAGAAGTATTCGCGAGTTATATTTTAAGCGACAAAACCGTAAGTTTTCAGGAAAGTAATAAAAAGCACATTTATTAAGGAAAATATCGAGCTTTTCTTTTGATTTTTTTAAAGCAGATATGAAAAAATGTATACAAAAAAGTTATTCTGTTTCAATTTGAAATAACATCTCAATTTACTGTTTGAACATAGTTTTCAATATAAAAACGTTTTATGTTCAATTACGCAGGCCGACAATATTTAACGAACATTCAGACCCAGTAACCAGACTATATATTTCCGAAGGTTTATGATGCGCTGAATCCAAATCTGGCTTCAGAATTGCTGAGATATCCTAACCTAAAAGTGTAAAAAACATGTACATGTTATGTAGCCTTGCAGATGTTTTCTTTCACCAAAATTAAAGGATGACATCTTTAAATACAAGTCTTCTTCTTTCAAATGGCGTTGAGTTTGCTATAATATCATATATGTATGTATATATCATCAATATAATTTTTTTCGCTGAGATATCACATTTTGAAATTTTCATGTTTCTAGAGGTTAGGGGATACGGGAGTTGATGGGTTAACAGTTAAGTTGGTTAGCCCACTTGTGGTGTGAGATATATAGATAAATAAGACTTATTTTAAGAAAAATATGCGGGTAAACGCTGTCCCCAGGGTTAAGTGGGTTAGCCTGCTTGCGGTATGATAGGGGTGGTTTCTAGGGGTAGGGCTGTGTGTGACTCGGTACGCGAGGGTTATATGGCGTAGGGATGTGGTGAGTTAGCACACTTATGATGTGAGGCAAAATTTTAAGAAAAATAAAACTCAATTCAAGAAAATTAGTAATCGACTACATCATGTCTATGTTATCTCAATCGAATTTCAGGTGTAGGAAAATTTAGAAACATGAAAATTTCAAAATGCGATATCTGAACGGAAAAAAATTATATTTGAGCAGACTCAACGCCATTTGAAAGAAGAATACTTGTATTTACAGATGCCATCCTTTAATTTTAGTGAAAGAAAACATCTGCAAGGCTACATAACCTCAAATATGGGCAAAAACGGTATTTTTTGCACCGTTAGGTTAGGATATCTCGAAAACCAGACCTGATAGAGCAATTTTGAGGCCAGATTTCAATTAATCGCATCAAAATCCTTCGAAAATATATAGTCCGGTTTCTGGATCTGAGATGCTGTCGGCCTATGTTATCGAAAGTCACTTGCAACGTTCTTCCAACACGCAAAGCATTTTGCACGATGGCTTTAACACGTGTTTCCACTATAATTTTTCTGTTGCTATCAATTATTCCCTTTGTGGCCCTTTTTTGCACTTAGCAATAACTTAAGACATTGCATTATTACGCGCATCACTTAAGGGCCTGATAAAGCTGACATTGTCATAACGCCCTAGTCATAACCTTACTTTTACTTAACCATATCTATTGGCATCGGTTATTGGTGCCTTATTCTAAAAAATGTGACAATTTCATAAAAAAGAAGAAAACGCAATAAATCACTAAAAAATCCCACAAATAATAAGTCATTTAGTCAAAATGTATCCAAAACAAAAAATAAAAAAACCAAAAGTTAATAAATTCATAAACTGAAATATTTAAAATAATTGGTATGATTATGGGTAGGACGTTATGGTATAGCGCCATCATCTAATTGCATTGATTTCAATAAGGTTGCTTGGATCAGCTGTTTTATATGGCCAGATTGCGAGTAAAATTTTAATTAGGAGATTTGAATGCCCGATTTTTCAGTGCGAGTTTAAACTCCAGTTAAAGTTGACTGGAGTTTAACCGTGCGACTTTGTTCGATAACATAAAATTTTGCTGCTCATCTCAGTTTAAGCGGCCGAAGTGGCAGGGTTAAACTCTAGTCAACTTTAACTGGAGTTTAAACCTGCACTGGAAAACCAAGCATAAGACTAAATATTGTTTCCGTAGTCTGAAATTTTTGGCTGTTTGTGTTAGAAGGTAATTGAGTAAAATATGGATGCCAAAAGACTGGTATATATGAAATCATTACTGCCCGGTTTTTCAGTGTGAGTTTAAACTCCAGTTAAAGTTGACTAGAGTTTAACCTTGCCACTTTGTTCGATAACATACAACTTTGGTGCTCATCATCATATTGTCAAATAGTATTGCCACATTTTTAACAATCGAAAATTATTGCACAACTTATAAAACTAAAATTTAATTCAGACATAATTGTGTGGCATCCCTAGAGCTACCTGTTAACCCATTTCATAGATAACATTTAAAGCAAGCTTGGACCTTCGTTGGTAAGTGATTTATTAAATAAAATTCCAAAATACTTTTTTCCAGTTCAAAATTTTTAGTTTTTCCATTGAGACCCTGTAAGTTTTTTATTTGTCCGCCAAATGATTTTGATAAAATTTGTTCTCTGTTCTCTTACATGATCACGTTCGCCACTTAGCCAATTCCTCTACGTCTTCTTTTCTTATCACCGTTTCATCTCATAATGCGTCAATTTGGATGTGGGCGGTTGTGTTTTAAATTTGTATTTGTATTCTTTTCCCCTTTCAAAAAAAAAAAACATAAATTATAATAAATAAAAATATTGGGTTCTGAGTGATCGAGGACGTGAAACGATTGAGTAAGCGATTGATGAATAAAATGTTTGTCTGGCTAAGCAATTGGCTGAAGTTGCTTGGACCACCATTACTATATACATTAGACTGGGTCGATTTATTAACCGATATCGCGCCATCGATTTTTCGATAGGATTTGGGCTCAGGAAAGAAAAGAAAAAAGTTCCACTACGCATACCCAAAAAAATAATTTTCGAGCCTGCGAAATTTCATTTTTTTGACTCTTTTTCGACTTTGATTTTTAAGTTTTTTTCATGAGCTACTAAAAAAATTTTCATTTGATTGTAAAATTTTCATGTATGCCCTGTCCAACCCAAAAATGTCCGCTAAAAACGTAGTCGATAACAGTTTTTTGAAAAAAATATATTTATTTATTACATATGAAACTCTTTTTAGTAGGTCATAAAAAAAAACCTTAAAAATCAAAGTCGAAAGAAAGTAAAAAAAAATGAAATTTCGCAGGCTCGAAATAATTTTTTGGGTATGCGTAGTGGAACTTTTTTGAGCCCAAATCTTATCGAAAAATCGATGGCGCGATATCGGTTAACTTTGGTCCATACAAATCGACCCACCCTAATATACATACATATGCATCCATGTCCAGCTAGTCTATAGATTTAAGTACATACATAGCAAATATGTATGTACATACATATGTATGTATGTCGAAACTTCGTAGAGAAACACACCATATGGTTTGACGCGCCTTTGGGGTCAATTGGGTGTGGGTGATGCACTTAACGAATTTTTCTTTTACAATACCCGCAATAAAGAAAATGTGTTACTATTTTATGTACATAGTATGTATATCTATAGATGTATTTTTTATATATACATTGCGCACAAATATAGTAGAAGAATTGTTCTAAAGGAGAAGTAGAACATTCCACGGTTGATACTGGACGTACGCATTTTTACAGTTTTTGCTCTTTTTTGTGTTACGTGAAAGGGGAAATGGTTTCTAACTAACCGGGTTGTTAAGCTTAGGCGCTACACTCTGTAGCAGTGAGCCTCTCATAGTTTAGGACTCCCTTCTTTTATTGACGGGCTACCCACTTAAAACTGCCATGGTCCGCGCATTTTCCGCACCTGAAACCACGTATTGTGCTACTTCGAGTGCGGAAGTGCGCTACTTAAGCTCTTTGGCTACGCTCACGTTATTGGGCTAAGCAAATTTCTTCCCGTTTCGCCAGGACAATTTTCTTTACGTATCTGCTGACCATACACCATCTGTCTGTTCCGCAGGCCATCTTATGTATGACACATTTCCCGGGGATAGATAGCCTAGTGTTACTTCAACCCTTCGCCGTTGCTGTGCGAAGCGATTTCATTCGAAAAAGGTTTGACGTGCGTCGTCTATGAGTTCAGGTTATAGACAGTGCAGATTTTCAACGATGCCCATTAAGTTGAGATATTCCCGGAAGTCACCGTGACCAGTTAAAAGATGTTTCAGGTAGAATTCGACCTATCCATGTAGTCGCTCTAATCATGGTTTTAACTCTGGAATTTGTGCCCTGGTCCAATTGTCTGCAGCTATATTGCTGTTACCAGCGTCGTCTTTTCGCGCCTGCATGGCAGCAACATTACAGCCTACTTCTCCTTGGAAGTGATACATCGATTTTCTCTCCTCAGCGAGGAGGTATATTTTATTTATGGCCCTGGCCCGCCTATGCTTACCATTATCCGACTTAGGTATACTATGGTCTGCGCAGTTTTCTCGCAGAATCGAACCGGCAGCCTAGATAGGCTGATATTTCAATCAGCAGTCGATGCATGATTCTACTTTGTTGTCATCTTTTCAGTTTTAGTTATGGAAACTTCCGTTATAAGCTTTCGTTTGGGCAAAATTTTTTTTAATGTTAAGTAGGTCGCCCTTTTTATCGATATCGCTTAAAAGGGTGGGGATATTTTAATGAAAATCGTAATTTACTAAAACCTTCTAAATCTTTGGTTTGATATCCATATCGTATTAAGACATTCCATGGCTACCCTGAACACATAATGTGCCCACAGCGCCACCTGTTGAGAATTTATTTATTTACAATTATCATACTATGACGAATATTACCATCACTAAGCTGCTACTAAATAAATGCACAGCAACAATAAAGGAGCCACTCTTGTGTACATGAACAAATCAATCATCATTAACACACATACATATAAGGCAAACACATGTAATCATCAGCCGACGTAGTTACTCACAAATACACACGCATATGGCTATAGACTACAAATATACACGTATATAGCTCGTAAGAGTTATAGAAGGTGAAACGTCTAGACCTTTGGAGAAATATGCAAACGAGGCAACAGAGAGTATAAAAGCAGCGCAAGCTGAGTAATAAGTGAAGTATAAATGTGAAGTATAATTGTACTACTCCCAAAGTATTCTAATAAAGACCATTTTGCAATACAGAATATTGGAGTTATTTATTCGACAGTTCAGCGATACGAACGTTAGCAGAAGGTTTCAAATAAGCGGAATTTCCCAAAATTCGTTAAAATGTCAAAATTTCGGCGGCCGCTGTGGTGTGGTGGTAAAGAAACATCAAAAATTTAGATATAAATTTTTTCAATCAATGCAGATGCCGTTCGGAGTAGGCGTAATACAACTTGTGCGAAATATTCAGAAATGAACCGAGGTTATCACGCCTTGCGTTTATTTATTTAACGATACTAAGATTATTATTTCCAGCTTCTTATCTCATACTCCAAGATTTGCCCTTTTTCACCTAAAATGACTGGACTATATAACTTTATTTAATGAGCTTTGTGCAGCAAATTTTTGAACCACCCTGTACAGGGCGAAATATAATAACAGCTTCTCCCGCGATGCTACGCAAATATGTGCTAAAGTGAGAATATTTTGAAATTATTTGTTTTTGATTTACGAAATTTTGTTTTCACCTCATACTTTATTTTGTTTGTGTCCGTTCATCCCTACTGTAGTTTTTATTATACATACATATGTAAATATGTTTAGGTTTGGCAAAGTAAGAATAGTTTTGTATAAAAAAGTTGACTTGCTAAGATGATCTCATTCCATTATTCATGTGCTATAATTTGTAATTTAAATATGTATGTACATTAAGTAATAACGATTGCTTATTGTATATCATCTTATCGCGGGTGGCGTCGAAAACGTCGTATTTCAGCAAACGTTTGAAAAACGATTCATTTCAGACTTTCTTTGAAAAACGCTCTATTTTAGTATATTATTCAAAAACGGCCTATCTGAGCTTAAATACGTTTTTTTAAACCGAGTTTAGAGATAGAGCGTTTTTGAAAAATATTCTAACTTAAAGCGTTTTCCAACTGACAGTCGAGATAAGCTGATATTCCACTTTGCAGTCGATATTGTCCCAATATCTTATTCAGCAGCAACATTATGCAACTTTTTCAGCGACTGGTACTCGCTTGATTCAGCGATATAAGTTTTGTCCTCGCAAATGTTGCGATTATTATCGGAACCCGCCTGCAGAAGGAGAGGAATATAAATTACAGAATCACTCATGCTGTCAATTAAGAAAATATATGTGACCTGGAATCATGAAACGACCCTATTGTGCGAAAACAAGTTTTCGAGCAAAACGCGTTTAAAGTTTTTGTTTAGCTTGACTCTGTGTAGCGGCTGGCCGTTGTGAATGAATTTTGTAATTAAAATTTAATTAACTTCCCGATAACCTACAAGCTTGAAACTTGGAATATAGTTCAGAAGCCGATGGCAATGCAATAATAAGCAAAAAAAAAAAAAAAACACCGATAGCTGGCGCATGGATCGAGATTTTTCAAAAAATCTTATTTGTGGTCCGATTTGGCATTAAATGCGATTTGTGAAAAAACTAAGAAAGGTAGAAAACTGTGGTTTGTTCCATTGGAAAACCCGTTAAATTTCCTATAAGAATCACTCAAAAAGTGAAGAACGTTTTTTTCGCACAATAGGGTTGTTTCATGATTCCGGGGCACATATGTAATATGAAAATTCGTAAAAACGTATACTAATCGATAATAGACGATAGCACTTAGGAATCTAAAAAAAGTCCACAGAACGAGTATTACATATTTATTTGTTTACTAGAAAACAAATTTTCTTAAAAGCTTGCAAACCACAGTGCTTTTATCAAAACAAATCAGTACAAAAATATTTATATTATTCATTACTCATTCGTTTGCTAAAACACCAATCAAGTCACTGATTGAAGAAGTATGTTTGTTTATTATGTATTTAGAATACATGCATAAGTATTGTCGTCAAGACTATTTACCAGTAGTAAATGTCTGACTTCGGGCGGTTCCTTAAGTACATGTGTATTTCTCATTTATTTTCGAGAACAAATTCGCGTCAAATGTCATGCTTAAGTGATAAATACTATTTTCACACAGACGGCTTATTGAATAATAAAGGGAGTTTTCTACATTAAGACCCTTATTGAGCTCAATATTCCCTACAAAATTCGAATCTATTATTATTTCATTAGTAGCTAATCGAATGCCTAATGAAGTCAAAAGCACAATGCAACTCTGTTGGCAGCGTTCCGCTTCCGTTTCCGCTTCTTAGTTTTCGGTGTGTTCAGTGCTTAAAAATGTCATTTGTCAAAGCAAATGTCATTGTCTGCATGGCGGAACGATACAAGGTGGCCGCATCGAACAGCTGATTATAACCTTTTTTATTTGATTTGATACATCAACTACCGGCGCAGTACGATTTTGACATTTGTCCATCGAATTTACTAGTACATGGAATTTTTTTTGTTTGTAGGTATGTCACCATGCTCCCACCTTGTATCGTTCCGCCATGATTGTCTGTCTCATCCTTCATACTAATCGAGCAGTTACTTCTGTGTGAAAGCAAAAAATTTACGATTTCATTAGCAGGTGAAATGAGATCATTAAGTTTCTGTGTGAAAACAGTAAAAGATTCTTTTGTATGAGTACATGGCGTATGCGTTATATATTTGCATGATGCCGCAATGACATTGAGCAACAAACATCAAAACATTGTTATTAGGTAGTTGAGTCATATAAAATAATAAAGTCTACGATTACTTTAAAGACGTATGTATGTATGTATAGAAGAACTAAATGCAGTATTTTTATACCCAGCTGCACTTGTATACAGGGTATTATAACTTTGATTGGATAACGGTTGGTTGTACAGGTATAAAGGAATCGATATAGATTAGACCTCCATATATCAAAACCATCAGTATCGAAAAAAAAAATTGATTGAGCCATGTCCGTCCGTCCGTCCGTCTGTCCGTTAACGCGATAACTTGAGTAAATATTGAGTTATTTTCACCAAATTTGGTATACGAGCTTATCTGGACCCAGAATAGAATGGTATTGAAAATGAGCAAAATCGGATGATAACCACGCTCTTTTTATACTCAGTGGAGCAGAGCTCACAGAGTATATTAAGTTTGATTGGATAACGGTTGGTTGTACATATATAAAGGAATCGAGATAGATATAGACTTCCAAATATCAAAATAATCAGGATCGAAAAAAAATTTGATTGAGCCATGTCCGTCCGTCCGTCCGTCCGTTAACACGATAACTTGAGTAAATTTTGAGGTATCTTGATGAAATTTGGTATGTAGGTTCCTGAGCACTCATCTCAGATCGCTGTTTAAAATGAACGATATCGGACTATAACCACGGCCACTTTTTCGGTATCGAAAATTTCGAAAAACCGAAAAAGTGCGATAATTCATTACAAAAGACAGATAAAGCGACGAAACTTGGTAGATGAGTTGAACTTTTGACGCAGAATAGAAAATTAGTAAACTTTTGGACAATGGGCGTGGCACCGCCCACTTTTAAAAGAAGGTAATTTAAAATTTAGCAAGCTGTAATTTGGCAGTCGTTGAAGATATCATGATGAAATTTGGCAGGAACATTACTCCTATTACTATATGTAAGCTTAATAAAAATTAGCAAAATCGTAGAAGGACCACACCCACTTTAAAAAAAAATTTTTTTTTAAAGTAAAATTTTAACAAAAAATTTAATATATTTACAGTATATAAGTAAATTATGTCAACATTCAACTCCAGTAATGATGTGGTGCAACAAAATACAAAAATAAAAGAAAATTTCAAAATGGGCGTGGCTCCGCCCTTTTTCATTTAATTTGTCTAGGATACTTTTAACGCCATAAGTCGAACAAAAACTAACCAATCCTTTTGAAATTTGGTAGGGGCATAGACTTTATGACGTTAACTGTTTTCTGTGAAAATGGGCGGAATCGGTTGATGCCACGCCCAGTTTTTATACACAGTCGTCCGTCTGTCCTTCCGCATGGCCGTTAACACGATAACTTGAGCAAAAATCGACATATCTTTAATGAACTTAGTTCACGTGCTTACTTGAACTCACTTTATCTTGGTATAAAAAATGAACGAAATCCGACTATGACCACGCCCACTTTTTCGATATCGAAAATTACGAAAAATGAAAAATATACCATAATTCTATACCAAATACGAAAAAAGGGATGAAACATGGTAAGGTAATTGGATTGTTTTATTGACGCGAAATATAACTTTAGAAAAAACTTTATAAAATGGTTGTGACACCTACCATATTAAGTAGAAGAAAATGAAAAAGTTCTGCAGGGCGAAATAAAAAACCCTTAAAATCTTGGCAGGTATTACATATATAAATAAATTAGCGCTATCCAACAGATAATGTTCTGGGTCACCCTGGTCCACATTTTGGTCGATATCTGGAAAACGCCTTCACATATACAACTACCACCACTCCCTTTTAAAACTCTCATTAATACCTTTAATTTGATACCCATATCGTACAAACTCATTCTAGAGTCATCCCTGGTCCACCTTTATGGCGATATCTCGAAAAGGCGACCACCTATACAACAACCACCACTCCCTTTTAAAACGCTCATTAATACCTTTAATTTGATACCCATATCGTACAAACACATTCTAGAGTCACCCTTGGTCCACTTTTATGGCGATATTTCGAAACAACATCCACCTATAGAACTAAGGCCCACTCCCTTTTAAAATACTCATTAACACCATTCGTTTGATGCCCATATTGTACAAACAAATTCTAGGGTCACCTCTGGTCCACCTTTATGGCGATATCTCGAAACGGCGTCCACCTATGGAACTAGGGATTACTCCCTTTTAAAATACTCATTAACACCTTTCATTTGATACCCATATCGTACAAACGCATTCTAGAGTCACCCCTGGTCCACCTTCATGGCGATATCTCGAAAATGCGACCACCTATACAACAACCACCACTCCCTTTTAAAACCCTCATTAATACCTTTAATATGATACCCATATCGTACAAACACATTCTAGAGTCACCCCTGGTCCACTTTTATGGCGATATTTCGAAACGGCATCCACCTATAGAACTAAGGCCCACTCCCTTTTAAAATACTCATTAACACCATTCGTTTGATGCCCATATTGTACAAACAAATTCTAGGGTCACCCCTGGTCCACCTTTATGGCGATATCTCGAAACGGCGTCCACCTATGGAACTAAGGATTACTCCCCTTTAAAATACTCGTTAGCACCTTTCTTTTGATACCCATATTGTACAAGCAAATTCTAGGGTCACCTCTGGTCCACCTTTATGGCGATATCTCGAAACGGCGTCCACCTATGGAACTAAGGATTACTCCCTTTTAAAATACTCATTAACACCTTTCATTTGATACCCATATCGTACAAACGCATTCTAGAGTCAACCCTGGTCCACCTTTATGGCTATATCCCTAAATGGCGTCCACCTATAGAACTATGGCCCACTCCCTCATAAAATACTCTTTAATGCCTTTCATTTGATACGCATGTCATACAAACACATTCCAGGGTTTCCCTCGGTTCATTTTCCTACATGGTTATTTTCCCTTATGTTGTCACCATAGCTCTCAACTGAGTATGTAATGTTCGGTTACACCCGAACTTAACCTTCCTTACTTGTTTTATATATATCACATTTTGGAAAACACAAAAAAAATGATTATTTAGTAAATAATACACCTAGAATTTTGAAATTTGACGTGTGGACTGATATTGAGACCCTTGATAAAAATTTGAAATTTTTTTAAATGGGCGTGGCACCGCCCACTTGTGATAAAATCAATTTTACAAATATTATTAATCATAAATCAAAAATCGTGAAACCTATCGTAACAAAATTCGGCAGAGAGGTTGCCTTTAATATAAGGAATGCTTTGAAGAAAAATTAACGAAATCGGTTAAGGACCACGCCCACTTTCAAATAAAAGATTTTTAAAAGGATCGTGGACGAATAAAATAAGCTATATCTTTGCAAAAAAGAGCTTTATATCAATGGTATTTCATTTCCCAAGTGGATTTATAACAATAAATGGGGAAAACTTCAAATTAAAAAATGGGCGTGGCACCGCCCCTTTTATGACTAGGCAATTCTCTATGTTTCGGGAGCCATAACTCGAAGAAAAATTAGTTCAGAATAGAACCATATGTATATGTATTATTACGCAGCCTTGTAACACTATTAAGCACACAAAACAAACAACAACAGCAAATCAAGTGTACAGCTGGGTATGCAATGTTCGGTTTCACCCGAACTTAGACTTCCTTACTTGTTATGTAATTAAATTGAGAACCGTTCATGACGAGCTAAAGCGTTTCTGTTACTTGCGAATTTTTGTTATATTATTGCACGTTAACTCCATTCTCAGTTACAAATTTGTTAAGAGATTTCTCTCGATTTTATTAGACTTTTGTAATTTTTGATGTGTAAAGATCTCTGCTCACTGTATGGGGGAATCATGAATGTAAGCATAAGACGTAAGTGTACGCATAAGCGTAGTTGTTGTTGTTGTATCAACGATAAAGACACTCCCTGAAGGTTTTGGGGAGTGTTATCGATGTTGTTGGTCTTTTGCCGGATATAGATCCGGTACGTTCCGGTAACAAAGCACCATTAAGGTACTAGCCCAACCATCTTGGGAAATATTAATATGACCACATTAAACCTTCTAGGCCATCCCGCCCCATCCCCCGAGTTCCATGATGAGCCTCGCCTGTTAAATATGTGTATGATACATTCATAGTTGTAACAGGATTCCCCTCGCGTAGGTTGACAATTGGGTTGCGGGAGCTTTTAAGCTATAAAACTTTGAATTGCGCTTATCAACCTCTGAATACCTGTAAGCGTAGTCTTTGTAAGAGGTATGCTATGTGGGAATATATGTATGGAGTAATAAAGAATGAGAGCGTAAGTCTAGTCACTAGACTGCTGCATAATGTGGGAGCAAGGTACTTGGTGGAGCTGATATGAGGGAAATCACACAGCGACTTAGGCAAACATGTCACCTACATACAAATTATTATAGGCTTTTGTTAACCTTATTATTGTCTATTTTGATTTTTATATGGCTTTCTTTCAAGGGTTTTGTATTATTTGTGCCTTCGAATAGCCTTTTATAATATAAGACCTACGGTTATTGTTGATTTTCTGATATTCGTCGGGCTTGATCGGACTCTGGTGGACTTTGTGAAAACTCTTGTCTTGGTGCAGTTCTGGTTCCAACTCAAGTAACATTTTAGACAAACTTCAAACCAAAGGCCCGTAAGCAGAACATAACTCTGCTTGGATGGCCGAGTTCCATGACCACAACACACTCATAAGCTAAAAATAATGTACCTGTATCGAAATTTGTATAAACATGTTATAAGTAGAGTCTTATAAAGGACCGAATAAGAAAATGTTTGGAAACTTAACCCAGAAACTGCTCGGAAAGGCTACTTTCTGTGAGTTGCCATAAATTACCCGTCAATTGCAGCACTGCCCTGAGATTAAAACGCCGTTTTTCAAATTTATTGGGTTAGTGCTAATCTAAATTTTAAGCACAATTTAGTCTGGTTATATATGTAGTACAAAAAGTCTTAGATTTAGACTCAAACTTTAAACGCGCAGTCATTGGATACAGACAGTGCTAAGGTCCAAATTTGCTCGTTGAAATTCGACTTCAGTCCTTCTAACATTAAGCTGGATAAAAAAAAATACAAGACGTGACAGACTCGGAAGAGATTTTAGGCCGAGCTTATTCTCCAGTTTGTGTCGTGCTCCTTTTAGTTTTCTCCTATAAATTGGCGGGGCGGCACTTTCATGTTTTACGCCGACTACGAACGACATCTGCAAGACAGATGATTTTCATGGCAGAAATACAATCGGACTCTTTGCCAAATCACTGCCGAGGAGCGACCACGCTTACAAATTTGTTTTTCTAATTGCTCGGGAATTGAACCTAGGATCTTCGGTGTGGTATGCGAAGCACGCTACTACCACACCACGGTGGCCGCCATTAAGCTATATAGAACCTTATAAATATATTATACTAGCAGACCCGTCAGACGTTGTTTTGCCCTAAATTTGGTCTACCTGCATACATTTTAATAAGCTTTTCCTCTCTAACTCTGCCCTCCCCTCTTCACTTCTTTTTAATCATATTATTCTCTCCTCCCTCCGTCTTTTTCGCTTCATCTATCTCTATTTTCGTCTCACTATATCTCTTTCTCAGTCTCCTTATCCTTCCCTCTTTTCTTTCCCTCTCAAGTTTTTCCCATTCTTCTTCATCCCTTATTGCCAGTCCCAGAGGGTGGTATGTATTTTGTTCCAGTCCCATTCCGAGTTCGATTCCTACTCCGAGTCTCAGTCTCAATCCTAGTCCTAATCGCATTCCCAGCCCGTCTATGGTCTACTTCCCGGAAAAAAGCATCGTAAATACTAATATAGGCAAATTTATATACCAAATTTCAGACAAATCGAATAGGACGTATGTAAATAGGTATGTGGGTATTATCAATTCATGCTTTTTTTCGGCTGCGCATGCATATTTATCAGTTTTGCCAGGTTGATGCGACTAAATCGAATATCACAATGAAAATTACTTTAAAGCTCTGAGCAACAGCTTTCATTTGATATCCATATTACACACACATTCTAGGGATATCCGGTTCCACGTTTTGGCCTATATCTCGAGACCCTAGTCACCCAGCGGTATAAATTACTCTGTACTAAAATACACATCAAAAGCTTCAATTTGATACCCATAATGTAAAAACACATCCTAGTGTTACCCTGGTCCATGTTTTGGCCTATATCTCGAGACCCTAATCACCTATAGGTATGAAAACTACCCTGCACTAAAGCACTCATCAACAGCTTCAATTTGATACCCATAATGTAAAAACACATCCTAGTGTTATCCTGGTCCAAGTTTTGGCATATATCTCAAGACCCTAGTCACAAACAGATATGAAAATTACCCTGTACTAAAGCACTCATCAACAGCTTTCATTTGTTATCCTTCTTGTATAAACACTTTCTAGGGTATCAGGGTCCACGTTTTGGCCTCAATCTCGAGACCCTAGTCACCAATAGGTATGAATACTATCCTGTACTAAACCACTCATCAACAGCTTTCATTTGTTATCCATATTCTATAAACACATTCTAGGGGTACCCGGGTCCACATTTTGGCCTATATCTCGAGACCCTAAAAAAATCTCGAGACCCTAGTCACCCACGGGTACGCAAAATACCCCGTATCAAAGTACCCATAAACAGCTTCCATTTGATGCCCACATTTTACAAACATATCCCAGGATTACCCAGGTCCACGTTGTGATCTCAAGACCCTATCCAGAACGGGATAAAAAGTATTCTATGTCTGTCTCCTGGTTAAAGCAACCCCTCTACCAATTTTCAGCCAAATCTGTTCATCCGTTCTTGAGTTATAAATAGTGTAACTAACACCACTTTCTCTTATATATGTACATATATACATCACATTAGAAACTTCAAAAATAACAGTATTTCTCCACTATTTAATGGATGTTATTATACAATCTTCAAACTTCAATCACTCTATCTATTAAAAAAAGCGCATGAAAATCCGTTGCGTAGTTTTAAAGGTTTAAGCATTCAAAGGGACATGGGACAGAAAAAGCGACTTTGTTTTATAATATGTAGTGATAGTGATACATGCAAAAATACAAAAAAATAAAACTTTTTTGAAGAATTTTAAGGAAATGTTTAATATTTTTAACGAAAGATTATTTTTCAACAGATGTATGCATTCTTAACCATTTATGTTGCATTAACAATTAACCATTTCAACTGATTGTCAAACTGATATGATATGAAAATACATACATACATATGTACATTCATACATGCCTATAAACCTACGCCCGAATTTAAATAACGCAGCGAAGGCTATGTACGTATGTACGTATGTGTCGCATCATACCTAACTCAAAAGCAATTAGCGCGAACAGTTTGGTAAAAATGTTACTTTTGTTTAAACAATTTGGCTGATATAAGAAAGGAATCAAGTATTTTTTTTTGATGCAGTTCGAATGTAAATATTTCAAAGTTTTACTGAAAAGTAGAATTTTTGAAATCCATCCATCCGTTTATGAGTTATAGCTGTGTAAACAAAAATTTTATGATTTTTTACTACATTTTGGCAATTTGCCACGCCCCTAGATTATATATCTTCAAATGATATTTGTTAGCAATAACTGTACCGCGGAATTAAGTATAATATAACTGAACAGATTGAACCGTTTATTAAGAATAATGAACTATGAAAATTACAAGCGCAAAATGATATGACACAAAATTGAGAGAAAAAAATACTGGTACATATGTATATGTATTTGACAGTGCTGCCATACAGTCAATATAAAATTTCCTTAGTTTGGTAAAACATTCCAAGCAGTAATCCTAAACATCCTGCCCGGTCGAGTCGGCGGACTCGGAATCTTGTTGATCGAAGAAGCGGCACAGTTTCTGGACAGCTCGCTTCATAATTCCACTGGCGGTCTTCAAGGTGACATTGCGTATGGCACCATCGTCGCCAGGATGGACTTCTGTCACACGACCCATGCGCCACTGAGTTGGCGGTAGGTTCGCTCTTAACCACCACAATATCACCGATCTTTATATCTGGTTTGCGCCTTTGCCACTTATTGCGCCGTTGAAGTGTGGTCAGGTACTCCTCACTCCATCGCCGCCAGAACTCTTGGTGCACTTGTCTGACCCATTGCCATTGCTTCAAGCGGTTGGTTGGAATATGGCGTACGTCTGGTTCTGGAACAGCCAGAAGCGGAGCCCCGATAAGGAAATCGCCGGGTGTTAATGCAAGTTTGTCGTGAGGATCATCGTAGAGCGGAGTTATCGGACGAGAATTCAGACACGCCTCAATGCGTGCGGCTAAAGTCTGTAATTGACCATACCACAAAGTTTGCGAACCAACACAGCGGACCAAGTGACGTTTAGCGCTCTTGACAGCAGCCTCCCAAAGGCCACCTTGATGAGGAGCACTCGGTGTGATGAAATGCCAATTCGTCCCTGTGCTCGCTAAGGAGTGTTGAGTATAAGCGCTTTGCCATGCCGAAAAGTCTTCTTGGAGAAGTCGATTAGCGCCTACGAAGGCAGTGCCGTTGTCGCTGTATAAATCACAACACGGACCACGACGGCTGATGAAGCGGGTGAATGCGTCGATGAAGGCTTGTGCGGATAGGTCGTCAACCACTTCTATGTGAACGGCCTTAGTAGCCATGCATACAAATATTGCCAAATACGTTTTAACGAGAGTGCGAGAGCGTTTCGCACCGATACGCAGAGTGAACGGTCCACAGTAATCTACGCCAGATGAAACGAATGGTCTTCCAGGCTTAACTCTATGCCCGGGTAACGAAGCCATTTGCTGTTGGAACACTTGACCTCGATGACGACGACACACCACACATCTGTGTATACAAGTTTTGACGGCCTGTCTAGCATTCAATATCCAATACCTGCGTCGTAAAGTATGCAGCATCAGCTGGGTTCCACCATGGAGCGTGGTCTCGTGGACTTGTCGTATTAGAAGCTGAACTAATGGAGTAGATTTCGGAAGTATTATAGGAAAACGTTGATCATCTTCTACATCTGCCTTAGCGAGCCGACCTCCGACACGTAACATCTGTCGCTCATCTATAAATGGATTCAATGAGATTAATTTATTGGCAGATGACAAACCTGAAGCAGTCTTCAACTGATTCATTTCGACTTTGAAGTGTCTCTGTTGCTCAATGCGAATCAAAACATCCAATGCGTCGTCTCTTTCTCTGGTACTTATGACAGGTTGGCGAAGGTGTCGATATCTACCCAACCAACGCAGTATGATGGCCACCGTACTCAATAATCGCTGCATGGAACTGAATCGTTCGTCCAATGGTATGACCTGACCATCTAGGCGTCGAGTTGCTAGTGGATAGGCAGAAGGAAGACTAGCCACTCCTGATGCGATGCGCATTTCACTACGATGTACTTCTGATTCGTCTTGACTAAGTAGTGCTCGGCTGACTGAAGTTCTATGAAACCTGGCCCACGCCACCAAAGCCGATGATTCAGCAATTCCTTTGGAGTGATGCCCCTACTCGCGCAATCGGCAGGGTTCTGTGCTGAGCGAACGTGGTACCAGCAATCGGGAGATGTTAGCTCTTGAATCCTCCGAACTCTATTTGATACGATTGGTTTTAGTGTTGTTGGGTGCTTCTTCAGCCAGCACAAGAATATCGCCGAATCGGACCATAAAATGTACGGAGATGCGTCCAAACGCAAAGCACCTCTCACATTATGCAAAGTATCAGCCAGAAGAAGCGCAGCCGAAAGTTCAAGGCGGGGTATCGTAGCACCTTTCAATGGTGCTACCTTTGTTCGTGCAGTTAGTAATGATAAGCGCACACCATCCGCGTCATTTATTTGGATGTATATAACAGCAGCATATGCTTGTGAACTGGCGTCACAAAACCCGTGTAACGTGGGTTGATTATTCCGAACCATGCCCAACCAGCGATTGATGCGGATTTCGCTAAGGGCCTCCAAAGTAGAACGATACTTGAGCCATTCGTCACGGAGTTCTTCGGGTAAAGGCGAGTCCCAAGATAGACCGGCAGGCCACATTCTCTGAATGAAAAGCTTTCCTGTTATGATCACTGGTGCTATCAGTCCAACCGGATCGAAAAGACGTGCCACCTCGCTGAGCACATGTCGCTTTGTAGGTATCTGACTTGCCTGATTAAGATCGACATGGTAGAATAACTGATCGGATACCGAATCCCACCTCAGTCCCAATACCGTTGCCACAGATGCCGTGAACGTGTAACTAGAAAGAGACGAGTTATTAGATAAATACAACAAAACCTTACTATCATTGGAATTCCACTTCCTTAGCTTAAATCCACCGTTGGATAAAATGGTGTCCACGTTCAACGCTAGGTCAACGGCTTGGGAGACATTGTCGCAACTTGTTAAAAAATCATCAACGTAGAACGAATGGAGTATCTCTTCACGCGCGATGATCGCTTTCGTAGTATCAGGAACGGTCGAGTAGTTATCATGTGCGCATTGTTGTAAAGCACGAACAGCGTTGTATGGACTGCACGCCATGCCATATGTGACTGTTTTCAAACGATATATGCCCAGTTCGTCGGAAGGAGACTCTCGCCATATGATTCTGTGATAGTCTCGATGCTCCGGCGCCACCAAAACCTGGCGGAACATCTTCTCAATGTCACCAGTAATTGGTACTTGATAACGCCGGAAACGCAACAGGATATTGATTAACGAGTCCTGGATTGTTGGACCCACCAGCTGAATGTCGTTGAGCGATAAACCAGTAGTGGTTGGCGCCGAAGCATTAAATACAACTCGAAACTTCGCGGCGACCGCATGATGTGGGATATAATAACAGCCAGTATGGTCGTACGGTGATTCTACCTTCTCCATATGGCTGAAAGTAGCATACTCTCTTATGAATTTTACGTAGTTTTCTCTCAGTGTAGGGTCTGAAACTAAGCGTCGTTCCAGCTGCTCGAACTGGCGCATGGCCAACGAGAAAGACTCTCCAAGCTGTGGAGCGTCGCGCCGCAAGGGCAGGTGTACGACATAACGTCCGTCTTGTGGACGGGAGGTTGTGGTATCAAATATCTTACCACACGCATCTTCGTCAAATTCATCCGCCGTTGGAACCTCTTCAATCTTCCAGAACCTGTGCACCAGTTCTTCTAGGCGAACGGCATCTTCGCCAACGACGGTCTTAAACGAAAGCGATGAAACATTGGAAACTGAAGATACTGTTGCAGGGCCAAATACCACCCAACCAAAGTGTGTACGCTGGGCGCAAGGTTCGTCTGGTCGTGCACCGATGACCTCACCCTGTACGATTTGTCCCCATACATCTGCACCGATGAGAACGTCGATTGCTCCTGGCGTACCAAACCAAATATCAGCCAGATCGAGTCCTTTCAGATGTGACTACTGGCTTACGTTAACCTTCACTGCGGGAATCTCTGACGTGATGGACGGTAACACCAGTGCTTCAAGTTGTATGCTGAAATCCTTCGTTGTCGACTTAAGTGTGAGCGTTGCGCTGCCATTTGCTCGGGTGTTTACTGTAGCCCCGACGCCTTCCACATTTACATTACATTTACGACGATAAAGCTGCAAAGAGTTTGCCAAGCGATCCGTTATGAAGCTTACCTGCGATCCCAGATCACATAAAATACGAGCCACGCGTTGAATTAAGCTTTCTCCAAATGCATATGCACGCGCTGTTGCCAAAAGAGTGATTGCGTGGGATTTCGCATTGCTTATTCCGTGGCACTCATATTCAGTGCTCCCATCTTTTTTAAAGAAAATTGTATGAGTTGCTGCGTGTCTTTTTCGAAACGGTCTAATGCGTATTCATAAATACATTAGGGAAGGCCAAAAAAAGTTACTTTAGTGAAAACATTTATTAGGATACCGATAAAATGAACAAGTTAAAACTGCAGCTTTTAAGTAGTGTCTCATCATGATATTTCAATTTCCTTTAAATAATACGTAATACAAAGTTCTTAGAGACGTGTCACAAATATGGTCATCGGACCTTACACTGGAAAACAAAAACTGCAAAACTTCCAAAACACCGCACTCAGAACTGACACTGTAAGTCTTCTCTCCAGAACATCATCTAGGCAAAAAGGCCCTCAAATACATCCATAAAACTCGTCAAAATACAATGCTAAAAATTGCTCGATGAACCCAGTTATCAAAGACAAATAACCGGAACTCGCAGTTGAGGAAACCAACCTCCCCCACGAGACGCGCGTAACTCTAGTTCAACTTCAATCTAAATACTGTGATAGGTTAAACTCCTACTTATCCAGAATTAACCCCGACATATCCAATGTATATTTTGTTTATAACGTGTCAGTGTAATGCAGCGACTGAATTGAAAGTCGAGAAGCTCGTGAGTATTACGAGTATTTCGAGATTCCAGAATCTCGCGAGAAGCCGTGTTCTCGACGTCTCGTTAAAAAAAAATAAAATATTGTGAACGAATTTATACGTATAATAAATATGTATGTTTTGAGTTAAGTGTCATTGGAAAGCAATATAATCAACAAAAAAGTCACAAGTAAAAAAAACCAAGTGTATAAATACTGTCCTTACAGCGATTAAGTTTATGTCGAGAAGCTCGCGAGACTTACGAGTACTCGATTTCTCGGGTTTCGAAAATCTAGCTTGTGTTCGAGAAGAAATCGTAAGCTCCAATGTATTGAAATTTTATGGAGTTAGTAGCTTTTCATAATTTTATTGGGGCAAGTGCTTCTGGACAATAAACTGGTACTTCCCTTTTAGCACCATATGCAGAAATCGTGCCACATTCAACCATTATCAAAAAGTCCGGTGGAATTGAGTGCGGAGCTTTACCCCATCGTCGACGATATCATTTTATGCTTAAGTTATGGTGTTAATGGACTGAACTTTGTTGATGACAATCGGCACTTGGCAAGGTATCGGGGAAAAGTATCGAGGTATCAATACTTAACTCAATACTTGGAAAAAAGTATTACTTGGAAAAAAGTATCGAGTACAAAAAGTATCAATACACAAACTAAGTCTACGTTTACATATTCTGTAATACTTAATACAGTTTGCTAATTGCACACACTACGCCTAGGCTAACACATTCTCTAGTTCTGCATACGGCATACCAATACCCCACACTACGCCTGCATATACATTCTACATATATTCCCCATATAGCATACCACTTACGAAGATTATGCCTACGCTGACGCTTACAGTTACGGTTACGCTTACACGCTTACAGCATTCGCTTACATTCAGGATTCCGCTATACCGTGAGCGAAGATGTTCACACATTGAAAACAGACCTGTTAAATTTGAATTAGCATTAGTAATCAATTAATTAGATGCCTATTTTAATGGCCAATGATTATTTCAATTGTTTTCCGTAAAAAGCAATTACTAATTGATTACCATTATAAAAAAATCAAAAAAAAAAATCATGACTTTTTCCGATTATTGAAAAAAAATCAAAAAAATCAAAAATAATCAAAAGTAATCAAAAAAGGCCCTTTTGATTATTTTTGATTTTTTCGATTTTTTTTGATTTTTTTTGATTTTTTTTTGATTTTTTTTTGATTTTTTTTGATTATTTTAATTATTTTTCTGCTTTGTTGAAAGAAAAATTCTCGTTTGTTGCATGCACGGAATAATTTCTACATACAAGTACATTTTAGGATGCAATATTAAATCGTAACCGCTTATCGAGGCAAATATATACATGCACCATATAGGATAAGTATATACACGTGCATAATTTGCTACACTCATTATCAAAAATAATAACGTTATGGTTCATCCTTAAGTAAAGCCAATTTTGTTTTGTATACAAAAGTAATATATCCACTATTTTGGATTACGTTATGGCTATACACTGATTGTTTTGTACATACCAGAACATTGGAGGATGTGCCGGTATATCGTGAGCGCTTATGCTCATACAATAGGTATGAGTAATATTACTTAGGTTGATAGATTCACTTCCAACTGGAGCGATCCTCTAAGTTGTCATTCATCACCATGATTAGCTGTCTAACCGAAGGTTGTTATGTCCCAGATAAATTTATTAACAGATGTCCATGTACATTAGATTAAAGTTTATTTTTATTTCCTTTTGATTACGTCTAGGATATTTCCTATAAAATCTTAAGTTTTGCATAGTGAACCATATTTTTAGTATTAACCACGGAAATTACAGAAAAGTGAGGTTTCGTACTAATCTAATGTACAATATTTTCGATAAACATCAGTGTGTTTCGCTTTCAAATGAGTTATAAAGTTTGAAGATACATCTCCAGTTCCTCGTATTATGCGACCACAAGTTGAACATTTTGCGTTTGTCAAAAATTTGTTATTTTCATTAAACTAAATGGGAAAAATTTAAATTTATTAAAACGACTGTCGTATTTGAGCAAGTACCTACACACATATGTTTTAAGTGAATATTTTAGAATTTGGTAATGCCTAGTCTAGTTGTGGGGTCGACTGTTAATACACTACCAAAAATATCGAGAGAGGTGTCAATCGACGCCTCTTGACATCAATATTATTAATCCGGAGGCGGAAAATAAAAATTTTAACTCGTTCAAAAGGTATTAACGAAAACCCGAAAAATGGCCCGTGGGTCCCTCCGAAACCGGGGGGGGGGGGGTATCCATAGTATTTTTGCGCAGAACACCTTTTTGCACTTGCGGCCTTCGGCAGCGCTTATAATAAACACAAAACACTTATGCTCACAATTTTTTTTGTGGGTACACACAAATTACAACAGCCACATGAATCGTCAACTTCCACTGCAAATATCTCCGGACAGAGATAAAATTTTTCTTTTCCGCCTACGGATTATTGTTGTCGAGGTCAATACGCGTCTTTTGACACCTATCTCGATATTTTTGGTAGCGTATAGGCAGTCGACCCCTCAACTAGACTTTTACCGAGGAACTGACTGAGAGAAAATTTAAAAAGTGAAAATATTTATTTATTTACATGTACAAATATATACATATATAATGTAAAACCGATGTATGTATATATAAATAAGAAAACTTAAACAAACAAGTAAGGAAGTCTAAGTTCGGGTGAAACCGAACATTACATACCCAGCTGCACACTTGAAATGCTGTTGTTGTTTGTTTTGTGTGCTTAATAGTGTTACAAGGCTGCGCAATAATACATATATATATGGTTCTATTCTGAACTAATTTTCGTTTAAAAGAAGCAAAAATGGATACAGAGGCTAACACCAGTGACCTTGAGCGGGTAATTTTACTTCAGATATGGGGATTTACCTATTGTTTATTTTAAAATAAAAATATAACAGAACAAAAAACATAAACACACAAGTGCCATTGTACTAAAAAGCGTTATTACAAAAAAAAAAAAAAAGAGCAGGGTTATTAACGAAATTTTCCAACTTTACTAGAAATAGCTTATTACCTGCATCAACGCACTTTTACAAAATCTTTTTTTTTTATGGGAGGCGATTTAAACGATTTAACCGGTGCCACGCCCATTTTTTTAAATTTGAAATTTTTTATATTTATTGTTATAAATCCACTTGGGAAATGAAATACCATTGATATAAAGCTCTTTTTTGCAAAGATATAGCTTATTTTATTCGTCCACGACCTTTTGAAAAATCTTTTATATAAAAGTGGGCGTGGTCCTTAACCGATTTCGTTGATTTTTCATCAAACTATTCCTTATAGTAAAGGCAACCTCTCTGCCGAATTTTGTTACGATAGGTTTAACGATTTTTGGTTTATGATTAATAATATTTGTAAAATTGATTTTATCACAAGTGGGCGGTGCCACGCCCATTTAAAATTTTTTTTTCAAATTTTTATTAAGAGCCTCAATATCATTTCACATGTATTTCAACATTCTAGTGCTTTATTTACTAAAGATTCAGGTTTTTTGTGTTTTCCAAAATGTTATATATATAAAAAGTGGGCGTGGTTATCATCCGATTTCGCTCATTTTCAATACCAATCTATTCTGGGTCCAGATACCAAATTTGGTGAAGATACCTCAATATTTACTCAAGTTATCGTGTTAACGGACAGACGGACGGACGGACGAACATGGCTCAATCAAATTTTTTTTCGATACTGATGAGTTTGATATATGGAAGCCTATATCTATCTCGATTCCTTTATATCTGTACAACCAACCGTTAACCAATCAAAGTTATAATACCCTGTGTACAAGTGCAGCTGGGTATAAAAATCTATACTTGTTAAAAAAATTTGCAAATCGACTAGATACACAATTCAGTGCTGTATACATATGATTCAGGGCTCCAAACGATAAAACACAAAAATCCTTGTCATATATAGTAACAAAAAAAAAAAAAAATACTGCGCGTCGCTAAATTAAACAAACAATTTATAGAAAAAAGTTTTACCGTGTATTAAACACAAGTTGTACTGCCCATATTTGTATGTATAAGAGAAGTATTCGCGAGTTATATTTTAAGCGACAAAACCGTAAGTTTTCAGGAAAGTAATAAAAAGCACATTTATTAAGGAAAATATCGAGCTTTTCTTTTGATTTTTTTAAAGCAGATATGAAAAAATGTATACAAAAAAGTTATTCTGTTTCAATTTGAAATAACATCTCAATTTACTGTTTGAACATAGTTTTCAATATAAAAACGTTTTATGTTCAATTACGCAGGCCGACAATATTTAACGAACATTCAGACCCAGTAACCAGACTATATATTTCCGAAGGTTTATGATGCGCTGAATCCAAATCTGGCTTCAGAATTGCTGAGATATCCTAACCTAAAAGTGTAAAAAACATGTACATGTTATGTAGCCTTGCAGATGTTTTCTTTCACCAAAATTAAAGGATGACATCTTTAAATACAAGTCTTCTTCTTTCAAATGGCGTTGAGTTTGCTATAATATCATATATGTATGTATATATCATCAATATAATTTTTTTCGCTGAGATATCACATTTTGAAATTTTCATGTTTCTAGAGGTTAGGGGATACGGGAGTTGATGGGTTAACAGTTAAGTTGGTTAGCCCACTTGTGGTGTGAGATATATAGATAAATAAGACTTATTTTAAGAAAAATATGCGGGTAAACGCTGTCCCCAGGGTTAAGTGGGTTAGCCTGCTTGCGGTATGATAGGGGTGGTTTCTAGGGGTAGGGCTGTGTGTGACTCGGTACGCGAGGGTTATATGGCGTAGGGATGTGGTGAGTTAGCACACTTATGATGTGAGGCAAAATTTTAAGAAAAATAAAACTCAATTCAAGAAAATTAGTAATCGACTACATCATGTCTATGTTATCTCAATCGAATTTCAGGTGTAGGAAAATTTAGAAACATGAAAATTTCAAAATGCGATATCTGAACGGAAAAAAATTATATTTGAGCAGACTCAACGCCATTTGAAAGAAGAATACTTGTATTTACAGATGCCATCCTTTAATTTTAGTGAAAGAAAACATCTGCAAGGCTACATAACCTCAAATATGGGCAAAAACGGTATTTTTTGCACCGTTAGGTTAGGATATCTCGAAAACCAGACCTGATAGAGCAATTTTGAGGCCAGATTTCAATTAATCGCATCAAAATCCTTCGAAAATATATAGTCCGGTTTCTGGATCTGAGATGCTGTCGGCCTATGTTATCGAAAGTCACTTGCAACGTTCTTCCAACACGCAAAGCATTTTGCACGATGGCTTTAACACGTGTTTCCACTATAATTTTTCTGTTGCTATCAATTATTCCCTTTGTGGCCCTTTTTTGCACTTAGCAATAACTTAAGACATTGCATTATTACGCGCATCACTTAAGGGCCTGATAAAGCTGACATTGTCATAACGCCCTAGTCATAACCTTACTTTTACTTAACCATATCTATTGGCATCGGTTATTGGTGCCTTATTCTAAAAAATGTGACAATTTCATAAAAAAGAAGAAAACGCAATAAATCACTAAAAAATCCCACAAATAATAAGTCATTTAGTCAAAATGTATCCAAAACAAAAAATAAAAAAACCAAAAGTTAATAAATTCATAAACTGAAATATTTAAAATAATTGGTATGATTATGGGTAGGACGTTATGGTATAGCGCCATCATCTAATTGCATTGATTTCAATAAGGTTGCTTGGATCAGCTGTTTTATATGGCCAGATTGCGAGTAAAATTTTAATTAGGAGATTTGAATGCCCGATTTTTCAGTGCGAGTTTAAACTCCAGTTAAAGTTGACTGGAGTTTAACCGTGCGACTTTGTTCGATAACATAAAATTTTGCTGCTCATCTCAGTTTAAGCGGCCGAAGTGGCAGGGTTAAACTCTAGTCAACTTTAACTGGAGTTTAAACCTGCACTGGAAAACCAAGCATAAGACTAAATATTGTTTCCGTAGTCTGAAATTTTTGGCTGTTTGTGTTAGAAGGTAATTGAGTAAAATATGGATGCCAAAAGACTGGTATATATGAAATCATTACTGCCCGGTTTTTCAGTGTGAGTTTAAACTCCAGTTAAAGTTGACTAGAGTTTAACCTTGCCACTTTGTTCGATAACATACAACTTTGGTGCTCATCATCATATTGTCAAATAGTATTGCCACATTTTTAACAATCGAAAATTATTGCACAACTTATAAAACTAAAATTTAATTCAGACATAATTGTGTGGCATCCCTAGAGCTACCTGTTAACCCATTTCATAGATAACATTTAAAGCAAGCTTGGACCTTCGTTGGTAAGTGATTTATTAAATAAAATTCCAAAATACTTTTTTCCAGTTCAAAATTTTTAGTTTTTCCATTGAGACCCTGTAAGTTTTTTATTTGTCCGCCAAATGATTTTGATAAAATTTGTTCTCTGTTCTCTTACATGATCACGTTCGCCACTTAGCCAATTCCTCTACGTCTTCTTTTCTTATCACCGTTTCATCTCATAATGCGTCAATTTGGATGTGGGCGGTTGTGTTTTAAATTTGTATTTGTATTCTTTTCCCCTTTCAAAAAAAAAAAACATAAATTATAATAAATAAAAATATTGGGTTCTGAGTGATCGAGGACGTGAAACGATTGAGTAAGCGATTGATGAATAAAATGTTTGTCTGGCTAAGCAATTGGCTGAAGTTGCTTGGACCACCATTACTATATACATTAGACTGGGTCGATTTATTAATCGATATCGCGCCATCGATTTTTCGATAGGATTTGGGCTCAGGAAAGAAAAGAAAAAAGTTCCACTACGCATACCCAAAAAAATAATTTTCGAGCCTGCGAAATTTCATTTTTTTGACTCTTTTTCGACTTTGATTTTTAAGGTTTTTTTCATGAGCTACTAAAAAAATTTTCATTTGATTGTAAAATTTTCATGTATGCCCTGTCCAACCCAAAAATGTCCGCTAAAAACGTAGTCGATAACAGTTTTTTGAAAAAAATATATTTATTTATTACATATGAAACTCTTTTTAGTAGGTCATAAAAAAAAACCTTAAAAATCAAAGTCGAAAGAAAGTAAAAAAAAATGAAATTTCGCAGGCTCGAAATAATTTTTTGGGTATGCGTAGTGGAACTTTTTTGAGCCCAAATCTTATCGAAAAATCGATGGCGCGATATCGGTTAACTTTGGTCCATACAAATCGACCCACCCTAATATACATACATATGCATCCATGTCCAGCTAGTCTATAGATTTAAGTACATACATAGCAAATATGTATGTACATACATATGTATGTATGTCGAAACTTCGTAGAGAAACACACCATATGGTTTGACGCGCCTTTGGGGTCAATTGGGTGTGGGTGATGCACTTAACGAATTTTTCTTTTACAATACCCGCAATAAAGAAAATGTGTTACTATTTTATGTACATAGTATGTATATCTATAGATGTATTTTTTATATATACATTGCGCACAAATAAAATAGAAGAATTGTTCTAAAGGAGAAGTAGAACATTCCACGGTTGATACTGGACGTACGCATTTTTACAGTTTTTGCTCTTTTTTGTGTTACGTGAAAGGGGAAATGGTTTCTAACTAACCGGGTTGTTAAGCTTAGGCGCTACACTCTGTAGCAGTGAGCCTCTCATAGTTTAGGACTCCCTTCTTTTATTGACGGGCTACCCACTTAAAACTGCCATGGTCCGCGCATTTTCCGCACCTGAAACCACGTATTGTGCTACTTCGAGTGCGGAAGTGCGCTACTTAAGCTCTTTGGCTACGCTCACGTTATTGGGCTAAGCAAATTTCTTCCCGTTTCGCCAGGACAATTTTCTTTACGTATCTGCTGACCATACACCATCTGTCTGTTCCGCAGGCCATCTTATGTATGACACATTTCCCGGGGATAGATAGCCTAGTGTTACTTCAACCCTTCGCCGTTGCTGTGCGAAGCGATTTCATTCGAAAAAGGTTTGACGTGCGTCGTCTATGAGTTCAGGTTATAGACAGTGCAGATTTTCAACGATGCCCATTAAGTTGAGATATTCCCGGAAGTCACCGTGACCAGTTAAAAGATGTTTCAGGTAGAATTCGACCTATCCATGTAGTCGCTCTAATCATGGTTTTAACTCTGGAATTTGTGCCCTGGTCCAATTGTCTGCAGCTATATTGCTGTTACCAGCGTCGTCTTTTCGCGCCTGCATGGCAGCAACATTACAGCCTACTTCTCCTTGGAAGTGATACATCGATTTTCTCTCCTCAGCGAGGAGGTATATTTTATTTATGGCCCTGGCCCGCCTATGCTTACCATTATCCGACTTAGGTATACTATGGTCTGCGCAGTTTTCTCGCAGAATCGAACCGGCAGCCTAGATAGGCTGATATTTCAATCAGCAGTCGATGCATGATTCTACTTTGTTGTCATCTTTTCAGTTTTAGTTATGGAAACTTCCGTTATAAGCTTTCGTTTGGGCAAAATTTTTTTTAATGTTAAGTAGGTCGCCCTTTTTATCGATATCGCTTAAAAGGGTGGGGATATTTTAATGAAAATCGTAATTTACTAAAACCTTCTAAATCTTTGGTTTGATATCCATATCGTATTAAGACATTCCATGGCTACCCTGAACACATAATGTGCCCACAGCGCCACCTGTTGAGAATTTATTTATTTACAATTATCATACTATGACGAATATTACCATCACTAAGCTGCTACTAAATAAATGCACAGCAACAATAAAGGAGCCACTCTTGTGTACATGAACAAATCAATCATCATTAACACACATACATATAAGGCAAACACATGTAATCATCAGCCGACGTAGTTACTCACAAATACACACGCATATGGCTATAGACTACAAATATACACGTATATAGCTCGTAAGAGTTATAGAAGGTGAAACGTCTAGACCTTTGGAGAAATATGCAAACGAGGCAACAGAGAGTATAAAAGCAGCGCAAGCTGAGTAATAAGTGAAGTATAAATGTGAAGTATAATTGTACTACTCCCAAAGTATTCTAATAAAGACCATTTTGCAATACAGAATATTGGAGTTATTTATTCGACAGTTCAGCGATACGAACGTTAGCAGAAGGTTTCAAATAAGCGGAATTTCCCAAAATTCGTTAAAATGTCAAAATTTCGGCGGCCGCTGTGGTGTGGTGGTAAAGAAACATCAAAAATTTAGATATAAATTTTTTCAATCAATGCAGATGCCGTTCGGAGTAGGCGTAATACAACTTGTGCGAAATATTCAGAAATGAACCGAGGTTATCACGCCTTGCGTTTATTTATTTAACGATACTAAGATTATTATTTCCAGCTTCTTATCTCATACTCCAAGATTTGCCCTTTTTCACCTAAAATGACTGGACTATATAACTTTATTTAATGAGCTTTGTGCAGCAAATTTTTGAACCACCCTGTACAGGGCGAAATATAATAACAGCTTCTCCCGCGATGCTACGCAAATATGTGCTAAAGTGAGAATATTTTGAAATTATTTGTTTTTGATTTACGAAATTTTGTTTTCACCTCATACTTTATTTTGTTTGTGTCCGTTCATCCCTACTGTAGTTTTTATTATACATACATATGTAAATATGTTTAGGTTTGGCAAAGTAAGAATAGTTTTGTATAAAAAAGTTGACTTGCTAAGATGATCTCATTCCATTATTCATGTGCTATAATTTGTAATTTAAATATGTATGTACATTAAGTAATAACGATTGCTTATTGTATATCATCTTATCGCGGGTGGCGTCGAAAACGTCGTATTTCAGCAAACGTTTGAAAAACGATTCATTTCAGACTTTCTTTGAAAAACGCTCTATTTTAGTATATTATTCAAAAACGGCCTATCTGAGCTTAAATACGTTTTTTTAAACCGAGTTTAGAGATAGAGCGTTTTTGAAAAATATTCTAACTTAAAGCGTTTTCCAACTGACAGTCGAGATAAGCTGATATTACACTTTGCAGTCGATATTGTCCCAATATCTTATTCAGCAGCAACATTATGCAACTTTTTCAGCGACTGGTACTCGCTTGATTCAGCGATATAAGTTTTGTCCTCGCAAATGTTGCGATTATTATCGGAACCCGCCTGCAGAAGGAGAGGAATATAAATTACAGAATCACTCATGCTGTCAATTAAGAAAATATATGTGACCTGGAATCATGAAACGACCCTATTGTGCGAAAACAAGTTTTCGAGCAAAACGCGTTTAAAGTTTTTGTTTAGCTTGACTCTGTGTAGCGGCTGGCCGTTGTGAATGAATTTTGTAATTAAAATTTAATTAACTTCCCGATAACCTACAAGCTTGAAACTTGGAATATAGTTCAGAAGCCGATGGCAATGCAATAATAAGCAAAAAAAAAAAAACACCGATAGCTGGCGCATGGATCGAGATTTTTCAAAAAATCTTATTTGTGGTCCGATTTGGCATTAAATGCGATTTGTGAAAAAACTAAGAAAGGTAGAAAACTGCGGTTTGTTCCATTGGAAAACCCGTTAAATTTCCTATAAGAATCACTCAAAAAGTGAAGAACGTTTTTTTCGCACAATAGGGTTGTTTCATGATTCCGGGGCACATATGTAATATGAAAATTCGTAAAAACGTATACTAATCGATAATAGACGATAGCACTTAGGAATCTAAAAAAAGTCCACAGAACGAGTATTACATATTTATTTGTTTACTAGAAAACAAATTTTCTTAAAAGCTTGCAAACCACAGTGCTTTTATCAAAACAAATCAGTACAAAAATATTTATATTATTCATTACTCATTCGTTTGCTAAAACACCAATCAAGTCACTGATTGAAGAAGTATGTTTGTTTATTATGTATTTAGAATACATGCATAAGTATTGTCGTCAAGACTATTTACCAGTAGTAAATGTCTGACTTCGGGCGGTTCCTTAAGTACATATGTATTTCTCATTTATTTTCGAGAACAAATTCGCGTCAAATGTCATGCTTAAGTGATAAATACTATTTTCACACAGACGGCTTATTGAATAATAAAGGGAGTTTTCTACATTAAGACCCTTATTGAGCTCAATATTCCCTACAAAATTCGAATCTATTATTATTTCATTAGTAGCTAATCGAATGCCTAATGAAGTCAGAAGCACAATGCAACTCTGTTGGCAGCGTTCCGCTTCCGTTTCCGCTTCTTAGTTTTCGGTGTGTTCAGTGCTTAAAAATGTCATTTGTCAAAGCAAATGTCATTGTCTGCATGGCGGAACGATACAAGGTGGCCGCATCGAACAGCTGATTATAACCTTTTTTATTTGATTTGATACATCAACTACCGGCGCAGTACGATTTTGACATTTGTCCATCGAATTTACAAGTACATGGAATTTTTTTTGTTTGTAGGTATGTCACCATGCTCCCACCTTGTATCGTTCCGCCATGATTGTCTGTCTCATCCTTCATACTAATCGAGCAGTTACTTCTGTGTGAAAGCAAAAAATTTACGATTTCATCAGCAGGTGAAATGAGATCATTAAGTTTCTGTGTGAAAACAGTAAAAGATTCTTTTGTATGAGTACATGGCGTATGCGTTATATATTTGCATGATGCCGCAATGACATTGAGCAACAAACATCAAAACATTGTTATTAGGTAGTTGAGTCATATAAAATAATAAAGTCTACGATTACTTTAAAGACGTATGTATGTATGTATAGAAGAACTAAATGCAGTATTTTTATACCCAGCTGTACTTGTATACAGGGTATTATAACTTTGATTGGATAACGGTTGGTTGTACAGGTATAAAGGAATCGATATAGATTAGACCTCCATATATCAAAACCATCAGTATCGAAAAAAAAAATTGATTGAGCCATGTCCGTCCGTCCGTCCGTCTGTCCGTTAACGCGATAACTTGAGTAAATATTGAGTTATTTTCACCAAATTTGGTATACGAGCTTATCTGGACCCAGAATAGAATGGTATTGAAAATGAGCGAAATCGGATGATAACCACGCTCTTTTTATACTCAGTTGAGCAGAGCTCACAGAGTATATTAAGTTTGATTGGATAACGGTTGGTTGTACATATATAAAGGAATCGAGATAGATATAGACTTCCAAATATCAAAATAATCAGGATCGAAAAAAAATTTGATTGAGCCATGTCCGTCCGTCCGTCCGTCCGTTAACACGATAACTTGAGTAAATTTTGAGGTATCTTGATGAAATTTGGTATGTAGGTTCCTGAGCACTCATCTCAGATCGCTGTTTAAAATGAACGATATCGGACTATAACCACGGCCACTTTTTCGATATCGAAAATTTCGAAAAACCGAAAAAGTGCGATAATTCATTACAAAAGACAGATAAAGCGACGAAACTTGGTAGATGAGTTGAACTTTTGACGCAGAATAGAAAATTAGTAAACTTTTGGACAATGGGCGTGGCACCGCCCACTTTTAAAAGAAGGTAATTTAAAATTTAGCAAGCTGTAATTTGGCAGTCGTTGAAGATATCATGATGAAATTTGGCAGGAACATTACTCCTATTACTATATGTAAGCTTAATAAAAATTAGCAAAATCGTAGAAGGACCACACCCACTTTAAAAAAAAATTTTTTTTTAAAGTAAAATTTTAACAAAAAATTTAATATATTTACAGTATATAAGTAAATTATGTCAACATTCAACTCCAGTAATGATGTGGTGCAACAAAATACAAAAATAAAAGAAAATTTCAAAATGGGCGTGGCTCCGCCCTTTTTCATTTAATTTGTCTAGGATACTTTTAACGCCATAAGTCGAACAAAAACTAACCAATCCTTTTGAAATTTGGTAGGGGCATAGACTTTATGACGTTAACTGTTTTCTGTGAAAATGGGCGGAATCGGTTGATGCCACGCCCAGTTTTTATACACAGTCGTCCGTCTGTCCTTCCGCATGGCCGTTAACACGATAACTTGAGCAAAAATCGACATATCTTTAATGAACTTAGTTCACGTGCTTACTTGAACTCACTTTATCTTGGTATAAAAAATGAACGAAATCCGACTATGACCACGCCCACTTTTTCGATATCGAAAATTACGAAAAATGAAAAATATACCATAATTCTATACCAAATACGAAAAAAGGGATGAAACATGGTAAGGTAATTGGATTGTTTTATTGACGCGAAATATAACTTTAGAAAAAACTTTATAAAATGGTTGTGACACCTACCATATTAAGTAGAAGAAAATGAAAAAGTTCTGCAGGGCGAAATAAAAAACCCTTAAAATCTTGGCAGGTATTACATATATAAATAAATTAGCGCTATCCAACAGATAATGTTCTGGGTCACCCTGGTCCACATTTTGGTCGATATCTGGAAAACGCCTTCACATATACAACTACCACCACTCCCTTTTAAAACTCTCATTAATACCTTTAATTTGATACCCATATCGTACAAACTCATTCTAGAGTCATCCCTGGTCCACCTTTATGGCGATATCTCGAAAAGGCGACCACCTATACAACAACCACCACTCCCTTTTAAAACGCTCATTAATACCTTTAATTTGATACCCATATCGTACAAACACATTCTAGAGTCACCCTTGGTCCACTTTTATGGCGATATTTCGAAACAACATCCACCTATAGAACTAAGGCCCACTCCCTTTTAAAATACTCATTAACACCATTCGTTTGATGCCCATATTGTACAAACAAATTCTAGGGTCACCTCTGGTCCACCTTTATGGCGATATCTCGAAACGGCGTCCACCTATGGAACTAGGGATTACTCCCTTTTAAAATACTCATTAACACCTTTCATTTGATACCCATATCGTACAAACGCATTCTAGAGTCACCCCTGGTCCACCTTCATGGCGATATCTCGAAAATGCGACCACCTATACAACAACCACCACTCCCTTTTAAAACCCTCATTAATACCTTTAATAAGATACCCATATCGTACAAACACATTCTAGAGTCACCCCTGGTCCACTTTTATGGCGATATTTCGAAACGGCATCCACCTATAGAACTAAGGCCCACTCCCTTTTAAAATACTCATTAACACCATTCGTTTGATGCCCATATTGTACAAACAAATTCTAGGGTCACCCCTGGTCCACCTTTATGGCGATATCTCGAAACGGCGTCCACCTATGGAACTAAGGATTACTCCCCTTTAAAATACTCGTTAGCACCTTTCTTTTGATACCCATATTGTACAAGCAAATTCTAGGGTCACCTCTGGTCCACCTTTATGGCGATATCTCGAAACGGCGTCCACCTATGGAACTAAGGATTACTCCCTTTTAAAATACTCATTAACACCTTTCATTTGATACCCATATCGTACAAACGCATTCTAGAGTCAACCCTGGTCCACCTTTATGGCTATATCCCTAAATGGCGTCCACCTATAGAACTATGGCCCACTCCCTCATAAAATACTCTTTAATGCCTTTCATTTGATACGCATGTCATACAAACACATTCCAGGGTTTCCCTCGGTTCATTTTCCTACATGGTTATTTTCCCTTATGTTGTCACCATAGCTCTCAACTGAGTATGTAATGTTCGGTTACACCCGAACTTAACCTTCCTTACTTGTTTTATATATATCACATTTTGGAAAACACAAAAAAAATGATTATTTAGTAAATAATACACCTAGAATTTTGAAATTTGACGTGTGGACTGATATTGAGACCCTTGATAAAAATTTGAAATTTTTTTAAATGGGCGTGGCACCGCCCACTTGTGATAAAATCAATTTTACAAATATTATTAATCATAAATCAAAAATCGTGAAACCTATCGTAACAAAATTCGGCAGAGAGGTTGCCTTTAATATAAGGAATGCTTTGAAGAAAAATTAACGAAATCGGTTAAGGACCACGCCCACTTTCAAATAAAAGATTTTTAAAAGGATCGTGGACGAATAAAATAAGCTATATCTTTGCAAAAAAGAGCTTTATATCAATGGTATTTCATTTCCCAAGTGGATTTATAACAATAAATGGGGAAAACTTCAAATTAAAAAATGGGCGTGGCACCGCCCCTTTTATGACTAGGCAATTCTCTATGTTTCGGGAGCCATAACTCGAAGAAAAATTAGTTCAGAATAGAACCATATGTATATGTATTATTACGCAGCCTTGTAACACTATTAAGCACACAAAACAAACAACAACAGCAAATCAAGTGTACAGCTGGGTATGCAATGTTCGGTTTCACCCGAACTTAGACTTCCTTACTTGTTATGTAATTAAATTGAGAACCGTTCATGACGAGCTAAAGCGTTTCTGTTACTTGCGAATTTTTGTTATATTATTGCACGTTAACTCCATTCTCAGTTACAAATTTGTTAAGAGATTTCTCTCGATTTTATTAGACTTTTGTAATTTTTGATGTGTAAAGATCTCTGCTCACTGTATGGGGGAATCATGAATGTAAGCATAAGACGTAAGTGTACGCATAAGCGTAGTTGTTGTTGTTGTATCAACGATAAAGACACTCCCTGAAGGTTTTGGGGAGTGTTATCGATGTTGTTGGTCTTTTGCCGGATATAGATCCGGTACGTTCCGGTAACAAAGCACCATTAAGGTACTAGCCCAACCATCTTGGGAAATATTAATATGACCACATTAAACCTTCTAGGCCATCCCGCCCCATCCCCCGAGTTCCATGATGAGCCTCGCCTGTTAAATATGTGTATGATACATTCATAGTTGTAACAGGATTCCCCTCGCGTAGGTTGACAATTGGGTTGCGGGAGCTTTTAAGCTATAAAACTTTGAATTGCGCTTATCAACCTCTGAATACCTGTAAGCGTAGTCTTTGTAAGAGGTATGCTATGTGGGAATATATGTATGGAGTAATAAAGAATGAGAGCGTAAGTCTAGTCACTAGACTGCTGCATAATGTGGGAGCAAGGTACTTGGTGGAGCTGATATGAGGGAAATCACACAGCGACTTAGGCAAACATGTCACCTACATACAAATTATTATAGGCTTTTGTTAACCTTATTATTGTCTATTTTGATTTTTATATGGCTTTCTTTCAAGGGTTTTGTATTATTTGTGCCTTCGAATAGCCTTTTATAATATAAGACCTACGGTTATTGTTGATTTTCTGATATTCGTCGGGCTTGATCGGACTCTGGTGGACTTTGTGAAAACTCTTGTCTTGGTGCAGTTCTGGTTCCAACTCAAGTAACATTTTAGACAAACTTCAAACCAAAGGCCCGTAAGCAGAACATAACTCTGCTTGGATGGCCGAGTTCCATGACCACAACACACTCATAAGCTAAAAATAATGTACCTGTATCGAAATTTGTATAAACATGTTATAAGTAGAGTCTTATAAAGGACCGAATAAGAAAATGTTTGGAAACTTAACCCAGAAACTGCTCGGAAAGGCTACTTTCTGTGAGTTGCCATAAATTACCCGTCAATTGCAGCACTGCCCTGAGATTAAAACGCCGTTTTTCAAATTTATTGGGTTAGTGCTAATCTAAATTTTAAGCACAATTTAGTCTGGTTATATATGTAGTACAAAAAGTCTTAGATTTAGACTCAAACTTTAAACGCGCAGTCATTGGATACAGACAGTGCTAAGGTCCAAATTTGCTCGTTGAAATTCGACTTCAGTCCTTCTAACATTAAGCTGGATAAAAAAAAATACAAGACGTGACAGACTCGGAAGAGATTTTAGGCCGAGCTTATTCTCCAGTTTGTGTCGTGTTCCTTTTAGTTTTCTCCTATAAATTGGCGGGGCGGCACTTTCATGTTTTACGCCGACTACGAACGACATCTGCAAGACAGATGATTTTCATGGCAGAAATACAATCGGACTCTTTGCCAAATCACTGCCGAGGAGCGACCACGCTTACAAATTTGTTTTTCTAATTGCTCGGGAATTGAACCTAGGATCTTCGGTGTGGTATGCGAAGCACGCTACTACCACACCACGGTGGCCGCCATTAAGCTATATAGAACCTTATAAATATATTATACTAGCAGACCCGTCAGACGTTGTTTTGCCCTAAATTTGGTCTACCTGCATACATTTTAATAAGCTTTTCCTCTCTAACTCTGCCCTCCCCTCTTCACTTCTTTTTAATCATATTATTCTCTCCTCCCTCCGTCTTTTTCGCTTCATCTATCTCTATTTTCGTCTCACTATATCTCTTTCTCAGTCTCCTTATCCTTCCCTCTTTTCTTTCCCTCTCAAGTTTTTCCCATTCTTCTTCATCCCTTATTGCCAGTCCCAGAGGGTGGTATGTATTTTGTTCCAGTCCCATTCCGAGTTCGATTCCTACTCCGAGTCTCAGTCCCAATCCTAGTCCTAATCGCATTCCCAGCCCGTCTATGGTCTACTTCCCGGAAAAAAGCATCGTAAATACTAATATAGGCAAATTTATATACCAAATTTCAGACAAATCGAATAGGACGTATGTAAATAGGTATGTGGGTATTATCAATTCATGCTTTTTTTCGGCTGCGCATGCATATTTATCAGTTTTGCCAGGTTGATGCGACTAAATCGAATATCACAATGAAAATTACTTTAAAGCTCTGAGCAACAGCTTTCATTTGATATCCATATTACACACACATTCTAGGGATATCCGGGTCCACGTTTTGGCCTATATCTCGAGACCCTAGTCACCCAGCGGTATAAATTACTCTGTACTAAAATACACATCAAAAGCTTCAATTTGATACCCATAATGTAAAAACACATCCTAGTGTTACCCTGGTCCATGTTTTGGCCTATATCTCGAGACCCTAATCACCTATAGGTATGAAAACTACCCTGCACTAAAGCACTCATCAACAGCTTCAATTTGATACCCATAATGTAAAAACACATCCTAGTGTTACCCTGGTCCAAGTTTTGGCATATATCTCAAGACCCTAGTCACAAACAGATATGAAAATTACCCTGTACTAAAGCACTCATCAACAGCTTTCATTTGTTATCCTTCTTGTATAAACACTTTCTAGGGTATCAGGGTCCACGTTTTGGCCTCAATCTCGAGACCCTAGTCACCAATAGGTATGAATACTATCCTGTACTAAACCACTCATCAACAGCTTTCATTTGTTATCCATATTCTATAAACACATTCTAGGGGTACCCGGGTCCACATTTTGGCCTATATCTCGAGACCCTAAAAAAATCTCGAGACCCTAGTCACCCACGGGTACGCAAAATACCCCGTATCAAAGTACCCATAAACAGCTTCCATTTGATGCCCACATTTTACAAACATATCCCAGGATTACCCAGGTCCACGTTGTGATCTCAAGACCCTATCCAGAACGGGATAAAAAGTATTCTATGTCTGTCTCCTGGTTAAAGCAACCCCTCTACCAATTTTCAGCCAAATCTGTTCATCCGTTCTTGAGTTATAAATAGTGTAACTAACACCACTTTCTCTTATATATGTACATATATACATCACATTAGAAACTTCAAAAATAACAGTATTTCTCCACTATTTAATGGATGTTATTATACAATCTTCAAACTTCAATCACTCTATCTATTAAAAAAAGCGCATGAAAATCCGTTGCGTAGTTTTAAAGGTTTAAGCATTCAAAGGGACATGGGACAGAAAAAGCGACTTTGTTTTATAATATGTAGTGATAGTGATACATGCAAAAATACAAAAAAATAAAACTTTTTTGAAGAATTTTAAGGAAATGTTTAATATTTTTAACGAAAGATTATTTTTCAACAGATGTATGCATTCTTAACCATTTATGTTGCATTAACAATTAACCATTTCAACTGATTGTCAAACTGATATGATATGAAAATACATACATACATATGTACATTCATACATGCCTATAAACCTACGCCCGAATTTAAATAACGCAGCGAAGGCTATGTACGTATGTACGTATGTGTCGCATCATACCTAACTCAAAAGCAATTAGCGCGAACAGTTTGGTAAAAATGTTACTTTTGTTTAAACAATTTGGCTGATATAAGAAAGGAATCAAGTATTTTTTTTTGATGCAGTTCGAATGTAAATATTTCAAAGTTTTACTGAAAAGTAGAATTTTTGAAATCCATCCATCCGTTTATGAGTTATAGCTGTGTAAACAAAAATTTTATGATTTTTTACTACATTTTGGCAATTTGCCACGCCCCTAGATTATATATCTTCAAATGATATTTGTTAGCAATAACTGTACCGCGGAATTAAGTATAATATAACTGAACAGATTGAACCGTTTATTAAGAATAATGAACTATGAAAATTACAAGCGCAAAATGATATGACACAAAATTGAGAGAAAAAAATACTGGTACATATGTATATGTATTTGACAGTGCTGCCATACAGTCAATATAAAATTTCCTTAGTTTGGTAAAACATTCCAAGCAGTAATCCTAAACATCCTGCCCGGTCGAGTCGGCGGACTCGGAATCTTGTTGATCGAAGAAGCGGCACAGTTTCTGGACAGCTCGCTTCATAATTCCACTGGCGGTCTTCAAGGTGACATTGCGTATGGCACCATCGTCGCCAGGATGGACTTCTGTCACACGACCCATGCGCCACTGAGTTGGCGGTAGGTTCGCTCTTAACCACCACAATATCACCGATCTTTATATCTGGTTTGCGCCTTTGCCACTTATTGCGCCGTTGAAGTGTGGTCAGGTACTCCTCACTCCATCGCCGCCAGAACTCTTGGTGCACTTGTCTGACCCATTGCCATTGCTTCAAGCGGTTGGTTGGAATATGGCGTACGTCTGGTTCTGGAACAGCCAGAAGCGGAGCCCCGATAAGGAAATCGCCGGGTGTTAATGCAAGTTTGTCGTGAGGATCATCGTAGAGCGGAGTTATCGGACGAGAATTCAGACACGCCTCAATGCGTGCGGCTAAAGTCTGTAATTGACCATACCACAAAGTTTGCGAACCAACACAGCGGACCAAGTGACGTTTAGCGCTCTTGACAGCAGCCTCCCAAAGGCCACCTTGATGAGGAGCACTCGGTGTGATGAAATGCCAATTCGTCCCTGTGCTCGCTAAGGAGTGTTGAGTATAAGCGCTTTGCCATGCCGAAAAGTCTTCTTGGAGAAGTCGATTAGCGCCTACGAAGGCAGTGCCGTTGTCGCTGTATAAATCACAACACGGACCACGACGGCTGATGAAGCGGGTGAATGCGTCGATGAAGGCTTGTGCGGATAGGTCGTCAACCACTTCTATGTGAACGGCCTTAGTAGCCATGCATACAAATATTGCCAAATACGTTTTAACGAGAGTGCGAGAGCGTTTCGCACCGATACGCAGAGTGAACGGTCCACAGTAATCTACGCCAGATGAAACGAATGGTCTTCCAGGCTTAACTCTATGCCCGGGTAACGAAGCCATTTGCTGTTGGAACACTTGACCTCGATGACGACGACACACCACACATCTGTGTATACAAGTTTTGACGGCCTGTCTAGCATTCAATATCCAATACCTGCGTCGTAAAGTATGCAGCATCAGCTGGGTTCCACCATGGAGCGTGGTCTCGTGGACTTGTCGTATTAGAAGCTGAACTAATGGAGTAGATTTCGGAAGTATTATAGGAAAACGTTGATCATCTTCTACATCTGCCTTAGCGAGCCGACCTCCGACACGTAACATCTGTCGCTCATCTATAAATGGATTCAATGAGATTAATTTATTGGCAGATGACAAACCTGAAGCAGTCTTCAACTGATTCATTTCGACTTTGAAGTGTCTCTGTTGCTCAATGCGAATCAAAACATCCAATGCGTCGTCTCTTTCTCTGGTACTTATGACAGGTTGGCGAAGGTGTCGATATCTACCCAACCAACGCAGTATGATGGCCACCGTACTCAATAATCGCTGCATGGAACTGAATCGTTCGTCCAATGGTATGACCTGACCATCTAGGCGTCGAGTTGCTAGTGGATAGGCAGAAGGAAGACTAGCCACTCCTGATGCGATGCGCATTTCACTACGATGTACTTCTGATTCGTCTTGACTAAGTAGTGCTCGGCTGACTGAAGTTCTATGAAACCTGGCCCACGCCACCAAAGCCGATGATTCAGCAATTCCTTTGGAGTGATGCCCCTACTCGCGCAATCGGCAGGGTTCTGTGCTGAGCGAACGTGGTACCAGCAATCGGGAGATGTTAGCTCTTGAATCCTCCGAACTCTATTTGATACGATTGGTTTTAGTGTTGTTGGGTGCTTCTTCAGCCAGCACAAGAATATCGCCGAATCGGACCATAAAATGTACGGAGATGCGTCCAAACGCAAAGCACCTCTCACATTATGCAAAGTATCAGCCAGAAGAAGCGCAGCCGAAAGTTCAAGGCGGGGTATCGTAGCACCTTTCAATGGTGCTACCTTTGTTCGTGCAGTTAGTAATGATAAGCGCACACCATCCGCGTCATTTATTTGGATGTATATAACAGCAGCATATGCTTGTGAACTGGCGTCACAAAACCCGTGTAACGTGGGTTGATTATTCCGAACCATGCCCAACCAGCGATTGATGCGGATTTCGCTAAGGGCCTCCAAAGTAGAACGATACTTGAGCCATTCGTCACGGAGTTCTTCGGGTAAAGGCGAGTCCCAAGATAGACCGGCAGACCACATTCTCTGAATGAAAAGCTTTCCTGTTATGATCACTGGTGCTATCAGTCCAACCGGATCGAAAAGACGTGCCACCTCGCTGAGCACATGTCGCTTTGTAGGTATCTGACTTGCCTGATTAAGATCGACATGGTAGAATAACTGATCGGATACCGAATCCCACCTCAGTCCCAATACCGTTGCCACAGATGCCGTGAACGTGTAACTAGAAAGAGACGAGTTATTAGATAAATACAACAAAACCTTACTATCATTGGAATTCCACTTCCTTAGCTTAAATCCACCGTTGGATAAAATGGTGTCCACGTTCAACGCTAGGTCAACGGCTTGGGAGACATTGTCGCAACTTGTTAAAAAATCATCAACGTAGAACGAATGGAGTATCTCTTCACGCGCGATGATCGCTTTCGTAGTATCAGGAACGGTCGAGTAGTTATCATGTGCGCATTGTTGTAAAGCACGAACAGCGTTGTATGGACTGCACGCCATGCCATATGTGACTGTTTTCAAACGATATATGCCCAGTTCGTCGGAAGGAGACTCTCGCCATATGATTCTGTGATAGTCTCGATGCTCCGGCGCCACCAAAACCTGGCGGAACATCTTCTCAATGTCACCAGTAATTGCTACTTGATAACGCCGGAAACGCAACAGGATATTGATTAACGAGTCCTGGATTGTTGGACCCACCAGCTGAATGTCGTTGAGCGATAAACCATTAGTGGTTGGCGCCGAAGCATTAAATACAACTCGAAACTTCGCGGCGACCGCATGATGTGGGATATAATAACAGCCAGTATGGTCGTACGGTGATTCTACCTTCTCCATATGGCTGAAAGTAGCATACTCTCTTATGAATTTTACGTAGTTTTCTCTCAGTGTAGGGTCTGAAACTAAGCGTCGTTCCAGCTGCTCGAACTGGCGCATGGCCAACGAGAAAGACTCTCCAAGCTGTGGAGCGTCGCGCCGCAAGGGCAGGTGTACGACATAACGTCCGTCTTGTGGACGGGAGGTTGTGGTATCAAATATCTTACCACACGCATCTTCGTCAAATTCATCCGCCGTTGGAACCTCTTCAATCTTCCAGAACCTGTGCACCAGTTCTTCTAGGCGAACGGCATCTTCGCCAACGACGGTCTTAAACGAAAGCGATGAAACATTGGAAACTGAAGATACTGTTGCAGGGCCAAATACCACCCAACCAAAGTGTGTACGCTGGGCGCAAGGTTCGTCTGGTCGTGCACCGATGACCTCACCCTGTACGATTTGTCCCCATACATCTGCACCGATGAGAACGTCGATTGCTCCTGGCGTACCAAACCAAATATCAGCCAGATCGAGTCCTTTCAGATGTGACTACTGGCTTACGTTAACCTTCACTGCGGGAATCTCTGACGTGATGGACGGTAACACCAGTGCTTCAAGTTGTATGCTGAAATCCTTCGTTGTCGACTTAAGTGTGAGCGTTGCGCTGCCATTTGCTCGGGTGTTTACTGTAGCCCCGACGCCTTCCACATTTACATTACATTTACGACGATAAAGCTGCAAAGAGTTTGCCAAGCGATCCGTTATGAAGCTTACCTGCGATCCCAGATCACATAAAATACGAGCCACGCGTTGAATTAAGCTTTCTCCAAATGCATATGCACGCGCTGTTGCCAAAAGAGTGATTGCGTGGGATTCGCAACGCAGGCTTTCGCAGGTACGGTTAGTCATGATGTTGATTTTAGCTTCGCTTGATCACTAGCCTCGTCTGGCACTGCAGGCAAAGCCGTCTTGTTGGGTTTGTCACGACATAAAAGCGTGTTGTGCTTACGGCCACAGTTTCTACAACCACCAGAGGGGCACTGACGTGAAGAATGACCACTACGTAGACAATTGTAGCATAGCTTTAAAGTTTTGACTGCTTCAAAGCGCGCATCTATCCTCATTGCTGTGATAGCGGGGTACGTTGTGATTCGATGAGCACCTTGGCAATGTGCACATTGTCCAACCTCAGTGGATGCCATGTGAGATTTCACTTGTTGTTGCAGATTGCCCACTGAATGGTTTTGGAACAATGCTATGAGCGCGTCTCTCCAGTTTTAAGTAAATCGTTTAGAGTTGGTATTTCATGCGTCGAACACTTCATGGACCAATCTCTCTTCGTTAGCGCTGGTAATTTCGATACCACAATTGGCACCGCCAAAGCATCCCAATGTTTAACAGGGATTTCCATTACGCGTAGGGCGCGAAGAGTCTCGTGCACCGTATCAACAATGGCAAGTAATGTCTTAGCCGATTCCTCTGTAGCAACTTTGAGGTTAAGGAAACGTGACACGTGTATTTCCGCAAGTTGCTTCTTATTGTCGTAGCGCTCCTTAAGAGCCTTCCACACCTCTTCGTAGCCGCCTGAGTAGATTCCTCCGATTAATGGCACTGCGCTGGCACTAACAGCTTGCCGAAGTTTGCCCAACTTGAATGCTTCTGGGAAGGAAGCCCGATACACTAATGTTTCGAAGGCATCTTTAAACGCCAACCACTTGCACATGTCACCATCGAATTGTGGAATAGATAATGGATCAAGTTTTAGATCCAACGAGCAACCTTCTAAGCTTGCAGTAGGGCTGTTGCGTGCAAGCGCATTTGATGTGGGCAGTGATTTTTCTTTGCATGCGGCAATGAGGCGATTAAGTTTGCTGCACGCTTCTACATACACCTGCTCGATATCTTCCCACAGGGCTTCATGTGCCGCAACTTCCGCGGTTTCAGCGTGGTGGTCGTGATTCTCCGTAAATCGCGCAAAATGTGTTTCTAGCATTTTCAGCTACTGTTCCAGCTGAAATACATCCAACTCGTTGACTGTCTCCCTATTTACGCGCTCAGGAATGCGCCTTATTGATTTGACTGCCGTTGACCGCAATTTCAATTCTGCCATTTTGTACTTAACCAAAAAATATTCCTCACAGATGTGAGGCACCAAAATGTTAGCAATAACTGTACCGCGGAATTAAGTATAATATAACTGAACAGATTGAACCGTTTATCAAGAATGATGACCTATGAAAATTACAAGCGCAAAAGGATATGACACAAAATTGAGAGAAAACAAGTAAGGAAGGTTAAGTTCGGGTGTAACCGAACATTACATACTCAGTTGAGAGCTATGATGATAACATAAGGGAAAATAACCATGTAGGAAATTGAACCGAGGGAAACCCTGGAATGTGTATCAAATGAAAGGCACTAAAGAGTATTTTATGAGGGAGTGGGCCATAGTTCTATAGGTGGACGCCATTTAGGGATATAGCCATAAAGGTGGATCAGGGTTGACTATAGAATGCGTTTGTACGATATGGGTATCAAATGAAAGGTGTTAATGAGTATTTTAAAAGGGAGTAATCCTTAGTTCCATAGGTGGACGCCGTTTCGAGATATCGCCACAAAGGTGGACCAGGGGTGACCCTAGAATTTGTTTGTACAATATGGGCATCAAACGAATGGTGTTAATGAGTATTTTAAAAGGGTGTGGGCCTTAGTTCTATAGGTGGATGCCGTTTCGAAATATCGCCATAATGGTGGACCAGGGGTGACTCTAGAATGTGTTTGTACGATATGGGTATCAAATTAAAGTTATTAATGAGGGTTTTAAAAGGGAGTGGTGGTTGTTGTATAGGTGGTCGCCTTTCGAGATATCGCCATAAAGGTGGACCAGGGGTGACTCTAGAATGCGTTTGTACGATATGGGTATCAAATGAAAGGTGTTAATGAGTATTTTAAAAGGGAGTAATCCCTAGTTCCATAGGTGGACGCCGTTTCGAGATATCGCCATAAAGGTGGACCAGGGGTAACCCTAGAATTTGTTTGTACAATATGGGTATCAAAAGAAAGGTGTTAATGAGTATTTTAAAAGGGAGTAATCCTTAGTTCCATAGGTGGACGCCGTTTCGAGATATCGCCATAAAGGTGGACCAGGGGTGACCCTAGAATTTGTTTGTACAATATGGGCATCAAACGAAAGGTGCTAATGAGCATTTTAAAAGGGAGTGGGCCTTAGTTCTATAGGTGGACGCCGTTTCGAAATATCGCCATAAAGGTGGACCAGGGATGACTCTAGAATATGTTTGTACGATATGGGTATCAAATTAAAGGTATTAATGAGGGTTTTAAAAGGGAGTGGTGGTTGTTATATAGGTGGTTGCATTTTCTAAATATCGCCATAAAGGTGGACCAGGGGTGACCATAGAATTTGTTTGTACAATATGGGTATCAAAGGAAAGGTGTTAATGAGTATTTTAAAAGGGAGTAATCCTTAGTTCCATAGGCGGACGCCGTTTCGAGATATCGCCATAAAGGTGGAGCAGGGGGGACCCTAGAATTTGTTTGTACAATATGGGTATCAAAAGAAAGGTGTTAATGAGTATTTTAAAAGGGAGTAATCCTTAGTTCAATAGGTGGACGCCGTTTCTAGATATCGCCATAAAGGTGGAGCAGGGGTGACCCTAGAATTTGTTTATACAATATGGGTATCAAAAGAAAGGTGTTAATGAGTATTTTAAAAGGGAGTAATCCTTAGTTTCATAGGTGGTCGCAGTTTCGAGATGTCGCCATAAAGGTGGACCAGGGGTGACCCTAGACTTTGTTTGTACAATATGGGTATCAAAAGAAAGGTGTTAATGAGTGTTTTAAAAGGGAGTAATCCTTAGTTCCATAGGTGGACGCTGTTTCGAGATATCGCCATAAAGGTGGAGCAGGGGTGACCCTAGAATTTGTTTGTACAATATGGGTATCAAAAGAAAGGTGTTAATGAGTATTTTAAAAGGGAGTAATCCTTAGTTCCATAGGTGGACGCCGTTTCGATATATCGCCATAAAGGTGGAGCAGGGGTGACCCTAGAATTTGTTTGTACAATATGGGTATCAAACGAAAGGAGTTAATGAGTATTTTAAAAGGGAGTGGGCCTTAGTTCTATAGGTGGACGCCTTTTCGAGGTATCGCAGTAAAGGTGCACCAGGGGTGACTCTAGACTTTGTTTGTACGATATGGGTATCAAATGAAAGGTGTTAATGAGTATTTTTAAAAGGGAGTGGGCCTTCGTTCTATAGGTGTTCGCCGTTTCGAGATATCGCCATAAAGGTGGACCAGGGGTGACTTTAGAATATGTTTGTACGATATGGGTATCAAATGAAAGGTGTTAATGAGTATTTTAAAAGGGCGTGGGGCTTAGTTCTATAGGTGGACGCCTTTTCGAGATATCGCAATAAAGGTGGACCAGGGGTGACTCTAGAATGAGTTTGTACGATATGGCTATCAAATTAAAGGTATTAATGAGAGTTTTAAAAGGGAGTGGTGTGAAGGCGTTTTCCAGATATCGACCAAAATGTGGACCAGGGTGACCCAGAACATCATCTGTTGGATACCGCTAATTTATTTATATATGTAATACCTGCCAAGATTTTAGGGGTTTTTTATTTCGCCCTGCAGAACTTTTTCATTTTCTTCTACTTAATATGGTAGGCGTCATAACCATTTTATAAAGTTTTTTCTAAAGTTATATTTCGCGTCAATAAAACAATCCAATTACCTTACCATGTTTCATCCCTTTTTTCGTATTTGGTATAGAATTATGGCATTTTTTCATTTTTCAGAATTTTCGATATCGAAAAAGTGGGCGTGGTCATAGTCGGATTTCGTTCATTTTTCATACCAAGATAAAGTGAGTTCAAGTAAGCACGTGAGCTAAGTTCATTAAAGATATGTCGATTTTTGCTCAAGTTTTCGTGTTAACGGCCATGCGGAAGGACAGACGGACGACTGTGTATAAAAACTGGGCGTGGCATCAACCGATTTCGCCCATTCTCACAGAAAACAGTTAGCGTCATAATTTCTATGCCCCTACCAAATTTCAAAAGGATTGGTTAATTTTTGTTCGACTTATGGCGTTAAAAGTGAATGAAAAAGGGCTGAGCCACGCCCATTTTGAAATTTTCTTTTTTTTTGTATTTTGTTGCACCATATCATTACTGGAGTTGAATGTTGACATATATTACTTATATACTGTAAAGATATTAAATTTTTTGTTAAAATTTTACTTAAAAAAAAATTTTTTTTTAAAAGTGGGCGTGGTCCTTCTCCGATTTTGCTAATTTTTATTAAGTGTACATATAGTAATAGGAATAACGTTCCTGCCAAATTTCATCATGATATCTTCAACGACTGCCAAATTACAGCTTGCAAAATTGTTAAATTACCTTCTTTTAAAAGTGGGCGGTGCCACGCCCATTGTCCAAAATTTTACTAATTTTCTATTCTGCGTCATAAGTTCAACTCATCTACCAAGTTTCGTCGCTTTAGCTGTCTTTTGTAATGAATTATCGCACTTTTTCGGTTTTTCGAAATTTTCGATATCGAAAAAGTGGGCGTGGTTATAGACTGATATTGTTCATTTTAAATAGCGATCTGAGATGTGTAATCAGGAACCTACATACCAAATTTCATCAAGATACCTCAAAATTTACTCAAGTTATCGTGTTAACGGACGGACGGACGGACGGACATGGCTCAATCACATTTTTTTTCGATCCTGATTATTTTGATATTTGGAAGTCTATATCTATCTCGATTCCTTTATATATGTACAACCAACCGTTATCCAATCAAACTTAATATGCTCTGTGAGCTCTGCTCAACTGAGTATAAAACAAGTAAGGAAGGTTAAGTTCGGGTGTAACCGAACATTACATACTCAGTTGAGAGCTATGGTGGAAACATAAGGGAAAATAACCATGTAGGAAAATGAACCGAGGGAAACCCTGGAATGTGTTTGTATGACATGTGTATCAAATGAAAGGTATTAAAGAGTATTTTAAGAGGGAGTGGGCCATAGTTCTATAGGTGGACGCCATTTAGGGATATCGCCATAAATGTGGATCAGGGTTGACTCTAGAATTTGTTTGTACGATATGGGCATCAAATGAAAGGTGTTAATGAGTATTTTAAAAGGGAGTGGGCCTTAGTTCTATAGGTGGACGCCTTTTCGGAATATCGTTATAAAAGTGGACCATGGTTGACTCTAGAATGCGTTTGTACAATATGGATATCAAACGAAAGGTGTTAATAAGTGTTTTAAAAGGGAGTGGGCCTTAGTTCTATGGGTGGACGCCTTTTCGGGATATCGCCATAAACGTGGACCAGGGGTGACTCTAGAATGCGTTTGTACAATATGGGTATCAAATGAAAGGTGTTAATGAGTATTTTAAAAGGGCGTGGGCCTTAGTTCCATAGGTGGACGCCTTTTAGAGATATCGCCATAAAGGTGGACCAGGGGAGACTCTAGAATTCGTTTGTACGATATGGGTTTCAAATGAAAGGTGTTAATGAGTATTTTAAAAGAGCGTGGGCCTCAGTTCTATAGGTGGACGCCTTTTCGAGATATCGCCATAAAGGTGGACCAGGGGCGACTCTAGAATTTGTTTGTACGATATGGGTATCAAATGAAAGGTGTTGATGAGTATTTTAAAAGGGAGTGGGCCTTAGTTCCATAGGTGGATGCCTTTTCGAGATATCGCCATAAAGGTGGGCCAGGGGTGACTCTAGAATTTTTTTGTACGATATGGGTATAAAATGAAAGGTGTTAATGAGTATTTTAAAAAGGAGTGGGCCTTAGTTCTATACGTGGACGCCTTTTCGAGATATCGCCATAAACGTGGACCAGGGGTGACTCTAGAATGTGTTTGTACGATATGGGTATCAAATTAAAGGTATTAATGAGGGTTTTAAAATGGAGTGGCCCTTAGTTGTATATGTGAAGGCGTTTTCGAGATATCGACCAAAATGTGGACCAGGGTGATCCAGAACTTCATCTGTCGGCTACCGCTAATTTATTTATATCTGTAATACCACGAAGAGTATTCCTTCCAAGATTCCAAGGGCTTTTGATTTCGCCTTGCAAAACTTTTTAATTTTCTTCTACTTAATATGGTAGGTGTCACACCCATTTTACCAAGTTTTTTTCTAAAGTTATATTTTGCGTCAATAGACCAATACAATTACCATGTTTCATCCCTTTTTTCGTATTTGGTATATAATTATGGCATTTTTTTCATTTTTCGTAATTTTCGATATCGAAAAAGTGGGCGTGGTCATAGTCGGATTTAGGCCATTTTTTACACCAATACAAAGTGAGTTCAGATAAGTACGTGAACTGAGTTTAGTAAAGATATATCGATTTTTGCTCAAGTTATCGTGTTAAAGGCCGAGCGGAAGGACAGACGGTCGACTGTGTATAAAAACTGGGCGCGGCTTCAACCGATTTCGCCCTTTTTCACAGAAAACAGTTATCGTCCTAGAATCTAAACCTCTACCAAATTTCACAAGGATTGGTAAATTTTTGTTCGACTTATGGCATTAAAAGTATCCTAGACAAATTAAATGAAAAAGGGCGGAGCTACGCCCATTTTGAAATTTTCTTTTATTTTTGTATTTTGCTGCACCATATCATTACTGGAGTTGAATGTTGGCATAATTTACTTATATAATGTAGAGATATTAACTTTTCTTTTAAAATTTGAATTAAAAAAAAAATGTTTTTTAAAAAGTGGGCGATTTTTCTAATTTTTAGTAAGCAGATATATAGTAATAAGAGTAACGTTCCTGCCAAATTTCATTATGATATCATCAACGACTGCCAAATAACAGCTTGCAAAATTTCTAAATTACCTTCTTTTAAAAGTGGGCGGTGCCACGCCCATTGTACAAAATTTTACCATTTTTCTATTCTGTGTCATAAGATCAACTAACTTACCAAGTTTCATCGCTTAATCCGTATTTGGTAATGAATTATCGCACTTTTTGATTTTTCGAAATTTTCGATATCGAAAAAGTGGGCGTGTTATTGTCCGATATCGTTCATTTTAAATAGCGATCTGAGATCATAAAGATACCTCAAAATTTACTCAAGTTATCGTGTTAACGGACAGGCGGACGGATGGACATGGCTCAATAGAATTTTTTTTCGATACTGATGATTTTGATATATGGAAGTCTATATCTATCTCGATTCCTTTATACCTGTACAACCAACCGTTATCCAATCAAAGTTAATATACTCTGTGAGCTCTGCTCAACTGAGTATAAATACTGGTATACATATGTATGTGACAGTGCTGCCATACAGTCAATATAAAAATTCCTTCAGTTGACGGGACGTAACGTTTCATTTGTTTGATGACGTTTGGTAAAACATTCCAAGCAGTAATCCTAAACAATATTAACTGTACCATCTCACGTAGCTAAGCTTTCAAATGCAAAAAACCGTTTTAAAATCGGAGCATTGTGTGTGAAGTTATGTGCATACATGGCATTTAGCGACTTTATTTTATAAGATTTATAGATAGATTAAGTAGTATAATTCATAAAATAAGTGTTTTACTCTTCTCAATATTTTTAGCCCATCAGTTATAGAAGTACTCACTTTAAGCGCGTCAGTGAACGTTGATTCCGTTTATGACGTCGAAAATGGTGGTTTGATTTCTGAGGCACTTTTTTATTGTATTGCTAGCGTGGGTCTAAATTTATTAGCAATCAAATTACAACATCCTTAATAAGCTGACTAAACTGGTTATGCGTTTTTGCTTTTTCTGGATATTGTATTATCTGTATATTGTCTTGTCGAGATTTTGTTCTGTCTGTAAGTTGGCCAGTGTGGATTATATCTTGTGGGAATTTCTGAAAGTTGTGTGGATTATGTCTTGTCGGGACTCTGAGTCAGGATTGTGGTACATAATGCTTCCGAAAATTAATATATATGTTAGGTTGAACTGGCCGGTCAATGAAGACCTTAGATAAACTGAATGTGTCCATAGTGTTACCAGAATTTGTTTTACGACCAAACGGAAGAACCCTAATCAGGTTCCAGGATATATGTTATGGAATAACTCCGTCCTCTTGGCAAATACTAGCAGTTTCTTAGGACCCAGCTTAATTGCTGCCTCGAGATCTGGCTACTCTGATACCCCTAATAGCTGGAGCCTTGACCTGGCGACCGCAGGACACGAACACAGAACGTGCTCAACCGTTTTTTCCTGCAGCTCCCACTTCCTGTGCTAATTTATCATGTTGTTGATGTTGTAGCAGTTCTTCGCCCCACCCAATAGGTGAGACCAATCACAAATTGTCATCAATATCCTCTAACGGGAGCCCTAGGAAACTTGTAGTTTCAACAGGGGTGGACCATAATGAGAGGGATGTTAGAGGCGTTGGTTCCACATTACAATTAAAGAGATGGTTGGTGTCATGTGGGGACACATTGCAAGCGGGGCATACATTTTGTATGTCGGGGTTAATTCTGGATAGGTAAGAGTTTAACCTGTTACAGTATCCAGATCGAAGTTGAGCTAGAGTCACTTGTGTTTCCCTGGGGAGTATGCGTTCCTCTTCCTCTAGTTTTGGGTACTGTTCTTTGAGTACTGGATTCATCGGGCTCTGGGGACATAAGAAAACAGCCCGTGGCGGTTCTGAGAGCAGTATTTTGGCAGGCCTGTAGCTTCTTCCAGTAATTAGTTTTTAGGCTTGGCGACCATATAGGGGACGCGTAGCATGCAATCGGCTGGCCAATTGCTTTGTATGTGGTAATGATCGTTTCTCTGTCTTTTCCCAAAGTACTGCCAGCAGGAGATTTGAGGATTTTATTACGGCTCTGGATGTTCGGTACAATTGCGGCTGCATGCTCACCAAAATGTAGATCCTGATCAAACGTCACACCCAAGATTTTTGGCTGTAGGACAATCGGTAGCGTAGTGCCATCGACGTGGATGTTCAAAATGGTCGACATTTAATTTATCATAGGGTTGTTATGTTTTTAGTATTAATTTTCCACTTTTTTGCGTAACGCAACTGAAAAAGCGAAAGTGCAATTGTTTCACCGCGAAGTCGCCATTGAATTCATAATTAAAATGAGATGCAAGGGGCATACAAGTTGGTATATTGAACTTAGCCAATGTAGGCAAATGGAAGTGGTGAATAACTTGGGTGTGGCACTGCGGCGCAACATTTCGAATATGGCATTATGATACGTCTGAAATGGGGAAACAAAAGCAAAAAACAACAGTGAAACCGTAATCATAGTTGACATTCCAAAACGTTTACGCTTTCAGCCATATAGATACATACATATGTACATATTGAAAAACAGGTAAAACATATTTTTAATTAGTTGAATTTTTTAGCATGTTCATATTAGGGTGTATCATAAAGTAGTTATTTTGCGTCAAACATGTACCTGTACATATGGGTCTTTCTTCTTCTCCCACTCTAAGGCAAACTCCAAGTTCACAAGTGCCGGCCTAAGATATTTGCGGATATCTGCGTACTAGGTATTTAATTTATGGGGCGTAAGATTACAATCTGTTGAGTTCTCCCAGAAAGTAGTGTACTCACACTTACGCATACATATGCACCATAAATGCATTCTCTATACGCAGAATTTATACATGCCCAATTATCTACCAGTTCTTCATAAAGGTGTCATGATCAAATTACGGCATTTTGGAAGTCAATGCCGTTCGGCGTCCACACACATTGGGCGCTTTAAGCGACCGCAATTTTTGTTGATACGTTGCAAACATGTGTCCGGAATGATTGATAAAAAAAGGAGTGAGTACCAAGTACTCGTGAAATTCGATGTGTAAGCATGCAGGAAATTAATGTTTTTAGTAACATTAACAGAGTTCGCTCAGAGGTTGAAGTTAAACCAAAAAAGAGATAACTATACCAGAAACAAATAGTTTCGTCCGTTTTGAGAAGAGCTTCGTCGGCTTCTTATCGGTTACTACCAGCATCGACCAGATATTATTTATTATCGGCTTATTATTGACAGCGAATTGTTATCATCCAGTTTTTGATTTGCTTTCAGCTTGCTATCGATATTGTCATAGTCTTCTTATTGGTTTCTTAATGGAAGTTTTATGGGTATCTGTTTCATAACAATCCCATGAGTCGCCGTTAGCAATTCGATAATATAAAAAATAGACAGCTTTTCGGTAATAAAGTCGTAACAAAACTATAAGTTTCCTTTTGATAACATATCGATAACTTTCCGGGGAGTAATCGATAATTTATTTGATAACAACTTTTCGACACCACTCCGATAAAAATTGGTGACAATCCGATAGTAAAATATCGATAACTTTTCAATGACTAATCTAAAACTCTTCAATAACAAACATATAACTCGTTGATTAAAAATCTTTTAATTTAATTTAATTTCAATTGATTTCATTTCGTTTGTTTTATTTTTCTATATTTTTTAATTTTATTTCATTTCAATAACTTTATTTGTTTTTTTGTTTGCACCTTATTATTTCATATAAATCTAACCAAATTAAAGTACAAAGATATTATTACTAGCAAAACTCTAAAAAGGAAAAAATTTCAACCAAAGCCCGAATGTAGAAACACAAAAGGGCATTCAAAAATTTCGAAAAAAGAAAAATTACCGATATTGGCCGAAAAAAATTGGTATACTGAAAGCAAAACTCCAAAAATAAAATTTGAAGGCAGTGTGTTATTATTATGGTTGTAAATTATGACAGCATCAAAAAAACTATGATTGTACAATGAATGGTACGCGTTAAGAAGCCACCAATATAAACAAGTAAGAAAGGCTAAGTTCGGGTGTAACCGAACATTACATACTCAGCTGAGAGCTTTGGAGACAAATGTTGGGAGTTGAATGTTGACATAATTTACTTATATACTGTAAAGATATTCAATTTTTCGTTAAAATTTGACTTCTAAATTTTTTGTTCAAAAAGTCGGTGTGTTCGTCATCCGATTTTGCTAATTTTTATTTAGAACACATACGTTCCTGCCAAATTTCATCATGATATCTTCAACGACTGCCAAATTACAGCTTGCAAAACTTTTAAATTCCCTTCTTTTAAAAGTGGGTGGTGCCACGCCCATTGTCCAAAATTTTACTAATTTTCTATTCTGCGTTATAAGGTCAACCCACCTACAAAGTTTCATCGCTAATCGTCTTTGGTAATGAATTATCTTACTTACTTGGTTTTTCGAAATTTTCGATATCGAAAAAGTGGGCGTGCTTATAGTCCGATGTCGTTTATTTTAAATAGCGATCTGAGATGAGTGCCCTGGAACTTACATACCAAATTTTATTAAGATACCTCAAAATTTACTCAAGTTATCGTGTTTACGGACTGACGTACATGCCTAAATGAATTTATTTTTTCACCCAGATCATTTTGATATATATAAGTCTATATCTATCTCGATTAGTTTATGCCGTTACGGGGTACCGTTATGCGAACAAAGTTAATATACTCTGCGAGCTCTGCTCAGCTGAGTATAAAAATCTGTTTGCTAATAACAATAACGTAATTTTTGGAAATAGTATTCATATATAGTATATACGTTAGGGTGGGTCGATTTGTATGACGAAAGTTAACCGATATCGCGCCATTCATTTTTCGATAGGATTTGGGCTCAGGAAAAAAAGTTCCACTACTCATACCCAAAAAATTATTTCGAGCCTGTGAAATTTCATTTTTATACTCAGTTGAGCAGAGCTCACAGAGTATATTAAGTTTGATTGCATAACGGTTGGTTTTACAGGTATAAAGCAATCGAGATAGATATAGACTTCCATATATCAAAATCATCAGGATCGAAAAAAAATTTGATTTAGCCATGTCCGTCCGTCCGTCCGTCCGTTAACACGATAGGTAGGTTCCTGAGCACTCATCTCAGATCGCAATTTAAAATGAACGATATCGGACTATAACCACGCCCACTTTTTCGATATCGAAAATTTCGAAAAACTGAAAAAGTGCAATAATTCATTACCAAAGACAGATAAAGCGATGAAATTTGGTAGGTGAGTTGAACTTATGACGCAGAATTGAAAATTAGTAAATTTTTGGACAATGGGCGTGGCACCGCCCACTTTTAAAAGAAGGTAATTTAAAAGTTTTGCAAGCTGTAATTTGGCAGTCGTTGAAGATATCATGATGAAATTTGGCAGGAACGTTACCCCTACGTTATATATGTACGCTTAATAAAAATTAGCAAAATCGGAGAAGGACCACGCCCACTTCAAAAAAAAATTTTTATAGTAAAATCTTAACAAAAAATTTAATATCTTTACAGTATATAAGTAAATTATGTCAACATTCAACTCCAGTAATGATATGGTGCAACAAAATACAAAAATAAAAGAAAATTTCGAAATGGGCGTGGCTCCGCCCTTTTTCATTTAATTTGTCTAGGATACTTTTAATGCCATAAGTCGAACAAAAATTTACCAATCCTTTTGAAATTTGGTAGTGGCATAGATTTTATGACGTTTACTGCTTTCTGTGAAAATGGGCGAAATCGGTTGAAGCCACGCCCAGTTTTTATACACGGTCGTCCGTCTGTCCCTCCGCATGGCCGTTAACACGATAACTACAGCAAAAATCGACATATCTTTACTGAACTTAGTTCACGTACTTATCTGAACGCCTTTATCTTTGTGTAAAAAATGAACGAGATCTGACTATGACCACGCCCACTTTTTCGATATCGAAAATTCCGAAAAATGAAAAAATGCCATAATTCTATACCAAATACGAAAAAAGGGATGAAACATGGTAATTGGATTGGTTTATTGACGCGAAATATAACTTTGGAAAAAACTTTATAAAATGGTTGTGACACCTACCATATTAAGTAGAAGAAAATGAAAATGTTCTGCATGGCGAAATAAAAAACCCTTGAAATCTTTGCAGGTATTACATATATAAATAAATTAGCGGTATCCAACAGATGATGTTCTGGGTCACCCTGGTCCACATTTTGGTAGATATCTGGAAAACGCCTTCACATATACAACTACCACCACTCCCTTTTAAAACTCTCATTAATACCTTTAATTTGATACCAATATCGTACAAACACATTCTAGAGTCACCCCTGGTCCACCTTTATGGCGATATCTCGAAAAGGCGTCCACCTATAGAACTAAGCCCCACGCCCTTTTAAAATACTCATTAACACCTTTCATTTGATACCCATATCGTACAAACATATTCTAGAGTCACCCCTGGTCCACCTTTATGGCGATATCTCGAAAAGGCGTCCACCTATAGAACTAAGGCCCACTCCCTTTTAAAATACTCATTAACACCTTTCGGTTGATACCCATATTGTACAAACGTATGCTAGAGTCACCTTTATGGCGATATCTCGAAAAGGCGACCACCTATACAACTACCACCACTCCCTTTTAAAACCCTCATTAATACCTTTAATTTGATACCCATATCGTACAAACACATCCTAGAGTCACCCCTGGTCCACCTTTATGGCGATATTTCGAAACGGCGTCCACCTATAGAACTAAGGCCCACTCCCTTTTAAAATACTCATTAACACCTTTCGTTTGATACCCATATTGTACAAACGCATTCTAGAGTCACCCCTGGTCCACCTTTATGGCGATATCTCGAAAAAGCGACCACCTATACAACTGCCACCACTCCCTTTTAAAACCCTCATTAATACCTTTAATTTGATACCCATATCGTACAAACAAATTCTAGGGTCACCTGGTTCACCTTTATGGCGATATCTCGAAACGGCGTCCACCTATGGAACTAAGGATCACTCCCTTTTAAAATACTCATTAGCACCTTTTTTTTTATACCCATAGTGTACAAACAAATTCTAGGGTCATCCCTGGTCCATCTTTATGGCGATATCTCGAAACGGCGTCCACCTATGGAACTAAGGACCACTCCCTTTTAAAATACTCATTAGCACCGTTTTTTTGATACCCATATTGTACAAAAAAATTCTAGGGTCACCCCTGGTCCACCTTTATGGCGATATCTCGAAAAGGCGACCACCTATACAACTACCACCACTCCCTTTTAAAATACTCATTAGCACCGTTTTTTTTTATACCCATATTCTACAAACAAATTCTAGAGTCATCCCTGATCCACCTTTATGGCGATATCCCTAAATGGCGTCCACCTATAGAACTATGGCCCACTCCCTCATAAAATACTCTTTAATGTCTTTCATTTGATACACATGTCATACAAACACATTCCACGGTTTCCCTCGGTTCATTTTCCTACATGGTTATTTTCCCTTATGTTGTCACCATAGCTCTCAACTGAGTATGTAATGTTCGGTTACACCCGAACTTAACCTTCCTTACTTGTTTTTTTTGATTTTCTTCGACTTTGATTTTTAAGGTTTCTTTTCATGACCTACTAAAAAAAAAATTCATATGTATACCCTGTTCGACCAAAAAATGTCCGCTAAAAACGTTGTCGATAACAGTTTAAAAAAAAAAATATTTTTACAATCAAAGTCGAAAAAAAGTAAAAAAAAAAAAATGAAATTTCGCAGGCTCGAACATTATTATTTTTGGGTATGCGTAGTGGAACTTTTTTTCCTGGGCTTAAATCCTATCGAAAAAACGATGGCGCCATATCGGTCAATAAATCGACCCACCCTAACATACATAGATAATAAAAAATACAAAAAAAAAAGAATAAAGAGCTATACTTAACTCACAAAAATTTATCAAACTTCGAAAATTGTTTGCCAAAATTTATAGCTTATTTATAAATATTTGGTTCACTCTACACGGTATATTCATACATACATGCACATTGAATTCTTCGGTTATATCAGAAAATTGCTTTCATTAATTTCAAATTACATAACATAATTTCGGATAAATTAAACAAATTAAATTCGTTTCAAAGTTATATATGGAAGTACATATCTAGAGTTACAAATAAATTACATACGCGAAGTGGAAAATGCTAAATTTCTCAAAACTTCAATTTTCGTATACTCTGTCTTTTTATCAAGAATATTTCGAATGCGTTCTTTTCTCCTTTGATATAGTACTTTTTTAGGTTTTCTTGCATCTTCAGTACTAATTAAGCTGATTTTATTGAGAACAGCTGATGGTTTGTTTGTATATAGGTTTGCCGTTAGCTCGCATATATTTAGTTGGAGCATTTACATGAATAACCCTGTCCAAAGCAGAAAGGAAAATACTTCCTACGAAACAGTAAATGTATACAAAACATGTCGAAACAATGTAATAACCCCTCTCAAGGGGTTGCCAGCGCAATATATAGCTTCTCCAACCCAATTGTCAACCTGACCTATCCGTGGCGAATCCTGTTTCATTAACAGCCGAGGCTCTGGCGACCCCGAACTCCTCATGGATCTAAAGGGCGGGAGGGGAGGGCGAGATGGTTATGACACTATTGAAGTAAATGAGCGATATGCATGTATGTAAAAGCGCGCTCAGGTGTGCTATTGATTGCGTAATGTTTTTGTCGTTTTTTTGCGTTGAATGAATAAATTCTATTAATAATTAATATCAAAAAAAGTGGATGGCATTCCATTGATGAGATCATTTTTTGCGATTACCTCATAACCCGAATATAAAGCGTGCTTGAAGGTATGTATGTTCCGAACCGGCCTTTGTATATTAGACTGCTTCAAAGAAAAGTAATTTACAAAATACGGGACTGAGTTGTTGTTGTAAGCGCAAAATCACCCCAAGAAGGTCTAATGGAGTCTTTTGCCGGACATGATTCTGGTACCCTCCGATAAACTATCACTTCTTGGTACTAGACCTACTGCCTCGGGAAGTATTTTTTTAGCCTCGGTCTGTAGATGTAATTCCCCCTTACTACAGGCATCTCTACCGCAGAGCGGTTCTAAGCCCCCTAAACCAGTGGGGCAATGAACGCTAAGTCTTAATAAAGCGATCCACTTGGAAATACTTTTTACTAATTGAAAAAATCTTGTTTCTAAATTTTGATGTTGCTTTACCCGAGAATTGAACCCAGGATCTTGGTGCGGTAGGCGGAGCACGCTAGCACCACACCACGGCGGCCGAGTGAGACCAATATTTTCCCAAGGCGCGATAATATCAGAAGAGATTTTAGGCCGAGCTTCTCTTTCAATTTGCGTCGAGTTGCTTTTAAATTTTCTACAAACTGGCGGTACGAGACCTACGTGTTTTGCGCTGACTCCGAACGGCATCTGCAAGGCAGATGAGTTTTCACTGAGGAGCTTTTCATGGCAGAAATACAATCGTAGTCTTTGTCAAACCACTGCCTAGAGCCGACCCCGCTTGGAAATACTTTTTACTAATTGAAAAAAACTTATTTCTAAACGTTTGATGTTGCTTGGCCCGGGGATTAAGCCTAGGATTTTCGGTGTGGTAGGCGGAGCACGCTAGCATCACACCACGGGGCATGTTTAAACGTGGTCTAACCCCAATAAAGGTAACATAGTAAGTTAAATAGACACCAATCGGAAACACCAACGAAGGTTCAGTCATACACTGCTTGTTGTTTCTTACGCCTATAAATATTTTACAGAACATGTTTCTCGACCAGTGCAAGAGCCATATCATCTGTTGTTGATAGAATAGTTAAGAAGGCAGCTACCTATAACCTTTCGCAAACGCAATGAGAGCAAAATTGTGCTATGGAATGCAAACCCCCCTCTTATTTTATATTAATACGGCTTTTTTGAGAAGAGTGGTTGCTAAGTTGTTTAGGTTTGCTACTTCAATTATTTTCTTCAGCATAAAGCAAAAAAAGTCACACGATAGCGAGTCGCTCTCTTAGAAACCTAGTTTGGTCACCAACCGTTTCCAAGAGTCTTTCCTAATGCTGATGGATATTAATATAAAGATTTTTTTCTCAAACGGTCTAATATATTAAACTACGCTTGTTTGCAAATTGAGTTTGATTTGTTTGTTTACTCAAATCCGCAATGCGTCCGTGGTCTCAGCCTGTTTGCACTTCATTTTATTATATTTTTTGTATACCTATAAAATTACAACAAAAAATATATAACAACTCGCCAAAACAAAAAAGGCAAACAAACTACTTTTGTTTATTTAATGCTGTGGTATTTTATAAAGAATGCCTGGAAGTCTCGTAAATATTTATTGTCCTAATTTTTAGTAAGAATTTCCATATCGAACTAGTTTATACGATTTTTGGCGCGCCCAAAATAAGGAGCGGAAATAATTAATACAATTTTCACAGACGGTTTAGATTTTAATAAGACAAAAGCTAAAAAAGTAATTTGTGATTTATGGCAACAATTTGTTAATACGTAGTAATTTTTTCAAAACAAATATAAGATACAAGTATGTAGGTACCTGTTTTATGCAGGGCCGGAAACTATTATTCCTTTTATAATATAATTCCTTGCAAAACTATTAATTTTGGATTTTTAATATATTTGGATCAAGATAAAAATTATTTTCGGATTTTTATTACCTGAGTCCGATAGAACTAGTTAAACTCGGGCTTTTAAAAATAAAAGTCCGGAAATAAAAGTTAAAACATTAATTCGGATAAGCCGTTTCTTTCTTATCAAGAAGGACTTTTATTTTGGCCTTAAAAAATAAAAGTCCGGATTTAACTTCTATTTCCGGACTTTTATTTTTAAAAGTCCGAGCTTAAATAGTTCTATCGGATTAAAAAAAAAAAAAAATACATATTTTACTTTTATATGTGGACTTTTATGAAAAAGTTCGATAATAAAAAGGATGCATGGTTCGACATGATATTGCTATAGGGATACCTGAGAACTCAAACATTTCCACCTAGGACAATGTTTTGACCCGGACTTTTTCGACTCCGAAAAAAAAATTATTATTTTCCGTCCCTGGTTTTATGATTATGATTAGGTTAAAGTGGACTAGCCGCTAGATAAGGCCTTCGGACACATTGAATTTGCCCACAGTGAAACCAAAACTCGTTTGACAACCCAACGAAAATCTTCAATTAAGTGTCAGGTCTTATATTATTTAATAGTTGTGTTCCCTTGACAAGATAGGTTGAAATGGCTGCCAGTGTGGGAGGCCCGTTGTGGTACCACAAAAAACATCATTACATCTTCTTTTAGAACCATTTTGAGGACCTAATAAAGGCTACTAAGTCCTTAACTTGGCGTAGGTTATCCAGAAAGAGAGCTCCCATTCAGTGCTGTATGGCACCACTTAACGCAGGGCAATTGCACGTTAGACGGACCCACCGTTTCCTCCTCTTCGTCATCATTACAGCATCGGCAATAGGCCCAGTTAGTACTCCTACAAAAGTGGACATTTTATGATGTTTTAACGACATAAGAAAACATCTCATGGCAGTTCTGAGCGCGGTGTTTTTACACCCAGTCGTGATTATGGTCGCTGAAAACTTGGCCGGTGATAGTGTCAAGCCTCTTGGGGCGAAAAAACGGGAAAGGCTAGATGGCTAGTTGTTAGTTTTTCAGAATAGCTCATGTAAGGAAGGGCCAGGACATGTTGCTGTTATCATGAAGTTATCAGCAATAACTTTTGATGGCGATCATTAAAACGAGCAGCAGGTCAAAATTTTTCTTTTGATATCCTGTCGCTCGTGATACCATGCTTATCTCATCTGACTAAAAATGCCAAAGAAATTTAAATTAATGCCTTGCAATTGAACAGAAAATCGATTTTTTTAACAAAACGTTTTAGATAGGCGAGTACACGTGAGTGTCTACGTTATCATTTATCTTGTTTTCTACTTATTAGTAACATAGCATATTGTGGCGAATTTTCACATCACTAAATAAATGCACAACAACAAAAACATTAAAGCACATACATACAAGGCAACGAAAAGATAACTCACACACAGATGTAGTCATCAGCCGAAGTAGTACTCACGCATACACCCGCATATGGCTATAAGATAGACATAAACTACGAATACAGTTTCGCGAAATGACTAGACTTTAGCAGAAATGGATGAACGAGAAAACTGAGAGTATAAAAACAGCGCAAGCTGAGGAATCAGTAATCAGTTATTGGTTGTGAAGTATAATTGTGAAGTACTACTCTCAAAGTAAGTTTAATAAAGACCAGTTTGCAATACTAAATATTGGAGTGATTTATTCAACAATTTTGCGATTCGAACGTTACCAGAAGGTTTGTAATAAGTGGAATTTCTCTAAATTCGTTACAATATGATTCGTCAACAAGTGTCTGTCTGCCTTTGATGTGATTAATGAGTGATTGCGTGGTAAATGTGTACATCAAATGCATACTTTTATATTAGTAAATTGGTTGTAAACGCATTAGGGCGGTTCATGTCGAAGCCTCGATCTTCGAAAATTCTAAAGAAAAAGCTCGTACTAAGTTAATGTTGAAAATGTGACGCGACTCTCGAATGTTCCGAGAAATATCTACGTTAGCATCTCAGCTTCTATATAAACACTCTACATTACTAACAACTCTACTGAGTATCAATTACAGCATCGAAGATCCAACAAGAAGTCGGTCTTAGGCAGCCTTCGAACGCCAATTTAAGGCCCGAAACTACTTATCTGTTGAAGCCTCGTCACATAAGCAGTTTTTCATACAGATGCGTTCAACGCAATCGATTGTGGCCATGAACGCATCTATATGAAAATGTTAATTTTGTGGCTTGGCCATTAGCGCGTGATTTTATTTTTAAATGATTGAAATTTCGTAAAGCCACATACATATTCATTGTGAGCGTTACCACTCATTCCCAACTGATTTTCGTTTTACGTGTCATATGAATAGTGGACTTCAGAGTCATGAATAGGCCCAGGGGGCGTAATCAGTAAGCGTGACTTTTAAAATATACACTTTTTTCACTTACTGAATACAACCCAGATCCCTTCATCTTTCAATCTCTGTGTGAATAAGATACATATTGTGACGAATATTAGCATCACTAAGCTGCTACTAAATAAATGCACAACAACAATAAAGCAGCCACTCTTATGTAGAAAGCGACGAAGAGATATCTCATCTCACACATGCAAATATATAGTGATCAGCCGAAGTAGTTACTCACACGTACGCACGCATATGGCTACAAACTAGAAATACACATGTATATGACTGGTAACCAATTATGAAGTTCGCGAAATTACTAGACCTTAGGAGAAATAGGTGAACGAGTAAAGCGAGAGTATAAAAGCAGCGCAAGCTAAACAATCAGTAATCAGTTTGATTTAAACACGCTGTGAGGTACGTGATATTGAAGTATAATTGTACTACCCCCAAGTAGACTAAATAAAGACCACATTGCAATACTGAATATTGGAGTTATTTATTCAACAGTTCAGCGATACGAACGTTAGCAGAAGGTGCGTAATAACCAGGATTTCCCTAAATTCCTTACAATATAATGAAAATACGAGTCTGATTTAATGGAAATTTGAAAACTGTTACCCTGTCTTAGTTCATGATTTATAGGCTACATTGAAAAAGATCTTACCTAGTAAGATAGTTTCTACAAAAGAAATTCTCTGAATTCAGCAATCTTAGTGAGAGTTGGTTTACGTGTATCATTACATACCGATTGAAAGAGTGGATCGAAATATAAAAGCACATATTGTATTGGCTATACCAGTGATAATAAAAGTTTAATAATAACATGGTAGGTAAACATACATACAAATTATCAACCTCCGTTTTTAGGATGTGTTTTTAAAAAATAATAAGAAATTTTGTATGGCTAGTTACTGAATGTACCGTTGACACCAAACTCAAACACCAAACTGCCTTTATTTTCCTCAACTGCTCTTATTTATAACTTAATTTAGCGTAGGTATACAGTTTGATACCTAACTTATTTTACTATTTACAGTAACTGGACACTCGAGCATTGCATCAAATTAGCTAATGAAAACCGATGCGTGAGAAATGGAGTATTTGCTTATCAACATTTCGATCGGTATTGCATTCGCTACTCTAATGAAATACAAGTGGCTTGAGAACTGGAATATTTGTTTATAATTGACATAAGGGTACTGTGGGAAGTGTAGTGTTAACTCCTCCTTTCTTTAAGAGAATGGCCCCGATTCTGTAATTTTGTTCGTAAGTTTATTAATTTTAACGGTTAATTCATTAAACATTTCTTCTTGTTTTATTAACTGTCTATTTGTTTTCCATCTCTCAACCACTTTATTGATCTTAAAAAATATATATACTATAATTATAATACATGTTAATACAATAACAATCCAATATACAAGGTGTGATTGTATTTCATTTCTTACATGGTTGATCAGATTAATGTTTTCAAATTTCAAATTGTAGTCTTTTGACTCAATGTAATCTACAATTTCAAAATTACTTACTTTAGGCATACATATATGACACTACTTTATTTTTGCTTGGAATCCAGCTAAAAAAACTGACGAAACTTTATCGGAACTTCAAAACACAAAAACAATTCCTTTCATGAAAAAGCGAGACCACTACTCCCCCAAAATTAGTGAGTTTGACATGTTTTCGTTTATGTTTTACATTTTATTTTTACATGAACACTTTTAACAATAAAAACAATGCAAATAACAAGCGAGAATTATTTCGGTATCTAATGGTTCACTTTTTTCACAAGAAAGTTGATTTTAATTGTGTTTTATGCATCAAATTTTCAAACTAAAAACAAAATTTTCTTGTGTCAGAAAAAATAAAGAAAAAACGGCCGAATGTCAAAAAAACCTATCGAAATACAAACTGGCTGGTTTGTTTTTAATGAACTAGATTGTATTTTCGTTAGTTTTATGAAATATAGTTACACATTTACACCAGTACTGAAGCTATATTAGGAGGGAGTGCGACAAAAAATTGAAGATAAAATACAAGAAGAAATACACGAAAATAAAGTAGTGTCATATAGGTATTACTATTCCTGACATACTGCACAATTTTTGAATCTATATTTTCGTATGTAACATTATCAATATTTGTTTGATTTTCAAATGTAACTAAGTAAATTCCATCTACTTTCTGATTATCAATAATATGCTTCCCTGAAACTAATATAGCACCTTGTTTTATTTCATCTATTTGTATATTGCTTTCTTTAATTTTTTTATCTGCATAATCGTATGACTTATAGCTTAAAATTAAAAAAATTAATTAATTAAAATTCTTACTGAAAAACAAGTAAGGAAGTCTAAGTTCAGGCAAAATCGAACATTATATACCCAACTGTGTGCTGTCATGTATATATTATGGATATATTTAAAGAGATTCTTTACGAAGATTATGTGATATGCAAGCCAAAATATATTACTTATACACACAAATATCGTGTCCCGTAACCAGTTAAAAAACAGTTACTGTCATAGAAACAATGTTCTTACCAAATCTCGTAAAACTGATCGCTTTTTGTCTGATTTAGCTTAGGTGAAAGGAGCGGACCAGGACCATTAATGTACAATACTTTTTAAATTTTCGTACTTTGCGCTTACATATCATGTGCCAAAAATACATTGCCAATGTTTAACCATCACCTAAGCTTTAAACTACTTTTTTAAGTGTAAATATCTTTGCTCGGAATCCTGAATGTAAGCGTACGATGTAAGTGATGACACACTAAGTGTTTACGAAAAAAGAACGTGATTGGGTAGTTAGGTTTAAGTCGAAATTTTTTCTGTTTAGGGCTTTTTTGGTTGTAATAATAATTGTACAAAGAAAAAGCAATTTAAAAAAATATTAAGAGAAATCAAATAAATTGACAAAACATGAAATAAATAAAAAAAACATAAAATGAAATATAAAATATAATCAAATATATAAAAAAGTAAAAAGAAAAAAATAATAAAATAAGACAAAACCAAAAACAAATCTAAATAAAATAAAAGTAGTATAAAATATAATAAAGTGAAATAGAATTCAATTAAATAACATAAAATAAAATGAAAAAATTTATAAAATAAAATAAAACAAAATAAAATAAAATAAAATAAAATGAAATAAAAATAAAATAAATTAAAATAAAGCTAAATTAACTAAAACAAAATAAAATAAAAAAATAAAATTAAATGTAATAAAATAAAATTAAAGAAAATAAAACATAGTAAAATTAAACGAAACAAAATTATATACAATAAAACAATAAAGAAATAAAATAAAATGAAACTAAACGAAATAAATAAAATCGCATTTAATATAATAAAATTAAAATAAATTAAGCTAAATGAAATTACATTTATAATTTATTTAATAATTTGGGAAAAATTTTAAACAACGTGACATCAGGACGGACAAGGCGACAGCTGTTTCGATTATACCTTGTAAATCTTTTCAAAGCATTTTCTCCCGGGAGTGGATTTGAACCCGCACTCCTATGATGGTTGAAGTGTTACAAAAGCATTTTAATTAAATTAAATTAAGCAGAATTAAATTTAAATAAATTAAATTAATATTAATTACAAAATTTTATTATATTTTTCTTTTTTAATTTTACACAATTTCTATTTTGAGTCATAAGGTCAATGCATTTATGAAGTTTCATTACTTTATTTAGTTGTCGCATTTTTTTACGGCTAAACGCCAATTAAGTAAGTAAGTATGCCCTAGCTGTATGCGTTGAATATGAAAATTTAATTGTTTGCATCTCCTGATGGCAATTCGCGTTCTGTGAACTGATAAAATGAAAAACTGAACTGATAAATGTAACCGAATACTATATAATCAGCTTCAATTGTACATTTCATTTCAGGTAAATTACTTTTCTACATAACACGTGGCACCGCCAGTTAAAAAACAAGTAAGGAAGGTTAAGTTCGGGTGTAACCGAACATTACATACTCAGTTGAGAGCTATGATGACAACATAAGGGAAAATAACCATGTAGGAAAATGAACCGAAGGAAACCCTGGAATGTGTATCAAATGAAAGGCATTAAAGAGTATTTTATGAGGGAGTGGGCCATAGTTCTATAGGTGGACGCCATTTAGGGATATAGCCATAAAGGTGGATCAGGGTTGACTCTAGAATGCGTTTGTACGATATGGGTATCAAATGAAAGGTGTTAATGAGTATTTTAAAAGGGAGTAATCCTTAGTTCCATAGGTGGACGCTGTTTCGAGATATCGCCATAAAGGTGGACCAGGGGTGACTCTAGAATGTGTTTGTACGATATGGGTATCAAATTAAAGGTATTAATGAGGGTTGTAAAAGGGAGTGGTGGTTGTTGTATAGGTGGTCGCATTTTCGAGATATCGCCATAAAGGTGGACCAGGAGTGACCATAGAATTTGATTGTACAATATGGGTATCAAAAGAAAGGTGTTAATGAGTATTTTAAAAGGGTGTAATCCTTAGTTCCATAGGTGGACGCCGTTTCGAGATATCGCCATAAAGGTGGAGCAGGGGTGACCCTAGAATTTGTTTGTACAATATGGGTATCAAAAGAAAGGTGTTAATGAGTATTTTAAAAGGGAGTAATCCTTAGTTCCATAGGTGGACGCCGTTTCTAGATATCGCCATAAAGGTGGGCCAGGGGTGACTCTAGAATTTGTTTGTACAATATGGGTATCAAATGAAAGGTGTTAATGAGTATTTTAAACGGGAGTAATCCTTAGTTCCATAGGTGGACGCCGTTTCGAGATATCGCCATAAAGGTGGACCAGGGGTGACCCTAGAATTTGTTTGTACAATATGGGTATCAAAAGAAAGGTGGTAATGAGTATTTTAAAAGTGAATAATCCTTAGTTCCATAGGTGGACGCCGTTTCGATATATCGCCATAAAGGTGGAGCAGGGGTGACCCTAGAATTTGTTTGTACAATATGGGTATCAAACGAAAGGAGTTAATGAGTATTTTAAAAGGGAGATGGCCTTAGTTCTATAGGTGGACGCCTTTTCGAGGTATCGCAGTAAAGGTGGACCAGGGGTGACTCTAGACTTTGTTTCTACGATATGGGTATCAAATGAAAGGTGTTAATGAGTATTTTTAAAAGGGAGTGGGCCTTCGTTCTATAGGTGTTCGCCTTTTCGAGATATCGCCATAAAGGTCGACCAGGGGTGACTTTAGAATATGTTTGTACGATATGGGTATCAAATGAAAGGTGTTAATGAGTATTTTAAAAGGGCGTGGGGCTTAGTTCTATAGGTGGACGCCTTTTCGAGATATCGCCATAAAGGTGGACCAGGGGTGACTCTAGAATGAGTTTGTACGATATGGCTATCAAATTAAAGGTATTAATGAGAGTTTTAAAAGGGAGTGGTGTGAAGGCGTTTTCCAGATATCGACCAAAATGTGGACCAGGGTGACCCAGAACATCATCTGTTGGATACCGCTAATTTATTTATATATGTAATACCTGCCAAGATTTTAAGGGTTTTTTATTTCGCCCTGCAGAACTTTTTCATTTTCTTCTACTTAATATGGTAGGCGTCACAACCATTTTATAAAGTTTTTTCTAAAGTTATATTTTGCGTCAATAAAACAATCCAATTACCTTACCATGTTTCATCCCTTTTTTCGTATTTGGTATAGAATTATGGCATTTTTTCATTTTCATAATTTTCGATATCGAAAAAGTGGGCGTGGTCATAGTCGGATTTCGTTCATTTTTCATACCAAGATAAAGTGAGTTCAAGTAAGCACGTGAACTAAGTTCATTAAAGATATGCCGATTTTTGCTCAAGTTATCGTGTTAACGGCCATGCGGAAGGACAGGCGGACGACTGTGTATAAAAACTGGGCGTGGCATCAACCGATTTCGCCCGTTTTCACATTAAACAGTTAACGTCATAAAATCTATGCCCCTACCAAATTTCAAAAGGATTGGTTAATTTTTGTTCGACTTTTGGCGTTAAAAGTATCCTAGACAAATTAAATGAAAAAGGGCGGAGCCACGCCCATTTTGAAATTTTCTTTTATTTTTGTATTTTGTTGCACCATATCATTACTGGAGTTGAATGTTGACATAATTTACTTATATACTGTAAAGATATAAAATTTTTTGTTAAAATTTTACTTTAAAAAAAATTTTTTTTAAAAGTGGGCGTAGTCCTCCGATTTTTCTAATTTTTATTAAGCGTACATATAGTAATAGGAGTAACGTTCCTGCCAAATTTCATCATGATATCTTCAACGACTTCCAAATTACAACTTGCAACAGTGTTAAATGGCCTTCTTTTAAAAGTGGGCGGTGCCACGCCCATTGTCCAAAATTTTACTAATTTTCTATTCTGCGTCATAAGTTCAACTCATCTACTAAGTTTCGTCGCTTTAGCTGTCTTTTGTAATGAATTATCGCACTTTTTCGGTTTTTCGAAATTTTCGATATCGAAAAAGTGGGCGTGGTTATGGTCCGATATCGTTCATTTTAAATAGCGATCTGAGATGAGCGCTCAGGAACCTACATACCAAATTTCATCAAGATACCTCAAAATTTACTCAAGTTATCGTGTTAACGGACGGACGGACGGACATGGCTCAATCAATTTTTTTTTCGATCCTGATTATTTTGATATATGGAAGTCTATATCTATCTCGATTCCTTTATATATGTACAACCAACCGTTATCCAATCAAACTTAATATACTCTGTGAGCTCTGCTCAACTGAGTATAAAAAATGTCTCCCCATTTCCTCTTACAATAAAACTTGATAAGTGAAATATCATTGATTCAAAATTATTTTTTGCTAAGTTATAGCTTATTATTCTAGTCTACGACCCTTTTACAAATCTTTTATATAAAAGTGGGCGTGGTATTTAACCGATCTCGTCAATTTTTTCTAGAAATATTTCCTGCTATAAGAAAAAAACGTGTACCCATATTTGTTACGATATGTACATTTTTAACCAAGTTGGGGCTCCCGAAACATAGAAAATCGCTAAGTCATAAAAGGGGCGGTACCACGCCCATTTTGGAAATTTGAAAATTTTCCTATTTATTGTTATAAATCCACTTGGGAAATGAAATACCATTGATATAAAGCTCTTTTTTGCAAAGATATAGCTTATTTTATTCGTCCACGACCCTTTTAAAAATCTTTTATATAAAAGTGGGCGTGGTCCTTAACCGATTTCATTAATTTTTGTTCAAAGCATTCCTTATAGTAAAGGCAACCTCTCTGCCGAATATTGTTACGATAAATTTAACGATTTTTGATCTATGATTAATAATATTTGTAAAATTGATTTTATCACAAGTGGGTGGTGCCGCACCCATTTAAAAAATTTTATTTTTTTTTAATTTTTATCAAGAGTCCACACGTCAAATTTCAACGTTCTAGGTGTATTCATTACTAAATAATCAGTTTTTTGTATTTTCCAAAATGTTATATAATTTTTGTTGTTGTTTTCTCGGCCTTCATGGTTAATATTTAAACAATAGTCAAGCTGTAGGCCAGATCAAATATATAGAAATTTAAACCACAAAATGATTATGTGTAAACATATATTTGTCAGTTTTTATTTTTGACGATATTTCGACTTCATTCTGAAGTCATCTTCGGGAACCGTGGAATCCAGGTCGACCAGGTGCATTCATTTTGTGGTTTAAATTTCTATATATTTGATCTGGCCTAGAGCTTGACTATTAGGGCGGGTCGATTTGTGAGGAGGCAAAAAAATCGCCTATTGCTCTGTGAAAGTCATATTCTAGGGATCAAAATAAGAAACTTTGCCGAAGGAACCATACCTCTAAAACGAATTCTGATGTCCCCCAATTTGGGTCGAACTTTTGGGTAGGGGCAAATTTTGAAAAATCCCACTTTGACCCATTTAGAGTGCTCCAATCGAGTCCAAATGTATGACCGACCCCCACTAACTTTGGAGGCCCGACCCACCGATGCCAGTGGCACACCCCCTGGAACTTCCCTGGGTGTTCACCATACAAACATTTACATAAATCGCCGGTTTTGCACTTTACATGAAAAAATCAGCGAGATGCCAATGCTTTTTCTTTTTGGAGTTTATTTTTCTCTTTAGAAATATATTTAGTCAGAACATATGTAAATGAAACAAGTAAGAACGGGACTGTCTTCGGCTGTGCCGAAGACTTCATACCTTTCATGAATGGGGCTGAAAAATAATCTTATCCCGTTCGTAATCTCCGAATAATCGGATGTATAAGATAAGAAATATATAGTGAACAGATCTACATACCTTAACGATTTTTAAGATAAATATAAAATAAAAAACAGGTAGGTACTTTGTGTGAGGATGCAAAGTTTCAGGCTTTTTGTGGTCTGCGTGTAAAAGCTATGACTACGAATCACGTATTTCAACAATATATGACTTAAACGTAACTATTTGATGAAGTTTGATGAATTTTGAAGCTTCTAGCCGTAAAAAGGGGGCAAAAATTAGAATTTATATGGGGTATATAATATATATACCACCGATCTCTATGATTTTTTCAGACAACAATATATGCTATATACGTAAGCATATGGTGACAGCGTCTAGCTGTTAAAAAGCGGCAGAAATTGCGCAAAGTTTCTTAACTGAACAATCGGTTCTATGAGATATATACTATATATACCACCGATCTCAATGATTTTTTCAGACAACAATATATGCTATACACGTAAGCATTTGGTGAAATTTGAACATATCTAAACGATTTTTAAGATAAATATAAAATAAAAAATAGGTAGGTAATCTGTGTGAGGATGCAAAGCTTCACGTTTTTTGTGGTCTGCATGTAAACACTATGACTACGGATCACGTATTTCAAAAATATATGACGTAAACGTAACTATTTGATGAAATTTGATGAATTTTGAAGCTTCTAGCCGTAAAAAAGGGGTCAAAATTGAGTTTATATGAAGTATATAATATATATACCACCGATCTCTATGATTTTTTCAGACAACAATATATGCTATATACGTAAGCATTTTGTGAAATTTGAAGCTTCTAACTGTTAAAACGGGGCAGAAATTGCGTAAAGTTTCTTATCTGAACAATCGATTGTATGAGATATATACTATGTATACCACCGATCTCAATGATTTGTTCAGACATCAATATATGCTATACACGTAAGCAGTTGGTGAAATTTGAAGCTTCTAGCTGTTAAAATGGGGCCCAAATCGTAAAAAAAATATATATATACTATATATTTATACTATATATACCATCATATATATATTATATATATCACCGATCTCTATGATTTTTTGGCACAACAATACATACTATATACGTAAGCAATCGGTGAAATTTGAAGCTTATAACTGTTAAAATGGGGTAGAAATTGCGAAAAGTTTCTTATCTGAACAATCGGTTGTATGAGATATATACTATATATACAACCGATCTCTATGATTTTTTCAGACAACAATATATGCTATATACGTAAGCAATCAGTGAAATTTGAAACTTATATCTGTTAAAATGGGGTAGAAATTGCGAAAAGTTTCTTATCTGAACAATCGGTTGTATGAGATATATACTATATATACAACCGATCTCTATGATTTTTTCAGACAACAATATATGCTATATACGTAAGCAATCGGTGAAATTTGAAGCGTATAGCTGTTAAAATGGGGTAGAAATTGCGAAAAGTTTCTTATCTGAACAATCGGTTGTATGAGATATATACTATATATACAACCGATCTCTATGATTTTTTCAGACAACAATATATGCTATATACGTAAATATTCGGTGAAATTTAAAGCTTCTAGCTGTTAAAATGGGGCTAAAATTTGCGAAAATATATATATATATATACTATATATATATACTATATATACCACCGATCTTTATGATTTTTTCAGACAACAATATATGCTATATACGTAAGCATTCGTTGAAATTTGAAGCCTCTAGCTCTTAAAATAGGGCAGTAATTACGAAAAGTTCCTTATCTGAACAATCGGTTGTGGGGGATATATACTATATATACGACCGATCTCATAAATTTTTTCAGGCAACAATATGTGCAATATACGTAAGCAATCAGTGAAATTTGAAGCTTATATCTGTTAAAATGGGGTAGAAATTGCGAAAAGTTTCTTATCTGAACAATCGGTTGTATGAGATATATACTATATATACAACCGATCTCTATGATTTTTTCAGACAACAATATATGCTATATACGTAAGCAATCAGTGAAATTTGAAGCTTATATCTGTTAAAATGGGGTAGAAATTGCGAAAAGTTTCTTATCTGAACAATCGGTTGTATGAGATATATACTATATATACAACCGATCTCTATGATTTTTTCAGACAACAATATATGCTATATACGTAAGCAATCGGTGAAATTTGAAGCGTATAGCTGTTAAAATGGGGTAGAAATTGCGAAAAGTTTCTTATCTGAACAATCGGTTGTATTAGATATATACTATATATACAACCGATCTCTATGATTTTTTCAGACAACAATATATGCTATATACGTAAATATTCGGTGAAATTTAAAGCTTCTAGCTGTTAAAATGGGGCTAAAATTTGCGAAAATATATATATATATATACTATATATATATACTATATATACCACCGATCTTTATGATTTTTTCAGACAACAATATATGCTATATACGTAAGCATTCGTTGAAATTTGAAGCCTCTAGCTCTTAAAATAGGGCAGTAATTACGAAAAGTTCCTTATCTGAACAATCGGTTGTGGGGGATATATACTATATATACGACCGATCTCATAAATTTTTTCAGGCAACAATATGTGCAATATACGAAAGTATATGGTGAAGTTTGAAGCTTCAATCTGTTAAATTGGGTAAGATATTACAAAAATCCTCTTTTTCTGAAAAATCGGTTGTATGGAGGATATATGCTATAGTGGTCCGATCCGGTCGGTTCCGACAAATGTCTAATCGGACACCCAAATACACCCGCTCACCAAATTTTATCAAGATATCTCAAAAATTGAGGGACTAGTTTGCATACAAACAGACAGACGGACATGGCTAAATCAACTCAGCTCTTCAACCTGATTATTTCGGTATACTTAATGGTGGGTCTATCTATTTTCCGTTAAGGACTTACAATTTTCGGTTTCGTGACGAAATTAATATACCATTTCATTTTCATGAAAGGTATAAAAATCAATTTAACTTAGTAATAGAAAAGAAATTAAAAAAATTATTAGAAATTAGCGTTTTTACAACCCTTTTAAAACCAAGACATCACTGTGATGCATTTGCATGTCGTAAACATAGTTGTGTGGGTTTGTTATTCAACCGTTTTAAAAAATGAAGGTATCACTGTGACACAATTGCAGATCGTAAAATTGCTTGTGTTGTTTTTTTTAAGCCACCACAATACACAGCAGGTAGAATTGAAATTACCATTTCATTCTTATTACCTCGTCTCGTAGACTATATATAACGCAACAGTTTTTGTGAATGCATTAAGTCGTTGTGAAGAACTCAAAGTGTGAAGTGCTAATTTCAGATAAAAAAATATTTCAAAAAAAATAATAAGTGAAGTGACCATTCCAAATCAAAAAGTTTACAATGAAACCACCATCCTCTACACCGCAAGATGAAGCAACTACATCAACAACTATCGAAAACCCAATGAGTCATATACTAAGTTAAATTCATTTTTTCATTTACATATGTTCTGACTAAATAAATTTCTAAAGAGAAAAATAAACTCCAAAAAGAAAAAAACATAGGCATTTCGCTGATTTTCCATGTAAAGTGCAAAACCGGCGATTTTTGTAAATGTTTGTATGGTGAACCCCCAGGGGGGTTCCAGGGGTGTGCCACTGGCATCGGTGGGTCGGGCCTCCAAAGTTAGTGGGGGTCGGTCATACATTTGGACTCGATTGGAGCACTATAAATGGGTCAAAGTGGGATTTTTCAAAATTTGCCCCTACCCAAAAGTTCGACCCAAATTGGGGGACATCAGAATTCGTTTTAGAGGTATGGTTCCTTCGGCAAAGTTTCTTATTTTGATCCCTAGAATACGATTTTCACAGAGCAATGAGCGCTTTTTAAATCGACTCGCCCTATTGACTATTGTATAAATAAAAATGTTATATATATAAAAAGTGGGCGTGGTTATCATCCGATTTCGCTCATTTTCAATACCAATCTATTTTGGGCCCAGATAAGCTCGTGTACCAAATTTGGTGTAGATATCTCAATATTTACTTAAGTTATCGTGTTAACGGACAGGCGGACGGACATGGCTCAGTCAAATTTTTTTTCTATACTGATGATTTTGATATATGGAAGTCTATATCTATCTCGATTCCTTTATACCTGTACAACCAACCGTTATCCAATCAAAGTTAATATACTCTGTGTGCAAAGCACGCTGAGTATAAAAAAATATTAAAAGAAATTGAAACAACATGAAATAAAACAAAATAAAATAAAATAAAATAAAATAAAATAAGATAAAATAAAATAAAATAAAGTGAAATATAAAATATATTCAAAAAATAAAATAAAACCAAAAAATAAAAATAAAATAAAAATAAAATAAAATATAATAAAATGAAATATAATTCAATTAAATAACATAAAATAAAGTGAAGGTTAAGTTAGGTTGAACTGGCCGGTTCATGAGGACCTCACATAAACTAAATGAGTCCGTATTGCTACCAGAAGTTTGTTTTAACGACTAAACTGAAAAACCCTATCAAAAACCAGGACCTATGTTATAAAATAACTCCGTCCTCTCTGCAAATACTAGAAGCTTCCTAGGACTTAAGCCACTTGCTGGCTCTAGATCTGATAGCTGTGTCACTCCCAATAGCTGGAGTCTTAGTCTGGCAAGCGCAGGCGAAAATAAAGTGAAAAAAAATTTATAAAATAAAATAAAACAAAATAAACAAGTAAGGAAGGTTAAGTTCGGTTGTAACCGAACATTACATACTCAGTTGAGAGCTATGGTGACAACATAAGGGAAAATAACCATGTAGGAAAATGAACCGAGGGAATCCCTGGAATGTGTATCAAATGAAAGGCATTAAAGGGTATTTTATGAGGGAGTGGGCCATAGTTCTATAGGTGGACGCCATTTAGGGATATAGCCATAAAGGTGGATCAGGGTTGACTCTAGAATGCGTTTGTACGATATGGGTATCTAATGAAAGGTGTTAATGAGTATTTTAAAAGGGAGTAATCCTTAGTTCCATAGGTGGACGCCGTTTCGAGATATCGCCACAAAGGTGGACCAGGGGTGACCCTAGAATTTGTTTGTACAATATGGGTATCAAAAGAAAGGTGTTAATGAGTATTTTAAAAGGGAGTGGGCCTTAGTTCTATAGGTGGACGCCGTTTCGAGATATCGCCATAAAGGTGGACTAGGAGTGACCCTAGAATTTGTTTGTACAATATGGGCATCAAACGAAAGGTGTTAATGAGTATTTTAAAAGGGAGTGGGCCTTAGTTCTATAGGTGGACGCCGTTTCGAAATATCGCCATAAAGGTGGACCAGGGGTGACTCTAGAATGTGTTTGAACGATATGGGTATCAAATTAAAGGTATTAATGAGGGTTTTAAAAGGGAGTGGTAGTTGTTGTATAGGTGGTCGCATTTTCGAGATATCGCCATAAAGGTGGACCAGGGGTGACCCTAGAATTTGTTTGTACAATATGGGTATCAAAAGAAAGGTGTTAATGAGTATTTTAAAAGGGAGTAATCCTTAGTTCCATAGGTGGACGCCGTTTCGAGATATCGCCACAAAGGTGGACCAGGGGTGACCCTAGAATTTGTTTGTACAATATGGGTATCAAAAGAAAGGTGTTAATGAGTATTTTAAAAGGGAGTAATCCTTAGTTCCATAGGTGGACGCCGTTTCGAGATATCGCCATAAAGGTGGACCAGGGGTGACCCTAGAATTTGTTTGTACAATATGGGTATCAAAAGAAAGGTGTTAATGAGTATTTTAAAAGGGAGTAATCATTAGTTCCATAGGTGGACGCCGTTTCGAGATATCGCCATAAAGGTGGGCCAGGGGTGACTCTAGAATTCGTTTGTGTAATATGGGTATCAAACGAAAGGGGTTAATGAGTATTTTAAAAGGGAGTGGGCCTTAGTTCTATAGGTGGACGCCTTTTCGAGGTATCGCAATAAAGGTGGACCAGGGGTGACTCTAGACTTTGTTTGTACGATATGGGTATCAAATGAAAGGTGTTATTGAGTATTTTTAAAAGGGAGTGGGTCTTCGTTCTATAGGTATTCGCCTTTTCGAGACATCGCCATAAAGGTGGACCAGAGGTGACTCTAGAATGAGTTTGTAAGATATGGGTATCAAATTAAAGGTATTAATGAAAGTTTTAAAAGGGAGTGGCGTGAAGGCGTTTTCCAGATATCGACCAAAATGTGGACCAGGGTGACCCAGAACATCATCTGTTGGATACCGCTAATTTATTTATATATCTAATACCTGCCAAGATTTTAAGGGTTTTTTATTTCGCCCTGCAGAACTTTTTCATTTCTTCTACTTAATATGGTAGGTGTCACAACCATTTTATAAAGTTTTTTTCTAAAGTTATATTTCGCGTCAATAAAACAATCCAATTAACTTACCATGTTTCATCCCTTTTTTTGTATTTGGTATAGAATTATGGCATTTTTTCATTTTTCGTAATTTTCGATATCGAAAAAGTGTGCGTGGTCATAGTCGAATTTCGTTCATTTTTCATACCAAGATAAAGTGGGTTCAAGTAAGCTCGTGAACTAAGTTCATTAAAGATATGTTGATTTTTGCTCAAGTTATCGTGTTAACGGCCATGCGGAAGGACAGACGGACGACTGTGTATAAAAACTGGGCGTGGCATCAACCGATTTCGCCCATTTTCACAGAAAACAGTTAACGTAATAAAATCTATGCCCCTACCAAATTTCAAAAGGATTGGTTAATTTTTGTTCGACTTATGGCGTTAAAAGTATCCTAGACAAATTAAATGAAAAAGGGCGGAGCCACGCCCATTATGAAATTTTCTTTTATTTTTGTATTTTGTTGCACCATATCATTACTGGAGTTGAATGTTAACATAATTTACTTATATACTGTAAAGATATTAAATTTTTTGTTAAAATTTTACTTTAAAAAATTTTTTTTTAAAAGTGGGCGTGGTCCTTCTCCGATTTTGCTTATTTTTATTAACCAGACATATAGTAATAAGGGTAACGTTCCTGCCAAATTTCATCATGATATCTTCAACGACTGCCAAATTACAGCTTGCAAAACTTCTAAATTACCTTCTTTTAAAAGTGGGCGGTGCCACGCCCATTGTCCAAAATTTTACTAAGTTTCTATTCTGCGTCATAAGTTCAATTCATCTACCAAGTTTCGTCGCTTTAGCTGTCTTTTGTAAGGAATTATCGCACTTTTTCTGTTTTTCGAAATTTTCGATATCGCAAAAGTGGGCGTGGTTATAGTCCGATATCGTTCATTTTAAATAGTGATCTGAGATGAGTGCTCAGAAACCTACATACCAAATTTCATCAAGATACCTCAAAATTTACTCAAGTTATCGTGTAAACGGACGGACGGACGGACGGACATGGCTCAATCAAATTTTTTTTCGATCCTGATTATTTTGATATATGGAAGTCTATATCTATCTCGATTCCTTTATATATGTACAACCAACCGTTATCCAATCAAACTTAATATACTCTGTGAGCTCTGCTCAACTGAGTATAAAAATAGAGTAACATAAAATAAAATAAAATTTAATAAAATAAAATAAAATAAAGCTAAATTATTTAAAACAAAATAAAATAAAAAAATAGAATAAAATGAAAAAATGTTAATAAAATAAAATTAAACAAAACAATAAAATAAGAAAATAAAATAAAATGAAAATAAACGAAATAAAATAAAATCGCATTTAATATAATAAAATTAAAATAAATTAAATTTTGGTTAGGCTTTTTTGACCAATGTATTTTAGATGCAAAATAAAAACTTTATTTCATCTTTCTACCCGACGTTTCGCTAGTCTCTCTAGCTTCTTCAGGGGGATATCTGTTTATTTAGGAAAAACAACAAAAAACATTAAAGCAAATTGTTAAAAACCGAAATGAAAACTAATATTACATCACATTTTTATATACATATGAATACATGATAAATATCACAAATCACAAATAAACACGTAACACCCTAATAAAACATTTATCACACTTACATATTTATATTGTTTTAAATATTAAATTATTCTAAAAAATATTTGTACCATTCTTTAGTGGTATCCTTGTCATACTAAACTAATAAATTTGACTATAGACATAAAGTGTAGGCAGCGGCGACGTCATCGGTATCTTCCTTTTTATTTATTGTTTTGTCTCTATTTTGTAAAAGAGACAGAACAATAAATAAAAAGGAAGATACCGATGACGTCGCCGCTGCCTACACTTTGAAAATGAAAATTCAATTGTTTGCATCTCCTGATGGCAATTCGCGTTCTGTGAACTGATAAAATGAAAATAAAATAAAATTATAATAATAATTTTACAAAAATTTTGTTCATTTTATCACTTCACAGAAATTGAAATATGTTTTCACTACCACATATTTTTGCAAATTTGTTTGCTTGATATCACCAAATGTCTAGTGGTAGGGAAAAGAAATGCTATTTTGTGTATCCGAAAGTTGTTAGGAGGGGCGATATAATGCCAGCTTTTTTGTTACTACCTAATGCACTCACATGTTTATATGTATTTTTATATGTTCATGAAAAGAATATTTACTATCAAACATATGCTTCATGTCACAGTTTCGATTGACGTCACATTTGTCCGTAACCGTTAGGTAGAATGTACATATGTATGTAAGAATTTTTCAAAACTAATTAAATATGTATATATGTACACATGCATGTATTTTTCTAATTTTCACAAAAATTAGATGATTGTTTTTTTTTTCTGATTTCGTGGGCGCGGTATGCATACATATTAGGGTGGGTCGATTTCTATGGACGAAAGTTAACCGATATCGCGCCATCGATTTTTCGAAAGGATTTGGGCTTAGGGAGAAAAAGTTCCACTACGCATACCCAAAAAAATAATTTTCGAGCCTGCGAAATTTCATTTTTTGAATTTGTTCGACTTTGATTTTTAAGGTTTTTTACCTACTAAAAAATTTTTCATATGTATACGCGGTCCGACCCAGAAATGTCCGCTAAAAACGTTGGCGATAACAGTTTAAAAAAAAAAATAATTTTTTTTTAGTGGACATCTTTGGGTCGGACAGGGTATACATGAAAATTTTACAATCAAATGAAAATTTTTTTTGTAGGTCATGAAAAAAACCTTAAAAATCAAAGTCGAAAAAAGTCAAGAAAAAGAAATTTCGCTGGCTCGAAAATCATTTTTTGGGGTATGCGTAGTGGAACTTTTTTTCCTGAGCCCAAATCCTATCGAAAAATCGATGGCGCGATATCGATTAATAAATGTCAAATGTAAATGCGGATGCTCTTATGAACAATTATATAATAATATAATACACTATTGCATTTTCAATGGGCCCATAAAGTAATAATTTCACGCCTCTGTCAAAAAAGACAAGTGTAGGTCACAGTTGTTAATATTTGGATTTTTTTGCAAAACAATAATTAATTTAAGAGCTGCCAATTTCTGTTCGAGGCTATCCTCAGCTTATATTATTTTTAATTTAGGTGACTAGAGGTGAAAGACGTTCTAATTTTAATTAAAATTGATAGAGCCGTGACTTGAAAACTTCTGCTAACCTTCGAATCACTAAACTGTTGAATCAATAACTCCAATATTCAATAATGCAAAATGGTCTTTATTAGACTACTTTGAAAGTACTTCACAATAACACTTATACTTCACAACCAATAGCGTGTTTAAATCAAACTGAGTACTGACTACTCAGCTTTCGTTGCTTTTATACTCTCTGTTGTCTCGTCCACCCATTTCTCCTAAGGTCAAGTAACTTCTCGAAATTCATGCTTGGTTACCATCCATATATGTATATTTGTAGTTTATAGTCTCTCGCATAGCCATATGCGTGTGTGTAGGTGTGAGTACTACTTCGGCTGATGATTACATCTGTGTGTGAGTTATCTCTTCGTTGCCTTGTATGTATTTGGTAAATGATGATTAATGTTTTAATGTTTTAATGTTGTTTTAATGTTTTTGTTGTTGTGCATTTATTTAGTGATGTGAAGATTCACCACAATACGATAAGAGCGGGTCCAATACCGCATAGATGTAAAATTTTTTGCTACCATTAGAATTTGAAAAAAATATTTTCCTTTTTTCAAGTGAGCGTAGTCGTCAACCGATTTTGTTAGTTTTCATAAAGCGTTTATATAATAGCAAGATCAAAAACCATACCAAATTTCAAGATGATATCTTAAATGGCGTTTGATTTACGGTTTGCTTCTTTTTAATATAGGCGGCTACGCCCATTTTCCAAATTTCTATTTGCTGCTGTAAAATCGACCCTCCTATCAAGTTTCATCACTTTAACCGGTCTTTGGTAATGAATTATAGCAATTTTCCATTTTTCGAAATTTTCATATCGATTTTTTTTAAGTGGCCATGGTCTCCAATGGATTCCGTTAGTTTTCAGAAGGTGTATATTAGACATATACGCCGCCGATAAACGCCGCCGCCGCCGCCGCCGATTTTGGTTGTTTTTCGCACGCCGCCGCCGAATGTCAAAAATATCGGCGCGGCGGCGGCGGCGTCCGGCGCGATACTATATTTTCTCGTTTAAGACTGTCTAGGCCATGTATTTTTCATGTCGAAAATTGGTCGGATATGGTCGAAAATGGTATCAACGGATGCGCATCACTGCCAGTTATAAGAAACTAATTGCGAAATTTAACTCTTTCTAACTATTCAAAAGTTATTTAAAAAACAGGCGTTTTCGATATCAGCTTAACACGGACTTTGCATCACCCAATTTACCAAGTTATTAAAACAAAACACTAAAAGGAAAGTTTAATAATAAATTTATATGCCCACTTTGCATTTTTAATTTTATTTTTTCAAAAATTAATATTGAACAATGAATTCAAATAAAATGACCCTCAAGTTTTTAAAAAAAAGCAAATTACCCAAAAAAGGTGCCGATTAAAAAAATATATATATATTGCAATTGGTTGAAAGAATAAGCGAAATTAGTTATGCAAAATCATTTATCTTTAATCCTGATTCTTACCTCATACTTAAGTTGAGGATATATGTACGTATGAGAAGGGTTTGAAAAATCACTTTGGCTTACATTCAAACATGTGTTGTTTATTTGCGAAACTATACAATAGCGTCTGAAATGTTAATTTTGATTTTCACACTTCATGCTTCAACACCCAAACCGCCCGGTTTGACATTTCCTAAAGTTGGCGGCCATATCCAAAACTAGTGCCTTGGAGTGAATCACATTGATTGTATCCTATCAACCAAGTTTAAATATCACCTACACGTTACGGCTCCTTTTACAAATGTGAAAACGTAGATACATATATTTACCAGGTGTGGCTTTGTCCTTCGCAAGAACACTCAAAGTGGTGAAGTATAAAAGCTTTCCCAAGACAGTCGAACTAATGACCGTGTGTGCTACTACCCTAACGTAGCGGACAGTCGAACTAGTCTGAAAACTGAATCTACGCGGTAATCCATAAAGAGCTCTTATATCATAAGGCCGGAAAACCACAGTTAACATCTTTCAACTTAAAATCGGTCGACTTTCATTCTAAAATATCGGTTTTGGTTTAACGAAGACTATTGAAATCAATATTGTGAAGACAAACGTCTGCAAACTTTGGTCCACATTTTAAAAATTTTATCCAGGTTCCTGGTAAAAATTTGATTATGTAGATGCGCCGAGGATTATACGATTTTCACCCATGAGTTACGCAATGACATCCACTTATACTGCCTATCATTTCGAGGGCGGCATCCTAGGCCGAATAGTCACTCCCTAACGTTTCAAGGTGCTTCTCTGGTATAGCTCGGAAGCATAGCTCGACAAAGGCATCCGTTGGAAAGTCTACGCCTAAAGCTTCTAGGAAAGTGACGTCGACGAAGGTATGAGGTCGAAGTCGCAGTCCTATAGCTTCTGTGCTGGCATATGGTGTGAGGGTCAGGAGGCGTGGTAGCGACTGGTCGCCGGGATTGCTATTGTTCGCACATCGGGAATTGTAGCTCTTAAAAACAGCAGAAAAAACTGGAGGCGCCCTGTGCCACGAGAGTCATGAGTATTTATAGATCATTAATAGCAACCGTAAGTTGCCTTTGTGCGTGACCGCCAAGGAGCCACAAATGATTTAAAGAAATTGTGTTCGCGATGATTATTAGGTTTTAACCCTAGGTGAAACTACGCTTTACACGAGATATACAGTGTGACTATTTTATGTATCTCTATTTCCTTTCAGCAGACGCAGCAGTACCAATTCCAAAGACCGGGGTTAGGTTCGAAGCCCCTCTGGAGTAAGTGAACGAGGGACAATCCCTCCGCAAGGAGCTACTCCTGAAAATTTTTGAACGGTCTGCGAGATCTTGAGGCAAAAACCCCGGATCTTTCCGAAATGGCCAACACGTTGTTTTCCTTAAATACATAGAAACAAAACCTTTCCTAAATATTATATTTTTAAATAGAAAAATCAAGCTTTTTAAAGTAAGAACACCGGCGTACGCCGGCGCGCCGCTCACGCCGCCGCCACCGATATATAATAGAGCCTACGCCGCCGCCGCCGATAAAGTGGTCGGCGTAAACCTCTAGTGTATATGGGGTATCCCATCCCATTTCGACCAATTTTGAACCCGACCCCTTTAGAATTGGCTGAAAGTTTTCTTCTTTTTCTAGCTTACGAAAGACGTTTTTCAGAAGTTTTTCAAATTTTTCATCCAACTTAAAAAAAGTTATGAATTTTTAAAAAACACCGTTTTTGTTTTCAAAATGCTATAACTTTTTCAAAGATTTACCGTTTGGGATCTTTTTTTTAAATTTGTTTTTAAATGTACTTTTCGGAAAAAATTCAAAAAAAATTTTTAAAGTTTTTTTTTTTGTAATTTTTCAGTTTTTCGAGATTTTTCGAATTTCGCCCTTTTTTTCTCATAAAAAACCTCAATCAATTCTGCAATCATCCCCGCTAATCCCGGAGTGGGCCGAGAATTTTTTTTTTTTTTTTTTTTTATTTAATTGGAAAAAAACTTTAAAATTTTTTTTGTATTTTTTCCGAAAATTACATTTAAAAACATATTTAAAAAAAAATGGATCCCAAACGGTCAATTTTTGAAAAAGTTATAGCATTTAAAAAAAAACACTGTTTTCCAACTCAAAATAAGTTTTAAATATTTTGAAAAAAACGGTGCTTTTTCAAAATGCTATAACTTTTTCAAAAATTGACCGTTTGGGATAATTTTTTTTTTTTAAATATGTTTTAAATGTACTTTTCGGAAAAAATACAAAAAAAATTTTAAAGCTTTTTTTTTCAATTAAATAAAAAAAAAAAAAATTCTCGGCCCTCTCCGGGATTGCAGAATTGATTGAAGTTTTTTTTGAGAAATAAAAAAAAAGGGCGAAATTCGAAAAATCTCGAAAAACTGAAAAATTACAAAAAAACTTAAAAAATTTTTTGGAATTTTTTCCGAAAAGTACATTTAAAAACAAATTTAAAAAAAAAGATCCCAAACGGTCAATTTTTGAAAAAGTTATAGCATTTTGAAAACAAAAACGGTGTTTTTTTAAAAATTCATAACTTTTTTTGAGTTGGATGAAAAAATTTGAAAAACTTCTGAAAAACGTCTTTCGTAAGCTAGAAAAAGAAGAAAAACTTTCAGCCAATTCTAAAGGGGTCGGGTTCAAAATTGGTCGAAATGGGATGGAATACGCCATATGTATATAATAGCCAGGCCAGCCTCAGTGCCAATTTCACGGCTTTTGATTTACGCTTTAAACATTTGTAAATTTTCTTCTTTGGAGGGCGGCGCCACCTCCACTATTTATCGCCATTAAGGCAACGCGCATATATGTACGTGACGTTCCAATAAAGCGTGATCCAGATACGGATAGAAACTTAACATGCAAATGCAAAAACAATGTTAACCATATGAATCAATTTGTTGTTGCATTTGCGTGTTTTATCGGTATCTGGATCACTGTTCATTGGAACGCGAGGATCAAGTAAGTAAGGAATCATCGAAGTTTTTCGAATTCACACATTTTGAATTTGTTTTTATTTTGCCTCATAGATATATCATGATACGCTTTACTGTCCATACATGACCGGAAAACTCAATATAAAAATTTCCAAATATTTCGGACGAATAGCTATTTCCTATGGAGAATGTTAAGAACAGTTTTTAACAGTTGTATGACCTTGTATAAGATTTCATTTTAAATCAAATAATAATAATAACGATAGTAATAACTAAACCAAACCAGATATTTGGCTTTTTTTTTGAGGTTCGGGCGAGTCCGAACCGAACCCGACCTTTTATAATGAACTTTACAAAATTTTAAGTTAAGGTCCGTTTTCTCTTGTGAATTTTAAGGTTTATACGGCCGCTAAAACTATGAATTTTTACAAAAGTTCGGATGTTTGCCCAATTTTGTAAGCGATTCCGAACCGAACCCGCATTCGAATTATAAGGCCGAACTGTTCGGAAACCGAACCCGAACCGAATATTCTGTTGAACTCTAGTAATAATGCAGCGTGATGATGCAATTGTCCTCTTAAAAGTTATTTATTTTCAGTATTTAGTTTATGTGAACTTTGTATAAAATTTGGCTACATAACCAGATAATCTAATAACCAGGTTTACGTGAATATCACATATAATTTTAGTTACATATTTTAGAATTTAAATTATTTAAAAAATGACAGTACTAACTAATATCACTTTTTCTTCTTTTTATTTTCAGTATTAGATCGACATTTTCTTTCGGTCTTTTGAGGAATTTAAAAAACCACTTTAAAAATGTCTCACTCAGTGACAATCACCAGAACTACCACCAGCACCACAAATACATCGTATATTGTGCTTAACACTGGTTATCTGAAAACAATGCCAGGACTTCTGAAATTCTTTCAGTTGGTAAGTGTCAAAACTATTTCTTAGTATTATTGAAATAACAAAATATAAAACTCATTTTAAAATTTTGTTTAAGTCGGTGTTTATTTTGTAGTTATAAAACCAATACTGAAACCAATCCTTTTCACCACGCCTGGAACCTTTTACCGAGCTATTAGTGTTGTAACGAATTTTATAAAATTCTGATTATTTTGCATTTTCTGCTATCGTTCGAATCTCTGAACTTTCGAATAAATAACTCAAATATCAATCAAGCAATATGTCCTTTATTTACAACTCTACTGTAGTAGTAATACTTCACAATTACAATACTTGCGTATTTCACTAATAGCGTGTTAAAATCAAACTGATTCATTATTCCTCAGCTTTTATACTCCCTGATGACTCGTTCGCATATTTCTCCTAAGGTCTAGACTTTTCGCGACTAGCTGCTTATTTATTTCTCCTTTACGCATTTGATACTCACGTTTGCCTTTTAGTTATATGCGTGTGTATGCGTGAGTAATTTCTGCTCTTGCTGCTGCCTACATGTACATATGGATGTGAAATATTTTATTTGCTGTTAGCTTCGCTGTTTACGCGGATGTGTGGCTATTTCCTTTGATGTTTACATGTACATATGTGTGGCTGCTTGCCTTACTCTTGTGCATTTATTTGGTAGCAGCATAGTGACGTTTCGAACTGCTAATATTCGCCACATTCGCTGGTAATCATTTCACTAAGAATGGCGCCAGGTCCTTACTTACTTACTTAATTTACGCTTTAAACGGTTATGGCCGTCCAAAAAAGTACCAGGTCCTACAAAAAAGTTATCCGGAAGTTAAAAAAATATATCATCGAATGTCTTTTGGTATCTGATATGAGTTTCGAAGACTAGGGTACATAACAGAACTTCGATCTAGATACTGTAAAAGGCTATCTTCTTCCTATTATCTAAGCTTTTGATGTTTGGAGAGAGTGTAGCTTTTCGGAGCTAGTTTTAGTATCTTATTTGTTTAGAAAATAGAACGGGCGGGTGCGGAACACTTGCTGTGCTTAGCGCAACCTTATATCATCTTGTGTAAGTATAATACGTAAGAAATTTTGATTATCAAGTAGCCAATAAGATGGAAATTAGTATCATCGCTTTTGTTTACTTTAGCTGAAAAATCGTCCTTCACTTCGCTGAAATTAAAAATGGCGTTCTGGAGGAGTTAATCGGTACATGCCTTTTCGCTTCGAAGCCTCCGTTTGTTTACTTCACAAAACCGAAGTGACAAAAAATCAAGTACGAAAGGCTCAAGTAATTCATCTTCAATTTAATCGACTTAAAAATTACGACTAGGTTTGTTGATACTTGTTCCTAATTCTTCATATTTTCCATAATATTTTGACAGGGATACTAGACATACTACATGTTATAGAAAAATAATTCGGATAGAAAACCCGCGAATTTACCTGGAGGTTTCAAAACAGTAGCCGTGATAGGGTGGATTTGGTCTTCGCATTTTTAATCGGTTTTATTTAGCTTGACTATGTGTAGCGAGTGCAACTTCCCGATAAGCTACAAGCTTGAAACTTGGAATATAGTTCAGAACCCGATTACAATGAGAAAAAACTCCGATAGGTGGCGCATGTATCGAAATATTTCAAAAAAACGTATTTGTGGTCCGATTTGGCTCATGTTTTGAATACATATTACATACATGAACAGAAAGCGACATATGAAAAAAATCGCCGCCAGGTGGCGCAAGGATCGAGATAGTAAAAAATCATATTTGAGTTCCGCTTTGGCTCACATTTGGAACACATATTAGCTGTGTTTTTTTTTAAATATATATACGTTTACGCTTAAACTTTATATGGACTGCTAAGCGTTAAACTTTATCTACTCTTCTGAAATTCTGCGCAGAACATTAGTACTCCTAAATTTCAATACGCTTTATACTCAGATGCAACTGAAATATGTGTCTACGTTTCACCTCAATGCATTACCTCTACAAATGGTGTGTGCCCACTATTCACCGCAACCGTTTCAGCTATAGGATATAAAGTATGGCCAGCGGAGGTTTGTGTCTCCGCTTTTCAGTACAACAAGTTCTGTAGCTAGTTGCCGCTAGATGGATCTCCTAAGCATTATCTAAGTGAGGATAAGCGTTTTTTACCAGGAAACGTAGACGTATATACGTGTAAAGGGCCAATTAATGTTCACTTATCCATAACCAGATAAAACAGCTGATCGAACCAACATTATGGAAATCAATGTAATCGATTTATGGTGCCATACCATAACGCTAAAGCCATAACCATATCATAGACAACCAATTGGTTTTTGGTTTTTCGCCATATCCATAACCTAAAAACATTTGAGTTGGAGAATTTATTTTGGATACGTTTTGACTAAGAGAATTATTTTTTGTGGTATGTGTTTGTAATTTTTTGCGTTTTCTTCATTTTTATGAATTTTTCACGATTTTTAGGTTAAAGCACCAATAACTGATGTCAATTTGATACGGATAAGTAAAAATATGGTTATGACTATGGCGTTTGGGTTAAGGAAGTTTAATTGGCCCTTAAAAAAAAAAACACGGCTATTATATACATGAATAGAAAGCGACATATGAAAAAAAAATTTACGCCAGGTGGCGCAAGGATCGAGATAGTCAAAAAATTCTATTCGGGGTCCCGGTATGGCTCATATTTGGAACACATAGTATGTATTATGTGTATGAATGAACAGAAAGCGACATGAAAAAAAATAATTCAAAAACAAATTTAAGTTAAACGGTTCTATTGAAAATAATACTTACATGAAGGAATAATAATACTAAAAGCTAGAAAATAATTAGGTAGGTCCTAGTTACTAGTCATCACACTCCTCATCAATCTAGTTCGTTAATCGGACAAATAAAAAAGGCGAGGGACTCCTCAAATTTCAGAAAAGGTCGGCACTATCTTTCAGTAACTTTGGTAAATAACTACATACATGATGTAACTAATTTTGGGTAACTCCTCTTATTTGAAACCTTCTGCTAACGTTCGAATCGCTAAACTGTTGAATAAATCACTTCAATATCCTGTATTGCAAAATGGTCTTTGATAGATTACTTTGGGGGTAGTACAATTATACTTCACTTCGCAACTGATAGCGTGTTTAAATCAAACTTATTCGTGATTCCTCAGCTTGCGCTGCTTTTATACTCTCTGTATAATTCTCCAAAGGTCTAGACGTTTCACCTTCTAGAATCTCATGCTTGGTTACCAGCGATATATGTACATGTATTAGTTTATGCATTTCTCATAGTCATATGCGTGTGTATGCGAGAGTAACTACTTCGTCTGATGACTACATGGGTGCGTGTGAGATATCTCTTCGTCGCCTTCTATGTATGTGTATAAATGATGATTTATGTGTTCATATATATCAGTGTGGCTCGCTTTAATGTTTTTGTTGTTGCGTGATTATTTAATAACAACCTAGTGATGTCAACATTCGCCACAATATATTACTTTTAATTTATTTTACAGCTCATTGGTATTGCCATAGTTGGCATTTTCAGCCACTACTTCAACCGAAGTGGCACTTCAGCAGAAATCCTTTTGTTCCTTATGTCCACTACTTTCATGATTGGGACATTTTGCCTATTGTTGGCCTGTCTAACTTCTCTGAGTACTGGTGGCATTATCTCTAAGACAATTTATGTAAGTAAAAAAATTAATAAAAATAATGGCTAATATAATAAAAAAAAACATTACTCTTACAGGAACTTATCTATCATAGCATAGCCGCCATATTACTGCTCGTCGCTTCCGTGATTCTTCTTCTTGAACTAAAGGATAGACGCTATTTCAGAGATAGACAATATGAAGCTTATATGGCAGCCTCAATTATGGGTCTTGTGAACACGATTCTATATTGCATAAGCGCATTCTTGGCTCACCGATCATATCGCGGTATCTAAGCGAAGGCTACGCGCAAGCGTATCTGCATATTTACATAAAAGGTGTTCTTGTCTGGAGAAAACAAGATTTTTTTTATTATGATACATTAAGTTAAATTAAATCTTAGATTTACATATATATTTACTCACATGCCCTCATATGTAGTTTTAAGAAGGTACAGATGTGTTTACAAAGCATTTTTAACTTACCAATTTACTACAAGCAAATTTTGTAGATTTGTGTCGAATATTGTGCAAAAAAAAAGAAAATAAATTCAAACCAAATAATTACTTATTAACAACAAAAAAACTATTTTTGTTCTGTGTCCAATTAAGTTATAATTAAGTGTAAGAAATACTTTCAATACCCTTTTTATACAAAAGAATACTCGTCCATTGCATAAATTTTAATGCAATATACATTTGGGCATTTCCATGGTGGTACAATATTTTCTTAACATCATTTTGAATGGATCTGTTAAAACTCAATAAATACAAATGTAGCAAGTGTAAATTATTGGAATCTCTATACAAAAATTATTCGAAAGTACGTAGTAATAGGCATACATGGCTTTGTGCTATGCCACCATGGAAATACCTATATTAATTTGAAAAGAAATACTGATATATATTTTGTGTAAAATGTATTTATGTACTAAATTTGAAATAAAAACACTATTAAAAAATATCGACTTGTAAAGCAACAGCTTAGGCCAGGTTTACACATGACTAATCTTATATATACATGTGTACACGTATGTACATAATGAAAGATGTATGTTTGTAAAGCAGCTTATGGACTCCGAAACCATTCCGGAGATTTTATTTAAATTTACAGGATATCTTCGCGGCTCGATTTGCCTTATATTTGGTATATTGCCTAGATTAGTATTTATGGAGCTTTTTTTCCGAGAAGTGGACCATTGGATGTATTCTTACAAATTCTATTCATTGTTCGATTTGTCTGAAAATTGGTATTTAGGTAGTACTTTGCCTAGACGCGACAATTTTTACCCCGAGAAATGGACCGGGGATCGACTAGGACCGGGACTGGGACTGGACCTTGGACTTCGGTTGGGACTGTAACTGGGACTGTGAATAAAAAGCGGGAAAGAATAAAAAGAACTAGAGAAGAGAATTGAGCGAAGGAGAGAGAGTGATAAAGATATAGAGCTAGACGAGGATAGATAGATAGGGATAGATGGAGCACAAACGGAGTGAGGGAAAAGACGGACAGCGAGAGAGACCCAGAGAAAGAGAAAGCCAGAGGGAGGAGTGAATAAAAAGATAAGGAAAAGGGGGAGCGAGAATTAAAGGTAAAAAACTTCCTAAAAGTTAAGCAGATAGACCAAAGTTAGGGCAGAACAATATCTGTCGGATCTGCAAGTCTATAATAAATTAGCAATAATTAATCCAGCCGTTCATATATGTCCCATCTCTAGGAAATGAGTTGTTAGCTGTAACGTTTATCTTTTACTTCGTGCTTCTATTTAGAGATGAAAACCACTTTGTTTGATTTTTTATCCAAGTGAAAGCAGATCTCACAGCGCGTTTGTTATAGCCAATAATGTCAATATAATGAGTACACTCCAGTAATTGTATGCTCTTATAATTGATTGTACCATGACAGCTTAGTTCTGCTGCTATAAATATATTCTCCAGCATTATGTTATTATGCCTTGTCTGAAGCCCCGTTTGGATTCGAATGGCTAGGAGAGGTCCATCCGAATCCTAACAGAGCTGGTGGTGCTGCTCAACGTCATTTGGCAGAGCCTTATTGACTTTGCAGGGTATTTAAATTCAGACATAGCAGTATACAAGCAACTTAATTCGCGTTGTCAAAGGCTGTTTTGAAGTCGACAAAGAGATGGTGAATGTAGGATCTCTGTCGGATCGTGAAGGTCTGATAGATAGTAAATTTACTAGGTGTGAACCCGCACTGATAAGGTCCAATCAGTTTAATGTATATTGGAACGATTTTCCGCCATCCCTTGTCAAATTTGGTTTCGAGACAAACCACCATCTGATGATGGCATAACGCCGAAACCGGTTTGTCTCGAAACCAATTTTGACAAGGGATGACTGAAAGTCGTTCCAATATACATCATTTATCCACCCTGTCGGAAAATCAACAAAACAAAATAAGTCCAATCAGTTTGTTGACTATGGGTTTCAGTCTTTCACACGGTACGCTATATAGAGCCTTATACGCGATATTAAGTAGGCTGATTCCGAGGTAATTGGCGCGGTTTGCAGGATCTTCTTATTTGTGGATTGGGCAGAGCCTACTCATGCGCTCATCCGAACATATTTTGCATAGGAGTTGATTCCTTCGCGTTTGAACAGCTCGGTGGGTATTCCGTTATAACCAGGCGCTTTGTGAGTTTTTAGGCGGGATATTGACATTCCACCTTCGTCATGGTCGGGTGCCTGATTTTGTTTTCCATCATCAGCGATAGGGGTATTGGGTTCGTCTTCTCCCTCGCTAGCTAGCAATTAGGAGAAGTGTTCCCTCCACAACTTAAGCACAATCTGTACACCAGTTACCGGGTAACCATTATCATTCCTGCCCCGGTCTTGCAACCTTCCGTCATCCGCCGAATTTTTTTGTAAGAATTTTCAGGCATTATTTCTATCAACCAGCATTTGAAGCTCCTCGCACTCACGCCGTTCTGCCTCACGTTTTTTCCTTTTAAATAGGCGTCTCACTTCCTTCTTCGCCTTACGATAACGCTCCAATATGCCACGCGTTGTTGCGTATGCAGCGCGGCCCTATAGGCAGGGTCCTTTTTTTCCGGGGCAGCGCGACATTCCTCATCGTACCAGCTCTTTTTGCGGGATCGCTTAAATCTATGCGGAGGTACGTAATTAGAGAGAAGTATGCTACCACTGCTCGTCACATCGTTAGGTCGTAGATTGGGCAGGTGTGAGAGCCGAGTGGAGTAATCATCACTTGTCTGTTTCGTGAGCAGATTTTTGATGGCAAACTTTCCTGTAATCAATATTTGGGCCTCGTAGAGTGCGCACATCCACGACACTGGAGCTATGTCTGCTGTCTATCTATTTCGATTTGGTTATACCTACCAAAAAATGATGGTGTCTTTTACGGTGTCCGACAAATACCTTGTGAGGGGAGAGCGCACCGGACCTTACCGGAGATATATCCTGCAAAGGACCTTCAACATCGATAACACTCCCCAAAGCTTTTGGGGCTAGAAGGTTTAATGAGGTCATTTTAAATCGTTCCTGCGATGGACTGGCTAATACCTTAATTGTGCTTGTTAGCGGAACGTACCGGGTCAATATCCGGTAAGGACCATCAACATCCAAAACCTCCTCAAAACCTTCGGGGATTGTCTTATCGCTACAACAACAACACGATATTTTCGATGGATGTTGCAGCTATCGCAAGTTCGGAGATCCGATCTGGCTGTTAGCTTCGTTTTTTGATTTGCGGCTATACGAATATTTTTATACACGGCTGGGCAGAGCTTACAGAGTATATTAATTTTGTTCGCATAACGGTACCCTCGGAAGTGTTTGGCAAGCGCTCCGGGTGTATTTCTGCCATGAAAAGCTCTCAGTGAAAACTCATCTGCCTTGCAGATGCCGTTCGGAGTCGGCATAAAACATGTAGGTCCCGTACGGCCGATTTGTAGGAAAAATCAATAGGAGCACGACGCAAATTGGAAGAGAAGCTCGGCCTTAGATCTCTTCGGAGGTTATCGCGCCTTTCATTTTTTTTTTTTTTTATAACGGTACCCAGTAACGGCATAAACTAATCGAGATAGATATACACTTCTATATATCAAAATGATCTGGGCGAAAAAATTCATTTAGCCATGTCCGTCCGTCCGTTCGTCTGTCCGTAAACATGATAACTTGAATAAATTTTGATGTAAATAAAAAAAAAAAAAAATTGAATTTTGATGTATCTTAATGAAATTTGTAATTTGTAAGTTCTTGGACATTCATCTCAGCCCGCTATTTAAAATTAACGACATCGGACTATAACCACGCCCACTTTTTCGATATCGAAAATTTCGAAAAACAAAAAGTGCGATAATTAATTACCAAAGACGGATAAAGCGATGAAACTTGGTAGGTGGGTTGACCTTATGACGCAGAATAGAAAATTAGTAAAATTTTGGACAATGGGCGTGGCACCGCCTACTTTTAAAAGAAGGTAATTTAAAAATTTTGCAAGCTGCAATTTGGCAGCTGAGTATGTAATGTTCGGTTACACCCGAACTTAGCCTTCCTTACTTGTTTCTATTCATGCCATCAATTGTCTCTATGATCTTTTCAGTTAACCCGACACAATTTAATATTAGAATTCTGAAGCGCAACGGGAGGCAGTCTTCACTCTGGGCGTTAGATGGGTGGAGACGCCTGGAGGGATTTAGGCTTTGTTGCTTAGTGTTAGGCTTAGTGTTGAAAGGCTGGTATTTGTGTTTTGGCTGCACATTGCTAAGCGTGGAACATTTATGAAAATGGCAGCGCTGAAGGCATAAACTGCATTGGACTGATTTCGATCATAACTATTTTTAGCAGGCATACAGATCACTAGGTGTGGGGGACTAGAAGTTGATGACTCCTTGCGCGACTGCGTGTGTCGGAAAAGAAGGGGCGAGACGGGGGCAGAGGCTCGAGCTAGGCCGTGTGAGCTGGAGGCGTCCTTTGACGCGATCAACAACGGGCGTTTGATGTGGCCTGCTGTACAGCGTTCCTACAAGAAGGCGCTTGAGCGTAACACGGGCGACGTCTTTGGATGCGAACAGCGGGAGGCACAAAAGTTTTATAGAAATTTCGGGGGCAACGAATGTTTGGTTCTAGCTCAAAACGTCCCGAACGATGCAAACATCTTTTGCACGTGACACATTTGCAAGAGTATGACAACAGTGAGGTAGATGCATATGCAGCAGAGCCACAGTCCAGCTGCAAGAGCTGCTTCGGGAATGACAATTTGTGATAGGAAGACAACAAATTAAACGAGGTTAAACTGGAATTATAGCGCTTGGTCGAGGAAAAAATACCCGAGTTACACCGGTACATAGAACCAGCTGCCATGGGAAACCTACCTACTTATATCCCCACCTCTAACGTCCTTGTTGTCGTTGGCAAAGACGAGAATGATTAATTCGTGCACGTGTGGCATACGTTGTTTGCTAATTAGAATAGGGCGTTAAAGTCTAGAACAGGGGTCGACTGCTAGTACGCGTCCAAAAATATCGTGAGGTGTAAAAATACGCGTATTGACCTCGACAACAATAATCCGAAGGCGGAAAAGAAAAATTGTACCTCTATTCGCAGACATTTTCAGTTGAAGTTGGCAACATTCAAGTGGTTTTTGTTATGTTGTTGTGCACTCTACATCTTCTCTGACAGCCAAGCGGCTATCAAGGCCTTGAGTTCAACTACAGTGCGATCGAGGGTGGTCTGGGAGTGCCTGACCTCGCTTGAGATTGCATCGAACTATTTTATAATTAAGATTATCTGGGTCCCAGGCAATAGTGATATCCCGGGTAACTTTCAAGCGGATCTCTTAGCCCGCAGCGGTACAACTGAACCGGACGAAGATGGCTGTAGGGATTTCGGGATTCTGCTGGCCACCTGTGGTTTGCTCCTCCATAGCTGGGCCTCGAACCAGCTCAGCAAACGTCGGGCGGACACCACCACTTGCAGGGGTAGCAAAATCTTTCTGGCGGAAAGTAGATGGCAGGAGGTCTGCCGAAATAATTGGGTTCACTAAGGCTCACCTATCAATGGTCATTGGGGTTTTGACATGGCACTGTCCCATGGGTATCCATGCGGTACGTCTCAATATACTGGAAACTCCATCCTGCTGTAGCTGTATGGAGGATGATAAGGTAGAATCACCAAATCACTTTATGCTTGATTGCCCAGCTTTTGCCAGAACTAAGCGAAAGTACTTCGGTCGCAAATCACTTGGATCTCCCGAGGATTTATCCAAGGTTGAGATCGGTATCATTCGAAACTTTATCGTTGCTACCGAACGATTCTCTAAGTAGCTAGATCTACGTCACCGTTATTTTTGTTGTATGTGGTATCACAACGGAACTTCGTGTTGTCCGAGTGAGCTTTCCTTATCAGGGCAGCTACCACCTAACCTAACCTAACCTAGCACTGACAAAAATTTTGTGTACAAAGGGATTTTGCACGCATTTAATTTTGATCCCACCCGGTGGTGGACCAGCCAGGGAAATTTGCCACACTGAAAGAAAAAGACTGGTAAAACCAACCGAAATACGGGTCAATTCAACCGAAATTTCTGTCAATTTGTATCCATCGCAACAAGTTGTTGAATCAACTGCGCACAAATCGTTGATTCGTAATTGACCGTTTTAGTAGTCAAATAAATAAAAAAAAGTTGTTGCGACAGCTTTGTACGAAAGTACCTATGTGGCCATATACATACTGTAACGAATATTAGCAGCACTAAGGGATACTATCATATCTAAGCCGAAGCTAAGCAGTGACTTGATGCACATCACTAATTCAATCATTATGTCTACACATATTTACGTACACGCAGCGGAGAAGCAACGCACAAACACATGCAGATATTTTATCTGAGATGCTCCCAAAAGTATGCAATTATAATTATGGAAGTGTTGCACACAAATACAAGCGCATATGAGAAGCTATAAACGCGCATCTGTAGTTATAATTTTATAGCAGTAACTAAGTAAATTCTGGAAGCGCCTAGAAGATGCAACGAGGAAATCAAAGAGTATAAAAGGCAGGAACAGTAGAGGCGTTACAATCAGTTTGATTTAAGCATTCCATCTGTCGAGCAGTAGCAGTGTTATTATTGTGAAGAACTTTAATAAAGGCCATTTTGCATTATAGAATAGTGGTGTTATTTATTCAACAGAGGATTTGCAGTAAATTGTTGAATAAATTCCGAAGACTTCGAATACAACTTGGAAATGGCAAAGTTGAGTGAATTAACGATCCAGCAACTGAAGGAGGAGTAGAAAGTCGGTGAATTGGCTACTTTTGGCGATAACAAAGACGACTAAGTGTAACTATGATATTTGAAGGAATTAATGCTGAGTAGTATGTCTTTCATTATGATAGCGACAAAACAACAACAAAAATGGAAGAAAAAACGAAACACCGCAGACAGTGACGAGCACAATATCTGCACAATGGCATCCCATCGACAATGGCATCCCAGCTGGAGTCACAGGAGGCACGCATTTCAGAAATGGCGTCGCAAATGTCATCTCAATTGGAAGAACAGAAGATATATATGTCATCTCAACTGGAAGCGCAAGAGATCTGGAATGTCGACAAAAATTTTGGAACAGGTATCATCGCAGCTCTTCGCGAAACTGGAAGAGCAGGATGCAAATATTTTACAACTCGAGGACAAAATTGATGCCGAGATAGAAGCGTTGAAAGGTCTTATGCAACAGTTACAACTAAATCGCCCAGCTGTTCCAGCGAGCAATCCGAAGGTAAAAACTCCATCTTTTGACGGCTCTGTTCCTTTCCCGGTATTCAAGCTTCAATTTGAGAAGACGTCAGCAGTGAACAACTGGAATGCTGAAGATAAAGTGGCTGCACTGTTCGTGGCATAGGAAACAGATATATCAAATTGAGTTGCAAAATCGTTACCAAAAGGCGAATGAGACTTTGCAGGAGTTTGCGTCGGATGTTGAAAGATTGGCTCATCTCGCAAATGCAGACGCACCCGTGGAATACACCGAGAGGGTTAAAATTCAGAGCTTTATAAATGGAATACGGGATGCCGAAACGAAACGAGCTACATATGCGAACCCAAAGCCAACATTTGCTGAAACGGTATCCCATGCACTGACTCAGGAAACAGCGTCACTTTTGAGTAAGCCCGCATACAAAGCTCATCGCGTGGAAGTGGAAAGGCCAGATTGGGTAGACACAATTTTGAAAGCACTGAAGGGATTACAACAAAAAAATGCCAGAGTTATGAAGTGTTTCAAGTGCGGTAACCCAAGTCATATTGCACGTCATTGCAGCACCGGTCATGGTAGTTCCAACTTGGCTGGTCGTAAACGCAAAGCTGGAGGAGGTTAGCAAAAGCGAGTCAAATGTAAAGATCGAAAACTTGCCCCAGCTATTGAATGTCGTGTGATACCTATCTCGCAATCTGGAAGGAAATCGAACAGTCTTACCATCAAAGGAAATGTGGATGGCAAGGAGCGTGTACTGATTGTAGATACGGGCGCATCTCATTCATTAATCCGATCCGATTTGGTCAACAAGAGAGTAAAGCCATTACCTGGAGCAAGATTGCGTACGATTACTGGCGAGTATAACCAAGTCCAGGGAGCAGTGGTATGTGAAGTCTTAATTGGGGAGGTCATGGTACTACACAAATTTGTTGTGGCAGAGATCGTTGATGAAGTCATATTGGGAGTGGATTTCTTAGTTGACTATGACATCAGGATCGATATGCAGAGAAGGATTATGCAGTATAAGAACAAGGATGTGCCACTTAACTTCAGTTTTGAGCAAGGGTTCAGCAGTAAGCGAGTGCTGGTGAAAGAGATTCGACAAAAACCACAAAAGTCAAAGGCAGCAGATCGGGCAAGGGTTGATGGAACGAATGGGCCAAACAAATCAAAACCGAAGTACCTGCGAGAAAAACACTGACACTGACAAACCCAAATGGACGCACTGAAACGACTGAAAGAATTTTCCAGAAAGAATGAAATGGTGGTTTCAAGTCAGCTCGCACTACTGTTGTAAAACGCCAAGACGATACTGATGATGCAAAGTCAATCCGTCAAGATCAAGCTCTGCGAAGTAGTTCTTCATTGGCCAAACAACAGAGTGCGAGGGAGCGATCCAGGATAATGAGTAGTAAGATGAAACGCAGGTACGATGAGAACAATGATTCGGAAGGTTTCTTGGAGGGAGATTTGGTACTGTTATACAACCCTCACCGACGAAAAGGTGTTCCATCCAAAATTCGGTGCAGTTAGGAAGGCCCGTACACAGTTGTGAAGAAGATCAGTGATACCATGTACCGCATACAAACCATTGGGAAACCCCGAAATAGAAGAGTGGTACATTTGGAGATGCTAACAGCGTTTAGATCGAGAGATTTGTCTGATCGGGACGATCAGACTTAGGTGGAGGGCAGTGTAACGAATATTAGCAGCACTAAGGGATACTATCCCCTCACTAGGGTAGGCACCTTGTCGTTGGTGTGAGGGCTTAGCCGAACTCCATAGCGCCCGACTATGAGGCGGAGCTGTTTAGGACTGACATCTACGCCGTTTCGCCTCATAGGAGGGCGGCGGAATGTCGGTGACCAAGAACTGCCAGCCACCTAATCCAGGGTGTTATGCGGACCGTGCCTATTGGACGATTTGCAGCCAGGGGATAAATTCGGCTGTATTCGAACGGAGCCTTCCCGATACCGGGCCACCTCGGGAAGTATTTATGGCCTTACCAAAGTAAGGGGCGCTGCTGTGGCGGACGGTTCTTTCCCGGATATAAAACTGGACCGCTGAGCCCGCCTTGTCGGACAGGTGGTTGTACGACCAAGATGAACGACGCACACAAATGGAAACGGAGTAGAAGAGTGGAGAAGGGTGCGGAGCAGAGGAAGTAAAAGAGCTCTCTCGCAGTACCGTGCAGCACTAAGAATTGTACAACACTTGGGAGCAGTGGTCGACCTAACAGAAGTGGAGATCGAGCACTTGGAATGGGCCCATGAAGCGGTAGAAGTAGGTAGAAGGCAGTTCAAAAGGATTGCTGCGAGAAACCCTCGGTTCTGAATCCGGTACGAGGAGGAAGAAGCATCGAATGGCAGAATGAAGAGGCAACGTTCGGCGGAAGGCGGCAAGCCTGCTTTCAAGAAGCAGAAAGGACCCAGTCCTAGAGCCGCGAGGCAGAGCAGTCGCATAGACAAGACAAGTAGGCCCAAATCTGTAAGACAGATGGGCTCCAATAGCGAGCTAGCAACTACCTCGAAAGCTGCGAGTCAGAGGGAAGTTCCAACTACGGAAGTAGGATATAAGCCAAAGGGAGATAACGCTAAGACTCCGGCTTTCTCGGAGGCTCTAAAGGGAGTTAACGCTAAGACTCCGGCTTTCTCGGAGGGGCCAAGGGGAGATAACACTAAGACTCCTGCTTTTCCCGAGAAGATGAGTGATGTGGCAAAGCAGTCACTGACTGTGGCGCTGGTTGATCGTAGCAGTCCTTTCGGACAAATGACTACTGAAAGGTGGAGATCTGTGGAAAGGGAGCTTATTAGCTTAATGCTTAAGATGATGCGAGAACAACCAAAGAAGCCCCTTCTAACCTTTGATTCGGTGGGATGGTATAATGGTGTGAAGATGATAGCGTGCGACAACATCGCGAGCTTGCGGTGGCTGGAGGAAGTGGTTCCAAACCTCCAAAGACAAGGCACGAGCGCGCGGTTTGAGGTGGTGGATAAAGCGCAAATCCCCACGGTACCAAAAGTTAAGTTATGGATACCATGCGTGATGAAGTCGGAGGATACACTGCGACTTCTGCAGAATCAGAATCCGAACATACCGACACAGGATTGGAAGGTACTTACTGTATCTCGGCCTACCGAGGATGGTCAGTTCTACATCTTCCAAGTAAACAAGCAGGCGGAGGATATTTTGTACACGCAGCTTGGAAAAATGTCCTTTGGCACTGGCAAAATTTACATGCGACCCAGGAAAAGAAGTCCCGAGAATAAAAACCCTAACACGCTAGAGGTGGGCGAAGTCGAAAAGGACCTCAAAAGCCTAAGGGAAAAAAGACAGCTGGAGGTCCCCGAGGTTACCACGAACGTGCTAGAAGAGGACCAACCGCTAAATGGTGCTGTGAGTCGCACAGAGGAACAGCCGGCACAACAATCACGAGAGGCTGAAGAGGGCCCCGAATACTCTAAACCAAAAGGGCAAGGGGATGACGACGACGTCAAGACGAAGGTGCTGGAGGGGGACAAACAGCCCAATGGTGCTGCGAGTGCTACAGATAAACCTCCAACACAGTAAAGTGGCGTCGAGCGAACTCCTCCTAACCCTTGAGGAGGGTTCGTTTGACGTGGCGCTGATCCAGGAGCCGTGGCTCTCATCGGGTGGAAAGGTTTCTGGACTTAGCGCGCGCGAGTTTGGCGTTTACTACGCGCAAACGGAAGGACGGGTGCGAGCTGTAGTAATGGTAAGGAAACAGCTGCATTCATATATGCTGCCTAATTACACCACTGAGGATCACGTAGCGGTGGCCGTTGAGCAAAAGAATAAGCAGGCATTTATCCTGGCGTCCTGCTACATGGCCCATGCTGCGGAGGTCCCACCGATGGAGTGCAAAAGGCTAGTACAGGAGGAAGGGCGCAAAGGGCGGTTGGTCATAGGCGCAGATGCAAATGCGCACCACAATGCGTGGGGAGGAGCAGATACGAACGAGAGAGGCGAATCTCTATTTTTTACATCCTGCAAACCAATTTGCAGATAGCCAACAGGGGAAATGTCCCTACATACATTGGTCCAACATCCAGCAATGTTCTGGATATTACATTGAGCTCCGAGCGTGATATATCAAGGTATGATTGGATGGTTCTTGATAGACCATCCTTCTCCGACCATGCGTATATCAGCTTCAGCATCTCCCTAAAGAGGGTAGAGAAGGGAGGAACCTTTAGAAACCCTAGGTCAACGAACTGGACTAAATTCCAGAAACATGTAGAAACAAAACTGGGACAACCCAAAGAGGTTGCTAATGTAGAGGAACTGGAGGAGTCGAATGAATTCCTAACATGGACGCTTATGACTGCGTATAACAAAGCTTGTCCTCTAAGAAGATTCAGAGGAAAAGCAAAGCCGCCATGGAAGAGCAATGAGCTGAGTCTTCTAAGAAGACAGGTAAAAGAAATGTTTAAGCTCGCAGAGACCGCGGAAAGCGAAGCGTGTCGGGACAAGTACAGGGATCTACTGAGGATCTACAAGCGTGAAATTACCAGGGCGAAGAGAAACTCATGGAAAAGTTTCTGTACGGACATAGAGTGCTCCAGCGAAACAGCACGGTTGAAAAAAGTCCTAGCAAAGGGAAACATAGTCTAGGGACTAATAAAGAAAGAGAACGGGGAATGGTCACGTAATAGTGAGGAATCCCTTGAGGTGCTTCTCGATACACATTTCCCAGTGGGAGTCGGTTTAGAAGAGCCAGCAGATATCACTCACACTTCGATCACGGAGCTAGTAGTGCCGGGCTTGGTGACCGATACCAAGATCGAGTGGGCAGTGAAGACGTTTTCTAAGTTTAAATCGCCGGGCCCAGATGGTATATTCCCGGCCATGCTACAAGTCTCAAGTAGGAGGGTGTGGAATGGCTTAAAATAATATTCGATGGGTGCATAAGGCCGAACCATGTACCGCACTCTTGGAGAACTGCTCGTGTAGCTTTCCTACCAAAGGCGGGGAAGATCGGTCACATGTATCCCAAAGACTATAGACCCATTAGCTTAACATCATTCCTGCTCAAAACCTTTGAGAGGTTGATAGATGTGTACATAAAGTCCAACGTGGATGAAAAGCAGCTCTCTACAACACAGTATGCGTACACCAAAGGCAAGTCGGTAGACACCGCATTGCATAGGGTGGTAATTAGCATAGAGTATGCTCTAGGAGTCTTCTTGGACATTGCCGGGGCTTTCAATAATGTTTCGAAATGAGCGATTATGGATGGTCTTAATTACATTAAAGTACATCCCGCCTTAATCAGATGGATCGGCTGGGGGGATTGTACGAGCCCACGAAATCAGTGGACAGGGGCACGCCGCAGGGAGGGGTGCTATCACCTCTGCTGTGGACGCTGGTCATCAACCAACTGCTCAGGCGATTCGATGAGGGATCCGTAAAACTTACGGCTTACGCAGATGACCTTACAATTTTCATAAGCGGAAAGTGCCTTCCAACGATTAGTTCTTTGATGGATCGGGCGCTTCGGGATATTCATACCTAAGCATCTAATGTCGGGTTGAAAGTCAATACGGAGAAGACGGATATGGTCTTGTTTACAAAGAGGTACAAGGTCCCAAATTGGACCAGGCCTAAGTTAGGAGGGGCCACCTTACATGAGAAACCTTGCACAAAATATCTAGGAAATATCCTAGACAGTAAGCTGTCATGGAAGCTCAACGTGGAGGAGAGGGTCAAGAAGGCCTCAACGGCACTCTATGCATGTAAAAGAATGCTGGGGTGTGCGTGGGGCCTATCGCCCTCTCTTTCTCATTGGGTTTTTACAGCGATTGTAAGCCCTATTCTATACTATGAAGTTCTTGTTTGTTGCAAGGCCACACAAAAAACAACATACCTCAAAAAATTAGAGGAGGTATGCAGACTATCGATGCTTAGCATTATGGGGGCCCTGAAAACACCCCTGACGGCTGCACTGTATGCCATTCTGCACATTCCACCTGTAGACCTGGTAGCAAAGAACAAAGCATTAACGACCGCAACCAGGCTCGGTGCTTCGGGGCAGCTTGAGCGCCGACCATATGGCCATAGTAGTATAGCGTCATCAATCACAAGACGAACAGACTACCTGATTACCTATCTGCGCTTCGAGGGAGATCTTAAGGCCACAATAGAGGTGGACGGTTGGCGGAAGAGTGCGCAAATTGCGGACGAGGTGATACATGTGTACACCGATGGTTCCAAAGTAGTGGAAGGAGTAGGGTCTGCGGTATACTGCGCTGATCCGGAAATAAGCAGATCCTACAGGCTGCCGGATTACTGTAGCGTTAGAAACCCTGGAAGAGAATAGCTTAAGCTGCAACCGTGTTAACTTTTATATTGACAGTCAAGCAGCAATTAAGGCAATAATCTCGCATAGCAAAGCATCTAAATGCGTGTTAGAGTGTAAGCAGTCTCTGGACAGAATCGGGACAGGGAGAAGCATACATCTATATTGGGTCCAAGGGCATATGGGAATAGATGGGAATGGAAAAGCGGACGAACTAGCTAAAAAGAGCGCATCCCTTGAAGCTTCCTCCGTAGACGTCCCAATTAGATTGGGCCAGATTAAGCGAAAGCGAGAGGTGCACATGATCGACCAAGCGGGAAAGGCGTGGGTTCAAGCGCGGGGCTGTAAAGTGTCGAAGATTATATGTAGGTCTTACAACCTTAGACTAACACAGTTGCTTCTATCATTAAAAAGAGAGGACTGTAGACTCATGACGGGTATTCTGACTGGACACTGCCTTCTGGCGTCACATGCCTTTAAATTAGGCTTGGTCAGTGATAGCAGATGCAGGAAGTGTGGGTTGGAAGAGGAAACGATCGAGCACGTTCTGTGCCCGTGCCCTGCACTTGCCAGGCTAAGACTCCAGCTATTAGGAGTGATGTTGATCTAGAAGCAGCAAGTGGCTTAAGTCCTAGGAAGCTTCTAGTATTTGCCAAGAGGACGGAGTTTTTTTATAACATAGGTCCTGGTTTTTGATAGGGTTTTTCAGTTTGGTCGTTAAAACAAACTTCTGGTAACACTACGGGCTCAATCAGTCTATGTGAGGTCCTCATGGACCGGCCAGTTCAACCTACCTACCTAATATCTTTTGAACGAGTTAAAATTTTTCTCTTGCGCCTTCGGATTATTGTTTTCGAGGTCAATACGCGTCTTTTGACACCTCTCTCGATATTTTTGGACACGTATTAGCAGTCGACCCCTGTTCTAGACTATTACCGAATAGGGAAGCACGTCTTTCAAAACTTTATAAGCTTCATAGTACATTTATTTACACATTTCACTTTTTATTATTCTCAATAATTTTATTTCTTAGCTCTTCGGCAAGCACCTATAGTTAATATGATATTAACAGCTAAAAGTATTATAAGAGCCACAGCACTAAATATTATGCCAGTATACAATAGTATTAAGTCCATAGTATCAAAAATATCTGCCTCGAAAGCACCATACAATAATTTTCCAGTAAATTGCAGATCAAATAGAATAGCCGTTACTGCACCCAAAACTAGAAGAATCCATAACACAACGACGATCTGAATAAATTAAGCAAAAGTAAAAATATTTTTGTGATAAGCCTATAGGGCCAATTAATGGTGACTTAAGGCCCAATTAAACTTCCTTAACCTAACGCCATAGTCGTAACCATACCCATATCCATAGCCATCTCCAATGTGATCGATTAATGGTGCCTTAACCTAAAAATCGTTAAAATTTCATAAAAATGAGGAAAACGCAAAAAATTATAAACATATTCCACAAACACTAAATCTCTTAGTCAAAACGTATCCAAAACAATAAATAAAATATACAAAAAGTTAATAAATTCAATAACTCAATGTCGAGAAACCAAAAACCAATTGGTTGGCTATGGTATGGTTATGGCGTTAGCGTTAAGGTATGGCACCATTAATTGGCCCTTTATACGAGCAGCTTTATTAGATTGGATGTTTGTGCTTGTATTTAATACTTACCATAATTCGTACATGAAAGCGTGTTTTAGAATAATTGGAATTATAGAACCATGTACTGCAGCCAAAGATCAAGCAAAGTACCATTATTGTTGTTAACGAGCACTGATGCATGAACATTTTCATATCATCCGGAAATGGTATGACCACTGAGAAGAATATAACAGCAAGTAAACTGCAGACCTAAACAACAAAAGGGTTAATGGTACTAATTAAACATTAGTACATTGATTTTAATATAAAATTCTGTATACCGCAATGACAAGCTGCATAACGGATGCTGTTTCCTTCACTGAAAGACACTTCATATTTAATTCCAATCTTTATTTTTCTTAGTAATTAATATACATAACTCTTTTGCAGACTTTTTCATAATAAAAGAATTTTTGTTTTCAGTAACTCACTTTTTTATGACACCAATTATTTTACAGCTACTTTGCTTGTTTCTGGTTTGTTGAAAATATAAAGATTTACAGTGGTTTTTAGACAATTAGATTTTAAAAAAAAGTATTAAATAAATTGATAGCTACTAGTATATTAAATTATTTTTTTATTGAAGGGTTTAAATGCATTTGTTACTCAGAAAAAAAATTTAATAATTATTTAATAATTGTTTTTCGTTTTTGGGAGTACAGTGTGTTGAAAAAGTTTATAAATTCTCACACTGCATTTGGGTGATTAAATTTTGAAATTTCCTACATATTGTGACGAATTAGCATCACTAAGTGGTACTCACATCACTAATCTGATACTAAGTAAATAAAGGTACACCAACAATAAAGTAAGCTGCCACTCTTGTGTACATCAAATCAATCATCATTTACTCACAAACATACAAGGCAACGGAGAGATACGCACAAACACATGTAATCATCAGCCGAAATAGTACTCACATATACACAAGCATATGGTTACAAACTACAAATATACATGTACATATATGGCTGGTAACCAAGCACGAAATTCACGAAATTACTAGACCTTAGGAGAAATGGGTGAACGAGGAAACCGAGAGTATAAAAGCAGCGCAAGCTGAGGCATGACTACACAGTTTGATTAAAACACGCAATTAGTTGTGAAGTATAAGTGTTATTTTGAAGTACTTTCAAAGTAGTCTAATAAAGCCCATTTTGCATTATTGAATATTGGAGTTATTTATTCAACAGTTTAGCGATTCGAACGTTAGCAGAAGGTTTGGAATAAGCGAAATTTCACTAAATTTGTTACGATATCAATATAATTTGATCACTCTTTCTGACTAAATAATAAGTTATCATACAATTGAACTAAAAAATAATCAAATATGAATATGAATGATCAAAAACTTAAAAACACTTTTCGGTCACTTTTTGGAATCATTTTTAAGGGCCTTTGATGATTAAATTTTAATATTTCATAAAAATCAACAAGAAGCATAATCAAATTTGTTTTCATTTGTTGACTAAACAAGTAAAGGTGTATAAGTTCGGGTGTAACCGAACATTATATACTCAGCGTGCGCTTCAGTTGTACATTTCATTACAGATAAATTACTTTTCTACATAACACGTGGCACCGCCCGTTAAAAAAAAATGTCGCCCCATTTCCTCTTACAGTAAAACTTGATAAGTGAAATATCATTGATTCAAAACTATTTTTTGCTAAATTATAGCACATTATTCTAGTCTACGACCCTTTTAAACTTGTTTTATATCTAATTTGCCGTGTTCCTTAACCGATCCCGTCCATTTTTACTAGAAAAATTTTCTGCTATAAGGAAAATGTGTGTACACAATTTCATTACAATATGTTACTTTTTTTCGAGTTATGGCTCCCGAAACATAGAAAGTTGCTTAGTCATAAAAGGAGCGGTGCCACACCCGTTTTCAAAAATTTTAGTGTTTTCCAATTTAATGTTATAATTCAATTTAGAAAGAAAAATTCTATTGATACAAAGCTCTTTTTCGCTTTTAAAAATCATTTATATAAAAGTGGGCGTGGTCTTTAACCGATCTCGTCCATTTTTCCTAGAAATATTTCCTGCTATAGGGAAAATGTGGGTACCCAATTATATTACGATCCGTTAATTTTTCTTCGAGTTATGGCTCCCGCAACATAGAAAATTGCTTATTCATAAAAGGGGAGGTGCCACGCCCATTTTTTTTAATTATTAAAATTTTTTAAATCCACTTGGGAAATGAAATACCATTGTTATAAAGCTCTTTTTTGCAAATATATAGCTTCTTTTATTCGTCCACGAACCTTTTAAAAATCTTTTATATAAAAGTGGGCGTGGTCTTTAACCGACCTCGTCCATTTTTTCTAGAAATATTTCCTGCTATAGGGAAAATTTGTGTACCCAATTTTATTACGATCCGTTAATTTTTCTTCGAGTTATGGCTCCCGAAACATAGAAAATTGCTTAGTCATAAAAGGAGCGGTGCCACGCCCATTTTTTTTTTAATTTGAAGTTTTTCCTATTTATTGTTATAAATCCACTTGGGAAATGAAATACCATTGATATAAAGTTCTTGGAAAGATATGGCTTATTTTATTCGTCCACGACCCTTTTAAAAATCTTTTAAATTTGTAAAATTGATTTTATCACAAGTGGGCGGTGCTACGCCCATTTAAAAAAAATTTTATCAAGAGTCTCAATATCAGTCCACATGTCAAATTTCAACATTCTAGGTGTATTATTTACTAAATTATCAGGTTTTTTGTGTTTTCCAAAATTTTATATATACATATATAAAGTGGGCGTGGTTATCATACGATTTCACTCATTTTCAATACCAATCTATTCTGGGTCCAGATAAGCTAGTGTACCAAGGTAGGTAGGTTGAACTGGCCGGTCCATGAGGACCTCACATAGACTGATTGAGTCCGTAGTGTTACCAGAAGTTTGTTTTAACGACCAAACTGAAAAACCCTATCAAAAACCAGGACCTATGTTATAAAATAACTCCGTCCTCTTAGCAAATACTAGAAGCTTCCTAGGACTTAAGCCACTTGCTGCTTCTAGATCTGACAGCTGTATCACTCCTAATAGCTGGAGTCTTAGCCTGGCAAGTGCAGGGCACGAGCACAGAACGTGCTCGATCGTTTCCTCCTCCAACCCGCAATTCCTACATCTGCTATCACTGACCAAGCCTAGTTTAAAGGCATGTGACGCCAGAAGGCAGTGTCCAGTCAGAATACCCGTTATGAGTCTACAGTCCTCTCTTTTTAATGATAGGAGCTACTGTGTTAGTCTAAGGTTGTAAGACCTACACATAATCTTCGACACTTTACAGCCCCGCGCTTGAACCCACGCCTTTCCCGCTTGGTCGATCACGTGCACCTCTCGCCTTCGCTTAATCTCGCCCAATCTAATTGGGACATCTACGGAGCAAGCTTCAAGGGATGCGCCCTTTTTAGCTAGTTCATCCGCTTTTTCATTCCCATCTATTCCCATATGCCCTAGGACCCAATATAGATGTATGCTTCTCCCTGTCCCGATTCTCTCCAGAGACTGCTTACACTCTAACACGCATTTAGATGCTGTGCTATGCGAGATTATTGCCTTAATTGCTGCTTGACTGTCAATATAAAAGTTAACACGGTTGCAGCTTAAGCTATTCTCTTCCAGGGTTTCTACTGCTTTGGTTACGGCTAATATTTCCGCTTGGAAAACGCTACAGTAATCCGGCAGCCTGTATGATCTGCTTATTTCCGGATCAGCGCAGTATGCCGCAGACCCTACTCCTTCCACTACTTTGGAACCATCGGTGTACACGTGTATCACCTCGTCCGCAATTTGCGCACTCTCCCACCAACCGTCCACCTCTATTGTGGCCTTAAGATCTCCCTCGAAGCGCAGATAGGGAATCAGGTAGTCTGTTCGTCTTGTGATTGATGACGCTATACTACTATGGCCATTTGGTCGGCGCTCAAGCTGCCCCGAAGCACCGAGCCTGGTTGCGGTCGTTAATGCTTTGTTCTTGTTTGTTCATCGATAGTCTGCATACCCTTTCCACTTATGGAAATTGCAACGTCATCTGCGTAAGCCGTAAGTTTTACGGGTTCCTCATCGAATTGCCTGAGCAGTTGGTTGATGACCAGCGTCCACAGCAGAGGTGATAGCACCCCTCCCTTCGGCGTGCCCCTGTCCACTGATTTCGTGGCCTCGTACAATCCCCATTGTGATGTAATCTTTCTGCAATTTAACATGCAGCCGATCCATCTGATTAAGGCAGGATGTACTTTAATGTAATTAAGACCATCCATAATCGCCCATTTTGCAACATTATTGAAAGCCCCGGTAATGTCCAAGAAGACTCCTAGAGCATACTCCTTATATTCCAGGGATTTCTCTATGCTTATTACCACCCTATGCGATGCGGTGTCTACCGACTTGCCTTTGGTGTACGCATGCTGTGTTGTGAAGAGCAGCTTCTCATCCACGTTGGACTTTATGTACACATCTATCAGCCTCTCAAAGGTTTTGAGCAGAAATGATGTTAAGCTAATGGGTCTATAGTCTTTGGAATACATGTGACCGATCTTCCCCGCCTTTGGTAGAAAAGCTACACGAGCAGTTCTCCAAGAGTGCGGTACATGATTCAGTCGTATGCACCCATCGAATATTATTTTAAGCCATTCCACGACCGCCCTACTTGAGACTTGTAGCATGGCCGGGAATATACCATCTGGGCCCGGCGATTTAAACTTAGAAAACGTCTTCACTGCCCACTCGACCTTGGTATAGGTCACCAAGCCCGGCACTACTAGCTCCGTGATCGGAGTGTGAGTGATGTCTGCTGGCTCCTCTAAACCGTCTCCCGATGGGAAATGTGTATCGAGAAGCACCTCAAGGGATTCCTCACTATTACGTGACCATTCCCCGTTCTCTTTCTTTATTAGTCCCTGGACTATGTTTCCCTTTGCTAGGACTTTTTTCAACCGTGCTGTTTCGCTGGAGCACTCTATGTCCGTACAGAAACTTTTCCATGAGTTTCTCTTCGCCCTGGTAATTTCACGCTTGTAGATCCTCAGTAGATCCCTGTACTCGTCCCGACACGCTTCACTTTCCGCGGTCTTTGCGAGCTTAAACATTTCTTTAACCTGTCTTCTTAGAAGACTCAGCTCATTGCTCCACCATGGCGGCTTTGCTTTTCCTCTGAATCTTCTTAGAGGGCAAGCTTTGTTATACGCAGTCATAAGCGTCCTTGTTAGGAATTCATTCGACTCTTCCAGTTCCTCTACATTAGCAACCTCTTCGGGTTGTCCCAGTTTTGTTTCTACATGTTTCTGGAATTTAGTCCAGTTCGTTGACCTAGGGTTTCTAAAGGTTCCTCCCTTCTCTACCCTCTTTAGGGGGATGTTGAAGCTGATATACGCATGGTCGGAGAAGGATGGTCTATCAAGAACCATCCAATCATACCTTGATATATCACGCTCGGAGCTCAATGTAATATCCAGAACATTGCTGGATGTTGGACCAATGTATGTAGGGACATTTCCCCTGTTGGCTATCTGCAAATTGGTTTGCAGGATGTAACAAAACAGAGATTCGCCTCTCTCGTTCGTATCTGCTCTTCCCCACGCATTGTGGTGCGCATTTGCATCTGCGCCTATGACCAACCGCCCTTTGCGCCCTTCCTCCTGTACTAGCCTTTTGCACTCCATCGGTGGGACCTCCGCAGCATGGGCCATGTAGTAGGACGCCAGGATAAATGCCTGCTTATTCTTTTGCTCAACGGCCACCGCTACGAGATCCTCAGTGGTGTAATTAGGCAGCATATATGAATGCAGCTGTTTCCTTACCATTACTACAGCTCGCACTCGTCCTTCCGTTTGCGCGTAGTAAACGCCAAACCCGCGCGCGCTAAGTCCAGAAACCTTTCCTCCCGATGAGAGCCACGGCTCCTGGATCAGCGCCACCTCAAACGAACCCTCCTCAAGGGTTAGGAGGAGTTCGCTCGACGCAACTTTACTGTGTTGGAGGTTTATCTGTAGGACTCGCAGCACCATTGGGCTGTTTGTCCCCCTCCAGCACCTTCGTCTTGACGTCGTCGTCCTCACCTTGCCCTTTTGGTTTAGAGTATTCGAGGCCCCCTTCAGCCTCTCGTGACTGTTGTGCAGGGTGTTCCTCTGTGCGAGTCACAGCACCATTTAGCGGTTGGTCCTCTTCTAGCACGTTCGTGGTGACGTCGGGGACCTCCACCTGTCTTTTTTCCCTTAGGTTTTTGAGGTCCTTTTCGACTTCGCCCACCTCTAGCGTGTTAGGGTTTTTATCCTCGGGACTTCTTTTCCTGAGTCGCATGTAAATTTTGTCAGTGCCAAAGGACATTTTACCAAGCTGCGTGTACAAAATATTCTCCGCCTGCTTGTTTATTTGGAAGATGTAGAACTGACCATCCTCGGTAGGCCGAGATACAGTAAGTATCTTCCAATCCTGTGTCGGTATGTTCGGATTCTGATTCTGCAGAAGTCGCAGTGTATCCTCCGACTTCATCACGCATGGTATCCATACCTTAACTTTTGGTACCGTGGGGATTTGCGCTTTATCCACCACCTCAAACCGCGCGTTCATGCCTTGCCTTTGGAGGTTTGGAAAGCCGGAGTCTTAGCGTTAACTCCCTTTAGCGCCTCCGAGAAAGCCGGAGTCTTAGCGTTATCTCCCTTTGGCTTATCTCCTACTTCCTTGATTGGAACTTCCCTCTGACTCGCAGCTTTCGAGGTAGTTGCTACCTCGCTATTGGAGCCCATCTGTCTTACAGCTTTGGGCCTACTTGTCTTGTCTATGCGACTGCCCTGCCTCGCGGCTCTAGGACTGGGTCCTTTCTGCCTCTTGAAAGCAGGCTTTTCGCCTTCCGCCGAACGCTGCCTCTTCATTCTGCCATTCGACGCTTCCCTCTCCTCGTACCGGTTGCAAAACCGAGGGTTTCTCGCAGCAAACCTTTTGAACTGCCTTCGACCTACTTCTACCGCTTCATGGGCCCATTCCAAGCGCTCGATCTCCACTTCTGTTGGGTCGACCACTGCTCCCAAGCGTTGAACAATTCTTAGTGCTGCACGGTACTGCGAGAGAGTTCTAGTGTACGAAATTTGGTGAAGATTTACTCAAGTTATCGTGCTAGCGGATGGACGGACGGACGGACGGACATGGCTCAATCAAATTTTTTTCGATACTGATGATTTTGATATATCTATATCTATCTCGATTTCTTTATACCTGTACAACCAACCGTTATACAATCAAAGTTAATATACTCTGTGTGCAAAGCACCCTGAGTAGAAAAATGAATATAGTTTTTCAGTCACATTTTGCAATCATATTGGAATCAGATGTGTTAACATTAGAAGATCAAAAATTTATAACCATTTTTCATTCAGCTTTCTGAATCTTTTCTGACTCTCTTTGTTGACTGAATAATGCATTTTATACTTGTTAAAACATTACTTTTCATTGAAGACCCTATTTTTTTTATATACACACATTTTCAATCAGGAAGTTCAGAACACATGATTCAATTACTAGAGGTTTGTTTGTTCTTCAATGATAATAGAGCTTTCGACACTCCCAAATTAGTAGCATCTATTAGAAAGAGTGTTTCTTCGCTGGATTTCGGAGCTGATGTTGATGCTTGTGTTAATGCTGGTTCCCAAATAAACGAAGTCTTTTACTGTTTCGAAATTATGGTTGACAGTAGCGTTGTTTCCAAGGCACAAATGCTCTGACTTTTTGCTTGATGACAACAGCTACTTCGTTTTGTCGTCATTCATCATCAAACCCGCCCTCTGTTTCTCCAGTCGTCCAATGATCCAGAGCATTCCCGTGAGAACTGAGCGGCATAGGGAGCTAGAAAACTTACTGGATGGAGGCTAATATGTGTGAAGTGAGAAAGTTGGATCCAAAAGAGATATATATGCTCTTAAGAACCTGATGCAAATGAATGTTTTTTTAATTAATGGAGAACCATAATACAGATTTAACAAAAATGGAAAAAGAACAAGAAAGATTGTGTAAGTTCGGGTGTAAACGAACCTAATATACTCAGCTAGAGATCTATGCTACAGATATTGTTGTTGTTGCAGCAGTGCTTCGCCCCATCCAATAGGTGCGACCGATCACAAATTGTCATCAATATCCTCTAACGGGAGTCCAAGGAAACTTGCTGTTTCAACAGGGGTGGACCATAATGAAAGGGTGTTAGAGGCGTTGGTTCCACATTACAAATAAAGAGATGGTTGGTGTCATGTGGGGACACGTTACAAGCAGGGCATACATTTTGTATGTCGGGGTTGATTCTGGATAGGTAAGAGTTTAATCTGTTACAGTATTCCGATCGAAGTTGAGCTAGAGTGACTAGCGTTTCCCGAGGGAGTGTGCGTTCTTCTTCCGCTAGTTTTGGGTACTGTTCTTTGAGTACTGGATTCACCGGGCAATTTCTGGCATAAAGGTCCGACGCCTGTTTGTGGAGTTCACTGAGAACCTGCTTATGTTTTAGGGCTTCATGCGGCTGAGTCCTCAGGTGCCGTATTTCCTCATAATGCTTACGGAGATGACTCCTTAAGCCCCTGGGCGGTGTTGGCTCATCAATCTTATGTCTGTTGGGATGCCCAGATTTCTGATGGGGAGAATTCTCGCCTCGTTATGTAGTCCACATTGGGACATCCATGTTGTAAATAAGGTCGCGGAGGATTTAGTCGGTGGTAATGCCAGGTTTCGCGAGGCGCAAAAACTGGAGAGATCAGGGAGATAAACAAAAGCGGGGATAGGACCCCACCCTTCCAGGTCTTGCAGTAACGTTCTCTTAGTTCAGTTTTTGACCCTAAGTATTATCGAAATAGGGGTGTTTATTAAATGATTTTGGGCGTATTTTAGAAGAAATAGTCCTCTTTGTACAGGAAATAAGTGTAAAGAGTTTCTTCACAGTAGGTCAATTCTTCTGCATTGGTCAAAAATGTATAAGTTACGTCAATCGGTCTTCGAGTTATAGCTCCAGAAACGGTGGCCAATGCATGATAAGAGGCGGTGCTCCGCCCGTAACCAAAAAATTGCTGCCATTCATTTAATTGTTATAAAAACATTTTAGAGGAGAAATAGTATATTAACAACTTTTTATAAGGTATTGTCGGCATGGCTCTCGAGAATTACAAAAAAAAAAACGATTATACATAGGCATTTTCAATGGAAATGTGCCACGCCTTAACCTGAAGTTATCTGCCAAAGAGTTTGGAATTTTATTACCTACATACAAAGGAATAATTTGAGGGGGCGATATAGCTTTTTCATAAACTTTTATTTTTTTCATACAGAATATGCCCATTCCACGATAATAAGCCCGAAGGCTTTTGATGGTCCTTTGCCGGATATACATAGATCCGGTACGTTCCGGTAACAAAGCACCATTTGGGTACTAGCAAGACCATCTCGGGAACGATTTATATGGCCACATTAAACCTTCAAGGCCATCCCTCCCTCCCACCACCGACTTCCATGAGGAGCTTGAGGATGCCAGAGCCTCGTCTGTTAATGAAACAGGATTCGCCGCGGCTAGGGGAGGTTCTCAATTGGGTTGGAGAAGCTGTATATTGCGCTGGAAACCCCTTGAGAGGGTTGCTCTACACAACCCCTTGAATCCCAAACTCGAAAGCTGTTGATTTTACTCGGCGAGCAGGATACTAGGTGGTGTGCGCTAGCTTTCGCATTAACACTCGTATTCGGTACACTTACTGCCCACTTAACTGCTCATAACTCAAAAAGTTTCTACCGAGAACGAACTTTCATTCGTGATAAATCGTTAAAAGGGGTATTTTCTCGCGGGGCGTCACATATGTATATTTAATACATGTCCAACAATCGCAAGGTGTCAAAAAGCGCATTTTGACCTCAGTCAAAAATTTTGCTTCTATCAAAAGATTTTAACAAAAAAAAAAAAAAACTACCCCGGCCCTATCCGAAAACGGAACACTTTTCTGCATTGGCGGTCTCCGGCCGGGCTTAGAGGACGTTGGGTTGATCCAAAACTGGTTTGAGGATTATAATTATATCCGCGCAGAGCAAATTCTATTTAGCCGTGTATTAGCAGTAGACCACTTTTACCAAAAAATACAGTAATACATAACATGCTATTCATATTGAAGAAGATAAAATGCCATTTTAGTTAGAAATTATCTTTAGTCCCATTAACAACAACTCATTTATATTGTTACAGTTAGCATACTAATTAAAAAGTAGTTTACATTATACTACACCTTTTCCAGTTTAAGTTCAGAAAATTACAATTCAAGTTCAGAAAATACAATTCAAGTTCAGAATTTCCAATTTAAATTCAGAAATTTACAATTCAAGTTCAGAATTTCCAATTTAAATTCAGAAATTCACAATTTAAGTTCAGAAATTTACAATTCAAGTTCAGAATTTTCAATTAAGTTCAGAAATTCCAATTTAAATTCAGAAAATTACAATTCAAGTTCAGAATTTTCAATTCAAGTTCAGAACTTCCAATTTAAATTCAGAAATTTCCAATTCAAGTTCAGAAATTTCCAATTCAAGTTCAGAAAATTACAATTTAAATTCAGAAAATTGCAATTCAAGTTCAGAAAATTACAATTCAAGTTCAGAATTTTCAATTCAAGTTCGGAAAGTTTGTCGGGTATTTTTTGTTCATCTAATGGAAATAAATATTTGTAACATGGTATCTATGTGTTAAGGAAGCATTGGGCATCTAACTCGTTTGAATCAATTTTGCAAGATAGAAGAAAAAAAAAACTCTCGCTCATAAGAAGCAATTGCAATGCCACCCAGCTATATTCTTAGCGTCACAAACATTGATCTGCACTGAGTATGACATCAGTGATGACGAAGATATGACCACTTAAACAGTCAACGGAGCGTCCACACTCCCGGAAGTAACGTATAGGTACTGTCTGCATATTTCTTGGCTCCATATGTCAAAACATCTCAACTTATCCGCCATCACCATCATTCATCATGAATTGGCACTTAATCGCGATGTTGGCAGTTTCGAAACAAATCATGCCAGTTTTCCCTGTTTCGCGGTACCTGACCGCGATTGGGAGCACCATGAGAGGTCAAGTCTTCCACCACCCTCGCAACTCTATGGAGGTCTCTCCCTTCCACTGCTTCCAAATTGTTGTTTCGATTGAAGTACTTTCTTGGCCGTAGCGTCATCATGCACTTGTTGGAAAGAATTATCCTCCATTTGATTTCAAGGTTCGGGATGTACACACATTGAAGAAAACTTGTACACTATTCCCAAGCCACCATTTTGGCAAAATGGTCAACGAAGCATCAACACTTCCGCAAGTAACATATAAGTATAAAATTAATTAATTAAAATAACTTTCGGAAATTAACACCCTAATTATAAATTTCTGAATTCAAACTGTAATTTTCTGAACTTGAAATGTAATTTTCTGAACTTGAATTGTAATTTTCTGAACTTGAATTGGAAAATCTGAACTTGAATTGAAAATTTCTGAATTTGAATTGTAAATTTCTGAATATAAATTGGAAACTCTGAACTTGAATTGCAATTTCCTGAACTTGAATTGTAATTTTTCTGAACTTAAACTGGTAAAGGTGTAGAAACAAATTTTTTTCCTAAAACCTAAAAAAATATACATAATTCAAATTAAAGTAAATACATTTGTGTTAATTCATTTATAAAATGTACAATATGCAGAACACACTAAATTGGCCACGAAAGCTCTTTACATACCACACAGTGAGAAATTACAATTGTTCAAAAATAAAATATCTCAACAACGGATTGAGATAGAGTAGTGAGCCAGCGCTTTTACGCACAAATAACAAATATACTATAAGATTAACAATATGGAATTATATAAAAAAAACCATATATGTAATACTCCTATATAGCTACAAAAGGCTAGGTACATTCCCAAACATCAGAGTGCCGATATATTGCTGTTTAAACGTTTTTGTTTTTGTATTCAATAATCGAATGTACCCATAGCGGAATGATACAAGGTGGCAGCATGGTGACATACCTACAACCATAAATAAAAATTCCATGTACTTTGCTTTTGTAAATTCGATGGACAAATGTCAAAATCGTACGGCACCGGAAGTTGATGTATCAAATCAAATAAAAAAATGGTATAATCAGCTGTTCTATGCTGCCACCTTGTATCGTTGCGCCATGAATGTACCTAAATTTTAATTTTTTCTTGTCACACCTATGCTGTACAATCACAAAAATTGTATAGGCTGTCTTGTTTTGAACACATTGCGAGCATTTTCTATTAGCAATATAGGAGTATTACATATATGAAAAAAACTTTTTATTTGTAATAAAACAATCTTCTCACAACGCGCATATAGCATGTAAATATCTATGTACATACATATGTATTATAGATTACGAGTTATTTGTTCAATCCTTATAAAGGTAAAGTCTTAAATCGAAATATTTTACTGACTAAACTTCACACCAATGTTGTTCACTCGCGTCTTCATATGCTGCAATATATCTTCAGCGAACTCTTCAACTGTAGTATAACGACTTGCTTGGAAACTAAATATATCCGCAAGAAAGCCTAACATTTGTTCACGGAAATAATGGCATATGTCACGTAAATTTTCATCGGGCCCAAAGAAACCCCAGGCCATAAGTGGTGACAATTGCTCAGAAATGACGTAGAAGTGAGCCATAAAGCCATTAGTTTGTTTGAGTCCATGTTTCTTAGCCTTCAGAACTGACCACACTGCTGTACTTAAAGCCTGTAAATGGAAATGTTCCATGGTTATAATTAAAGGCCTAAAAGTATTGTTACGAATATTAGCAAAACTAAGGGGTGCTGCTATCTCTAAGCCGATGCTAAACAGTGATATCATGCACATCCATAGATCAATCATTATGTATCTACATAAACGAAACATTAATTAAGTCTACACATATGTACCATGTACGTATACGAGCAGCGGAGAATCAATGCACAAACACATGCATATATCTGAGATACTAATGAAAGTATGCAATGAGAGAAGCTATAAAATTGTGCAATTGTAGTTACAGCTGAGAAGTTTGAGAGCTGATGGCAACTAGTAGATTCTGGAAGCGCCTAGAAGATGCGAACGTTGAAATCAGAGAGTATAAAAGGCAGCAAACGTAGAGGCGCTGGAATTAAGTTTGAGTTGAGCTATCAAGCAGTTTCGATTAAGACGCTATCTAGCGAGCAATAGCAGTGTTATTTTGAAAGTCAGTTTCATTTAAGCTATCAGTTTGGTTATTAAGCCAGTGAGTTGCAAAGAATAAGTGTTATTGTAAAGTACTTTAATAAAGGCAATTTTTCCATTATTCAATATTGGAGTTATTTATTCAACAGTTTAGTGATACGAACTTAGCAAAAGGGCAAATAAGAGGATTTGCAGTAAATTCGTTACAATTGGTGTCAGAAGAGGAATTGTTGATCAAATTCCAGAGAACAACAAGGACATGGCAAAGTTCAGTGAATTGAAGATCCAGCAACTGAAGGAGTTGGAGAGCCGTGGATTGAATACAAGCGGCGTTAAACTTGAACTTCAGGCACGGCTACGAGAGGCAATGGAAGCAGAAGGAATTGATGTAGAAGAGTATGACTTTCATCTTGATGTCGAGGAAATAACAAAAATGGAAGAAACACTGCAGACAATGGCGAACACAGACCTGAACATGATATTGGCTGCAATATCGGCACAAATGTCCGAAATGTCATCACAAATATCCACCAACATGTCAACTCGACTGGAAGAACAGAAGACAAGTATTGCATCTCAACTGGAATCGCAAGAGACACGCATAACGTCCAAGAAGGAAACACAGCTGGAATCGCAGGAGAACCGTATAACAGCGAAGATTGAAGCATAAGAGGTACGAATATCCGCGCAAATTTCAGCACAGATATCATCGCAGAACTCTGCTCAACTGGAAGAGCAAGAAGGACGTATTTCCTCGAAGTTGGATGCGCAAGATACACAAATTTTACAGTTTGAGGAAAAAATCGAGGCCGAGGTGGATGCTTTGAGAGGACGTATCGAGCAGTTGCAACTGAATCTCCCAGCAGTTTCAACGAGTAATCCAAAGGTAAAAACACGATCTTTTGACGGTGCTGTTCCTTTCCAGGTCTTTAAGCTACAATTTGAGAAGACCGCAGCAGTGAACAACTAGAATGCTGAAGATAAAGTTGCTGCACTCTTCGTAGCATTGAAAGGACCAGCTGCCGAAATCTTACAGACTATTCCAGAGTACGAACGGAACAGTTATGACGCATTGATGGCTGCTGTAGAAAGGCGATACGGAAGCGAACACAGGAAGCAGATACACCAAATAGAGTTGCAAAACCCTACCAGAAAGCTAATGAGACTTTGCAGGAGTTTGCGTCGGATGTCGAAAGGCTTGCACATTTGGCGAATGCCGACGCACCCGTGGAATACACCGAAAGAGTAAAAATTCAGAGCTTTATAAATGGCATTCGGGACGTCGAAACGAAGCGAGCCACATACGCAAACCCAAAGCCAACATTCGCAGAAACGGTATCCCACGCACTGATTCAGGAAACAGTGTCACTTTTGAGTAAGCCCGCATACCAAGCTCATCGCGTGGAAGTAGAAAGGCCAGAGTGGGTAGACGCAATATTGGAGGCGCTGAAAAGATCGCAAAAGCGGAGTGAAGAGGTTATCAAATACTTCAAATGCGGGAAGCCCGGTCACATTGCACGTCATTGCGATCTTGGTCCTAATAGTTCCAACAATGTGGGTGGCCGTAAACGCAAAGTTGGAGGAGATGAGCAAGAGCGTGTCAGATGTAAAGAACGAAAACTTGCCCCAGCTATTGAATGTCCTGTGATATCTGTGTCGCAAATTGGAAGAAAATCGAGCAGTCTTGCCGTTGAAGGAAAGCTGGATGGCAAGGAGCGTGTACTGACTGTAGATAAGGGGAGAATCTCATTCCTTGATCCGATCTGACTTGGTCAACAGGAGAATAAAACCGTTACCTGGAGCAAGGTTGCGTACGGTCACTGGCGAGTATAACCAAGTTCAGGGAGAAGTGATATGTGAAGTCTTGATTGAAAAGGTCACGGTTCTACACAAATTCGTTGTGGCGAAGATCGTTGAAGAAGTCATATTGGGAGTGGACTTCTTGGTTGACCATGACATCAAGATCGATATGCAGAGAAGGGTGATGCGTTATGAGAACCAGGATATACCACTTAACTTCAAGTTGGGGAAAGGGTTCAGTAGTAATCGAGTAATGGTGGAGAAGACTCGACAAAGGCCACGAAAGTCAAAAGAAAAGGTTGATGGATCGAATGGGCCAAATAAAGCGAAATTAAAAGTACCTGCGAGAAAAAGACCGGCATCGACAAACCCTAATGGACGCACTAAAACGACTGAAAGAATTTTTCAGAAAGAATGCAAGGGTGGTTTCAAGCCAGCGCGCACTACTGTTGTGAAACGTCCAGACGATAATGATGATGCAAAGTCAATCCGTCAAGTGCAAGCTCTGCGAAGAAGTTTATTGGCCAAACAACAGAGTGCGAGGGAACGATCAAGAATAATGAGTAGTAAGATGAAACGCAGGTACAATGAGAACAAAAATTCGGAAGGTTTCTTGGAGGGAGATTTGGTACTGTTAAACAACCCCCACCGGCGGAAAGATGTTCCATCCAAATTTTGGTGTAGTTTGGGAAGGCCCGTACAAAGTTGTGAAGAAGATCAGTGATACCATCTACCACATACAAACCACTGGGAAACCACGGATTAGAAGAGTGGTACATTTGGAGATGCTAGCGGCGTTTAGATCGGGAGATTTGTCTAATCGGTACGATCAGACTTAGGTGGAGGGCAGTGTTATGAATATTAGCAAAACTAAGAGGTGCTGCTATCTCTAAGCCAATGCTAAACAGTGATATCATGCACATCCATAGATAAATCATTATGTATCTACATAAACGAAACAATAATTGCGTCTACACATATGTACCATGTACGTATACGAGTAGCGGAGAATCAATGCACAAACACATGCATATATCTGAGATACTCCTGAAAGTATGCAATGAGAGAAGCTATAAAATCGTGCAATTGTAGTTACAGCTGAGAAGTTTGAAAGCTGATGGCAACTAGTAGATTCTGGAAGCGCCTAGAAGATGCGAACGTTGAAATCAGAGAGTATAAAAGGCAGCAAAAGTAGAGGCGCTGGAATTCAGTTTGAGTTGAGCTATCAAGCAGTTTCGATTAAGACGCTATCTAGCGAGCAATAGCGGGTATTATTTTGAAAGTCAGTTTCATTTAAGCTATCAGTTTGGTTATTAAGCCAGCGAGTTGCAAAGTATAAGTGTTATTGTGAAGTACTTTAATTAAGGCCATTTTTCCATTATTCAATATTGGAGTTATTTATTCAACAGTTTAGTGATACGAACTTATCGCTACAACAACAACAACAACGAACTTAGAAAAAGGGCAAATAAGAGGATTTGCAGTAAATTCGTTACAGTATACAATGAATTCGAAAGAAGCATGTGAATCTCCTCATTCGGCTGGGGCTTATTAAAAATTAATCTCTTATAGTAATGACGAATAAAACAACAGATTGTATTAACTTTTAATTTGTTTAAACGCGTGCGTGCCCTTCGCTTCTTATGTCCAAACAAATTAGACTTACCATTTCTTTGAATCCATTCGATAGAAAGCGATTTTGCACCACAGCTGTAACGCTGGCAGGTGGTGCATCTAAATCCCGAAAAGAATCTAATACAATGAAGTCCAAACAAATATCATAGAATGTCATCGCTTTTACATTACGCGCTTCTAACTCTTTTTGTATTTCATCCCAATTATTGGGATTCTGCAAATAGTTTATCATATCTTCATAACCAACAAGAAACTCTTTGGTATCCTTATCGCCCAAACAAAGTAAATCTGTGAGTATTTGGCGGCCTGTATCACATACCCATTGTCCGATGGAGGGATCCTGATTTATACCAATAGAAGTTTTATTAAATAAGTAAATAGTTTGATAGAGTCAAACATATATTTCAAATACTCACTTTAAATAAATATTGAAATCCTAAACGCACACAGTGCAATTTTACCAAATATTCCGTATCACTAGAACAATGTACCAAATCGGCGCGTATGGTACGATATGGAATGGGCGTTTCTTCGTGCTGCTTCAACGCTGCGTTGTATAATGGATATTGTTCGTATGATGTTTCTACAAATTCTTCAAAATCTCGCATATCAGCCACCTGATCCAAAGCCGATGCGAAACTTTCAGCTGAATCAAAATTTGGATCTGAACCCGTACGACTCATCACCGATCTGTGCGAATGTTTATCTTCATCTATGCCATTTTCCAGCGCATGCCCAAGACCATCTTCTTCCACCTCATCTATAGATGGCTCATCGCGAAAAAGCACGGAACGCTGATCCAGAAACAATAATTCACTTTGTTCCTGAAGTGTATAGGCCATATCAAGTAAATTTTGTATTTCACGACAAAATTCTGACTCTTCTGCGGTGGTTAGCAATGCTGGCACACCACCTGGTGAATTGTGTGCTGCTAATGCATCTTCCCAAAAATTAATGACCGTATCTAACGCTTCCATACCCATCACACCCAATTGTTGTGTTGTTAAGTGTACCACTATTGCACCTGTTTGACTCTGAGCTGCGGATACAAGGGCACCAGCACCAATCGATCCCGATGCTAACGACATACGATCTGAATAGGCAACAGTTGAACCGGGAGGACTGCCAGAGCGAGCTGATGTCTTCGAGCCCGCTATTGATATCATATCATTGGGACTGCGCATACTATTACGCGTCCGACGACCAGTATATTTTCGTGTACGACGAGGGGGGCGTGGTGGCTTTCGGCGGCGTAGAAAACGCGCAAGCACCCCAAGCAGAGCGACACCAGCGGTAAGCGAGAAGACAACAACCTGGAAAGATGTATAACATACAAAAATTAATTGGTCGATTATCAATTGGAAAAATAAAATATATTTATTGACATACATATATGAGTAGTATTAACAAACATATCGTTCATTTACTTCAATATTGTCTTAACTTCAAAAACACAATCTTTCGGTAGAGCCATTCAAAGATTTATCCTGCTATTTATTGTGCATGTAGATGCATATTTTGATTTTTATAGAATGTGATCAATTTTTAAATCAAAGATTTTTTTATACAACACCGTTATGGTATTACGTGTATACGTTATTAGGTAGGTAGGTTGAACTGGCCGGTCCATGAGGACCTCACATAGACTGATTGAGTCCGTAGTGTTACCAGAAGTTTGTTTTAACGACCAAACTGAAAAACCCTATCAAAAACCAGGACCTATGTTATAAAATAACTCCGTCCTCTTGGCAAATACTAGAAGCTTCCTAGGACTTAAGCCACTTGCTGCTTCTAGATCTGACAGCTGTATCACTCCTAATAGCTGGAGTCTTACCCTGGCAAGTGCAGGGCACGAGCACAGAACGTGCTCGATCGTTTCCTCCTCCAACCCGCACTTCCTACATCTGCTATCACTGACCAAGCCTAGTTTAAAGGCATGTGACGCCAGAAGGCAGTGTACAGTCAGAATACCCGTCATGAGTCTACAGTCCTCTCTTTTTAATGACAGGAGCAACTGTGTTAGTCTAAGGTTGTAAGACCTACACATAATCTTCGACACTTTACAGCCCCGCGCTTGAACCCACGCCTTTCCCGCTTGGTCGATCATGTACACCTCTCGCCTTTGCTTAATCTCGCCCAATCTAATTGGGACATCTACGCAGCAAGCTTCAAGGGATGCGCCCTTTTTAGCTAGTTCGTCCGCTTTTTCATTCCCATCTATTACGTTATTAACTCTAAAATAATTTTTTTTAGTTATGACTCCATTGGGTGTTATATTTATTTATTTATTTATTATATTGTTGGCAATGGTTTCGCCGGTTTTAGCCTAGATTACATATAATTTCTGCAAAAAATTCAATATCCCGTTGGATTGATGGACTAGTACTGGAGCGTACCGTTTTATCGCTGCACACATCTATTCACAAATGTTCGGGCGCATTTTTGCGGTTACAACGAGTTCTGGCAATATGCAAAACATATAGTTCTGAATGTGTTGGTAACTTGCAAAATACCCGCTATAATCCTCGGACCCCTTTGGGAGAGTTTAATTATGCTTTGACACATCTTGTGTAAATAAACGATGTCCGCCTAAGCCTCATGTACCAGTATAGGCCTTAGCAGATATTGGTTGTTGTTGTTGCTGTAGCGATAAGGTTGCTCCCCAGAGGCTTTGGGGAGTGTTATCGATGTGATGGTCCTTTTCTGGATACAGATCCGGTACGCTCCGGTAACACAGCACCATTAAGGTACTAGCCCGACCATATCGGGAACGATTTATATGGCCACATTAACCTTCGGGCCATCCCTCCCTCCCCACCCCCAAGTTCCATGAGGAGCATGGGGGCGCCAGAGCCTCGTCTGTTAATGAAACGGGATTCGCCACCCGAAGATGAGGTTGACAATTGGGTTGGAGAAGCTATATTTTGCGCTACACAACCGCTTGAATCCCACAGATATTGGTAAAGCCACCTAGTTATCCCTCAGTCAGTCAACTTGTTAAGTTCTATTATTTATATTTTCTCCAATATATAAAAAGATTCACTCATTTCCGCACCATCGATTTTGTAGTGTTTTAACCGTTTGTGTAGCATACAAGTTAGTGGTCCATCTTGTCAACGCAAAATTACAGCAACCCTGGCCACATCCTCTGACGTTTCTTTCTCAAAATTTTCCTTAAATATCATTAAAAGGCGGCCACCGTGGTGTGATGGTTGCATGCTCCGCCTACCACACCGTATGCCCTGGGTTCACACCCCGGGCAAAGCAACATCAAAATTTTAGAAATAAGGTTTTTAAATTAGAAGAAAATTTTTCTAAACGGGGTCGCCCCTCGGCAGTGTTTGGCAAGCGCTCCGGGTGTATTTCTGCCATGAAAAGCTCTCAGTGAAAACTCATCTGCCTTGCAGATGCCGTTCGGAGTCGGCATAAAACATGTAGGTCCCGTCCGGCCAATTTGTAGGGAAAATCAAGAGGAGCACGACGCAAAGTAAAAGAGAAGCTCGGCCTTAGATCTCTTCGGAGGTTATCGCGCCTTACATTAGTTTTTTATTTTTAGCATTAAAAGAAATAACCTTTTGAGTGCGGTATGTAAGAAACTGATGGATTTAGTGCTCCTCTCGATTTATTTATATTGAACAGCAGAATAACCTTGTTTCTGCTTCCGGTAGTTATTTTCCTTGTACTGAAACACTCCCGGGTTTGGGGGATTCTTTTGTAATATCGTGGGAACATCTACTGCAAAAACGATTTGCTTGACACTATTCGGTGTCATATTGCTTATTGCAAAGAATTTTTGGACTTGATGTTGTTGGAATCATGTCATAGATCGAACACTGAGTTGGACACCAGCACATTTTGCGGAATCCTTTACACTTTAGCCTAAAGCAGGTTTATGTGATGCTTCAACAACGAAATGCATGACAACAGCACAACCACCGCGCTAAATGCCATTAGCACCCAGATAAATTGCGGTTTAAATCAAAACCCCCACCATGGAACAGTACTCGTTGAGCTAGACCTGTCAATAGCTATTGATACGGTCAACCATGGCACGTCACTGCAAGACCTGGAAGGTCTAACCCCCCAGCGGGTTAGGGGATCAGAATATACCCGCGGTAGGTATGCCTGTCGTAAGAGGCGACTAAAATACCAGATTGAAGGGGCTGTGTAGCGCAACCCTTCAGGTTGCCAGCGCAATATATAGCTTCTCCAAACCCAATTGTCAACCTCACCTATCCGCGGCGAATCCTGTTTCACTAACAGACGAGGCTCCGGCGACCCCAAGCTCCTCCTGGAACTTAGGGGTGGGGAGGGAGGGAATGGCATGAAGGTTTAATGTGGCCACATAAATCGTTCCCGAGATGGTCGGGCTAGCACCTTAATGGTGCTATGGTACCGGAGCGTACCGGATCTGTATCCGGCAAAGGACACTCACATCGATAACACTCCCCAAAGCCTTCGGGGAGCAACCTTATCGCTACAACAACAACAACAACAACAACAACAACAACAACAACCTGGAAGGGTCTACCCTTCCACCATGTCTTAAAAGGTGGACCGCAAATTATCCGGGTGACGGGCAGGCATCGGTGGAATTTAGAAACGCAAAATCAAAACCAAGAAGAATTAAACAGGGGGTGCCACAGGGTGGTGTCCTATCCCCACTTTTGTTTAACTTCTACATATCAAAGCTACCTTCGCCGCCAGAAGTTACTATCGTTTCCTACGCCGATGACTGCACAATAATGGCCACAGGTCCAGGCCCACAGATGTTGTTGTTGTTGTTGTTGTAGCGATTAGGTTACTCCCCGAAAGCTTTGGGGAGTGTTATCGATGTGATGGTCCTTTGTCGGATACAGATCCGATACGTTCCGGTAACACAGCACCATTAAGGTGCTGGCCCGACCATCTCGGGAACGATTTATATGGCACATTAAACCTTCAGGCCATCCCTCCCTCCCCACCCCCAAGTTCCATGAGGAGCTTGGTGTCGCCAGAGCCCCGTCTGTTAGTGAAACGGGATTCGCCGCTCGAAGGTGAGGTTGACAATTGGGTTGGAGAAGCTATATATTGCCCTACACAACCCCTTGAATCCCCAGGCCCACAGATCGTTCAGCTTTGTAACAAAATAAACGGCTAGCTCCCTGATCTCTCCAGTTTTTTTTCACCTCGCGAAACCTGACATTATAACCGACTAAATCACCGGCGACCTTATTTACAACATGGACGTGCCAAATGTCGACCATTTTGAACATCCACGTCAATGGCACTACGCTACCGACTGTCTTGGGTGTGACGTTCGATCACGATCTATATTTTGGTGAGCATGTAGCCATAATTGTACCGAAAATCCAGAGCCGTAATAAAATCCTCAAATCTCTTGCTGGCAGTACTTGGGGAAAAGATAAAGAAACGCTGGGATTCAAGGGGTTGTGTAGCGCAATATATAGCTTCTCCAACCCAATTGTCAACCTCACCTTCGAGCGGCGAATCCCGTTTCACTAACAGACGAGGCTCTGGCGACCCCAAGCTCCTCATGGAACTTGGGGGTGGGGAGGGAGGGATGGCCTGAAGGTTTAATGTGGCCATATAAATCGTTCCCGAGATGGTCGGGCCAGCACCTTAATGGTACTGTGTTACCGGAGCGTATCGGATCTGTATCCGACAAAGGATCATCACATCGATAACACTCCCCAAAGCCTTCGGGGAGTAACTAATCGCTACAACAACAACAACAACAACATAAAGAAACGCTCATTCGTCGGACCTCTATGTCAGGAATTGCCCGGGGAATCCAGTACTAAAAGAACAATACCGTAAACTTGCAGAAGAGGAACGCATACTCTCTAGGGAAACGCGAGTCACTCTAGCTCAACTTCGATCTGGGTACTGTAACAGGTTAAACTCTTACCTATCCAGAATCAACCCCGACATACACAATGTAGGCCCTGCTTGCAATGTGTCCCCACATGCAACCAACCATTTCTTCCATTGTAATGTGGAACCACCGTCTCTAACACCCCTCTCATTATGGTCCACCCCTGTTCAAACTGCAAGTTTCCTTGGACTCCCGTTAGAGGATATTGATGACAGTTGGTGATCAGTCACACCTATTGGATGGGGCGAAGCACTGTTACAACAACAACAAAAACAATATCTACAGTTAATAAAACAACATACATACATAAACACCTACAACTAATGTAATATTAGACTTTGAGCACTTTAATTATTAATATTTACCTTTTGCGAGGTAGTCATACGGAAAGGAAGCACGCGTATGCCAGTCCATTTTGCAGTTAACCACTGCATTTTATACAGCTACCGTTTTTGTGATATAGTAAAATAGTAAAATTCAATATGTGCTATTTCATACGCTCTCAACCATTGCTTTTGTTACGCGTGACTGCTCATTCAAGGTTAAGTGAGGATGCAGTGTTCTCAGAAACCCGTTGCACAAAACCTAGCAGCCAATAGCAGTGGATTAAAAAGCTGCTGTATTTAGTAAACGAATATAAATCACGGTTTATCTTTTTATTCACATTCAAAAACAATCTGATTAGCAGCATCTGTTTTCACATTATGGACTTTTTACTTGTGAATCGATCGATCGTTTTCATGTTATTAACTATTCGCCTCCCACACTTTGCACTTTTTTGTTTTATTACTTTAAAACAAGCCCTCACTTGCTTGCTGCTTTTGATTGATAGGTAAATATTTAATTTTCTCTCTTCGATTTTCACTTTCACCTGCGGAATTTTGTTAACTAAAAACAAAACCAGCAACAATTTGCATTGCATCACAGAGCCGATCACCGAAAGCGCATAATTATTTTTAATAACAATAACAACAAATTCCAAGCAGAAAGAAGAATCGCAAAAACACGTTCATTTGACATTTATCGCTGGCGCCGACGTAGCGCTACCATACTGTGTGGGAAAACTCATGTAATTTAACCATTTTTTTCCCTCATAGCATTCAGAATTCTCCGAGTAATACACGCTATATTTGAATTGAATAATTCTTTGAAATAAGAACAAACGCGCATTTCGTATTTAATCAATTTGTATAGAGCACGAAACCTATACACTGGATCCTGAGGCTGAGGAATTATGGGAATGGGATCGTATGAAGGGCGGCACTGGCGCAAAGTCAATAAAGGGAGAAAAAGCTCCCAATCGTAATGGGAATAGTACGACTGCCGGCTTTGAGGAAACTGTAGTCTCTAATTGTTGTTGTTGGTGTTTAGTTATTCTGACAATTTTGACAGCATTTTTATTGCTTATTTGTTTATTTCTTTTACACCATGTGAAATAGTTTTATTTTTATTGTATTTCTTTTCGCAAATACTTTTTATTTTAAAAACACATAAAATGCCAAAAAGTTGTAGGCTGGCGATGGTTGAATAATTTCTGCAGTGGCGGCCAAAAATTGTTAGATATATTTACTAAAATCAACACACACATGTACTTACATATGTGAATAAATAAAAAGTGCAAAATGTCAGATGGTGCCAAAAGTGTGTATTTCATTGGAATTTTCATAATTAAGAAATTATATGGAGTTTTAGCGTTTTTACGCTATTAAATAATAAATTTATTAATTTCTCATACTTTCTTAGGCCCACGTATTACCTCAATTATAGAAAATCAATTGTTCCGGCGCCAGCGTAGCCTCAAACAAAAGCAGCCATCTATCGATGTACCAGACTTTGAGAAGGTAAGTACTTTCACGTCACCCCACACCTACATTCCAATATGAAAGAATTTATTAACTGCAAATTATTTTGATTTACTCACGTTCTTTAGACTTATGCCGTAATCATATTCTCCGAGAAGGCCAAATTGCGCCACTGCCAAGATGTGGAAAAGATAATACAAGAATTTAATGTACTTACAACGCTCGAGGCCATCAGGTATGTACAAATGTATGTGCACAGTGTTGGTTTATGTGTGATCACAATATTCACCTAACCTCTGTTTATAGGGGAAACAATTTAATTCCGTACGTTATTTGATAGCCGGTGTTCCTTTTATTGTAACAATGCCTGTTGTTGTTGTTGTAGCAGTGCTTCGCGTAGCATCTCATTTCTCTCCCTGATGGGGAGTATTTTCTCGCCTCATTATGTAGATGGTGTTCTGGGGACATAAGAAGACAGCCCGTGGCGACTCTGAGCGCAGTATTTTGGCAGGCCTGTAGCTTATTCCAGTGGGTAATTTTTAGGCTTGGTGACCATATAGGAGACGCGTAGCATGCAATCGGCTGGCCAATTGCTTTGTAAGTAGTAATGAGCGTTTCTTTGTCTTTTTCCCAAGTATTTACAGCAAGGGATTTATTCTGTTCCAAAGCTCATCCATCTTTGGGTCTGTGGCCATTATTGTGCAGTCATCGGCGTAGGAAACGATAGTAACTCCTTCTGGTGGCGAAGGTAGCTTAGATAATAAACAAAAGTGGGGATAGGACACCACCCTGTGGCACCCCCTGTTTAATTCTTCTTGGTTTTGATGTTTCATTTCTAAATTGCACCGATGCCTGCCGACCACCCAGATAATTTGCGGTCCACCTTTTAAGACAAGGGGGAAAGGTAGACCCTTCCAGGTCTTGCAGTAACGTGCCATGGTTGACCGTATCAAAAGCTTTTGATAGGACCTTATTTACAACATGGACGTCCCAAATGTCGACCATTTTGAACATCCACGTCGATGGCACTACGCTACCGACTGTCTTACACCCCAAAATCTTGGGTGTGACGTTTGATCAGGATCTACATTTTAGTGAGCACGCAGCCGCAATTGTCCCGAGAATTCAGAGCTGTAACAAAATCCTCAAATCCCTCGCTGGCAGTACCTGGGGAAAAGATAAAGAAACGCTCATGACTACATACAAAGCAATTAGCCAGCCGATTACGTGCTACGCGTCACCAATATGGTCGCTAAGCCTAAAAATTACCCACTGGAAAAACTACAGGCTTGCCAAAATACTGCTCTCAGAATCGCCACGGGCTGTCTTCTTATGTCCCCAGAACACCATCTGCATAATGAGGCGAGAATACTCCCCATCAGGGAGAGAAATGAGATGCTGACCAAACAGTTCCTGTTGAATACCCAGAAACCTGAGCATCCTAACAGACATCTGATTGATGAACCAGCACCGCCTAGGGGCTTAAGGAGTCATCTCCGTAAGCATTGGGAGCAGGGGGATTGGAAACACGTCCTTTTCAACCTCCCAATATATTTTGAGATGTGCTGATCGGAATCTTCATGCGTTCCGACAGCGTATTTACTAAACAAAGTTGAGGGGTGATTGGGTACACTTCAATTTCCAACATCCAAAGACATGTTTAGCTGTGTTGATCGGAGACCAATACATTCCGACATCTTAAAATACAAATATAATTGAAAAATATAAGTTCCAAATTTTGTTGCCTTAAGCTGGGAGCCCTGGAGGATTGGAAACGCGTCCTTTCCAACCTTCTTTAAATGACTGGCTCCCAGACTCCAGCATTCCAACAGCATATTCAATAGAAATAAATGATATAATAATGAATTGTACTTAGTAGTTTAAGTTTTAGGCCTAAACAGCCGTAATAATAAATAAATTAAAAATTAAAAAAATTTAATTTTGAGGATATACCGCACCTGAGAACCCAGCCGTATGAAGCAAAAAAACACAAGCAGGTCCTTGGTGAACTCCATAAACAGGCGTCGGACCTTTATGCCGGGAATTGCCCGGTGAATCCATTACTTAAGGAAAAGTATCCAAAACTCGCGGAAAAGGAACGCATACTCCCCAGGGAAACGCGTGTCACTCTTGCTCAACTTCGTTCTGGATACTGCAACAGGTTAAACTCTTACCTATCCAGAATCAACCCCGACATACAAAATGTATGCCCCGCTTGCAATGTGTCCCCACATGACAGCAACCATCTCTTTAATTGCAATGTGGAACCAACGCCTCTAACACCCCTTTCCTTAAGGTCCACCCCTGTTGAAACGGCAAGTTTCCTTGGACTCCCGTTAGAGAATATTGATGACAATATGTGATCGGTCGCGGCTGTTAGGTGGGGCGAAGCATTGCTACAACAATTGTTATGTTTATGTGCTGTAGGTCCTCCGTCTTTGTCGACCGTAGAATGCATTATATATTGTCGGCAGAAAGCGCTCGCGCACTTTTCCGCAACCGACCGCACTTTATCGCCAAAGGCGATGGAAACTTTGTCATTGTGCCTAGACGGATTCGATAGGGACTTTACGGTGAACCAAAGTTTACCTACACCGGCAGAGAGGTTACAAACGCTTAGGTGCTCCTCCCATTTCGCCCGTTTGTGTTCATCCACAAGCAATCTGATGCGTTGGTTTATATCCCTTATTTGGGGGTCGCCGGGATCGAGCTGTCTTATAAGGTCACGTTCTCTCGCTAAACTTGCGGTCTCCGACTGTCTTACACAGCAACACTGCCTCGCCCCGTTTAACTAGCCCGACCACTAAATAATCGTCCATGTCTTCCGATAACGAAGCACCAATGAAACTAGCAGTTTCAGAAAAAGTTGTTGGAAGCGTTCAATACATAATTTTTTAAAAAACCCGTATCGTTTTATATTAGTTTATTGTAGGACACCGTTTTTTCGTATATCTTTTAACCCACTGGGCCAGAGTTTGTCCTTATATTGATGGTACAACATCTAGCAAATTTCCGCAATGGCTCTTTCTAATCATATTATGCGCAGTTTTACAGCCTTATAATAATTAAGTTACTCTTATCAGTAGGAATAGATGATGTTGTTGTTGTAGCGATAAGGATACTCCCCGAAGGTCTTGGAGAGTGTTGTCGATGTTGATGGTCCTTTTCCGAATGCATATCCGATTCGTTCCGGTAACAAGCACCATTAAGTACTAGCCCGACCATCTCGGAAATGATTTAGTATGACCACGTGAAACCTTCTAGGCATTACCGCCCTCCCACCCCCTATATCCATGATGAATTTGGGGTCGCCAGAAACTCGGCTGCTAAAAAAACAGGATTCTCCACAGGTAGGTGAGGTTGACAATTGGGTTTGAGCAGCTATATATTGCGCTGGCAATCTCTTGATAGGGTTGCGCTACACAACCCCTTGAATCCATTTTATTTGTTTTTCTAGGTTCTTACTACAGGCGTACTTGCTGCGGGTATATTCTAATTTTTTTATGTTACTTCGCCCGGGAGTTGAACCCGGGACCAGGCGGAGCACGCTACCACCACACCACGGCGGCCGTCGGCAAAGGATTGCTAAAATCGGAAGGAAGTCGCTATGGACTAAAAATCACTCCAAAAATGTTTGGGGGTTGACTTCTAAAATCTCCCTTACAAGGGTTCAAAAAAAAAACCAATGTGACGAAATGGTTTCTAAGCAAACTCTAGAGAATTATAGAAAAGTTTAGGTCGAGTCTTTGAAACACTTCTGCCTTTTAACTCTAAAGGCTTGGTTTCTTTAATAGAGGTGCTGCTGTATGTATGTATGTATTATGACCGCTAATTTTAACGTGATCAGCGGTGCTGCTTTTTGTTAAGCTATATGAATGTAAACGGTTGGTAAAGCCCAAACTAACATTTTCATTTTTTTTCTTCGTCGTTATTTTCTTCTGTTATTTATTTATTCGCATCAACAACATGTATGTACCAAACAACTTAAAATATTAAACTAATAACTATTGCAGCAAAACCCAGAAATACCTCTACTTATCAGCGACCATAGATACACTACTGCGTTTTGCCGATGAAGCTGAGCTGAGTAAGCAGACTATAACTGGCAGCATGCAAAAATTTAACTACGACTGTATATCTGATTATCTGCTGCCTGGTATGACGCCATCAGATATAGTGCGCGAATGCGAGGGTCCAGTGTTAATCAAGGATAAAATCAAACCGGCAATTATGTCATACATACGAAATGGCGTCATTGAAGACTTTTTTCCATTGCACAACATTGTAAGTGTAGAACTTGCATTATCGTTAATATTATTTTCCATCATACGTACTTAAAAATTAATGATTTCCTACATTTCTAGGAGTATTTAGATAAATTCGTATTTGATTGGAAACGTCGTAGTATGCCTATTGAAGATATATGCAAGTATTTTGGCTCAAGTATTGGTCTCTATTTCGGTTTTACTGAGTTCTACACGAAAGCTTTGATATTCCCAGCAATATTTGGTATGCTGCAATATATGTGGAATATAAATTTGTCTTTAGTTTGCTGGATCTATGTGCTGTGGACAACGGTAGTGAATTTGTCGAATATGAAGTATACTCAATTGAAACTTGATAGTTTAGATAATTGTTTTTGTTAAAATGAACGGGATTAGGGGGCACATAAAAGCCTCAAGTTTATATAATTTTCAGAAGTGGAATATTTCGAGCTCAGCCTTATTTCTAAACTTCGGTCTAATTCCCACGTGAACTTAAAAATTATCTTCACAAAAAATGTTTTACCGAACGAATAAATCTTAAAGCTTACATGAGAAGGCCTTTACATGGAATATTAGTCTACTCTTAAGTGTTTATTTTGAAATTATTTAACAAAGCTTTCGAATTCATTATCAGATCGAAAGAGGTAATGAGGATACCATTATCACTGTTAACACAACAACAACAGCATAGCATTATACAAGCTTTCCGTCACCTGTTTATCCCAACTCAGTTTGTCCTTATTCATTCGCATAACATGAACTACTCAGCATAGTATGACAGACAGTGATTTAAAAATGGTGTATTCAAATCTAGGTTGAAGATAGGTAGCATACATGATCCAATCAAGGGGACTTTATGAAGCGTTGCCCAATGCCTCCATACCTGATCTATGGGTACCATGAGTTTCACTTCTCACTATTGTATTTATTCCATGTAATATCCTTTAAGGGTTGACTTTAAAATAAATCTCTGGGGGAAATTTCGGATTGTACATGAAGGATCCAGCCGGATTCATATCCGACAAATACTTTCACACGGGCAACACTGCAAAAAATCGTCGACAAACAGAAAATTTCGAGGTAGTACGACAATCTTGCAAACAATGCGCGTTTTGAAACTTTAGTAAAGAAATGCTGATCTGCGACTGTGCTATCTATATTTCGATTTATCAAGTTTCGTTTGAGGTTAAACATTTGTCTACTTTATTAAGCAAGTTTTTACGTTTGTTTTGTAGATTTTTCTTGAACTATGGAAACGCAAATGTTCTGGTTATTCCTATCGTTGGGGTAATATTGAAATGAGTAGTCTTGACAAACCGCGTTCCGCTTATCATGGTGTGTTAAAACCAGATCCAATAACAGGAAAAATGATGCTGCATTATCCAATGCGTTATACATATTTTCAAATGTATTGCGTATCATATCCTGTGGTGTTAATATGCGTTGCGGCGGCTGCGTATTTTGCTTTGTATCAGTTTCAGATTGAAGCAGAAGTATTGGCAGATTTTGGTGAGTTCAAAATTGTTCGCTAAAATATCAATATGTGATCCGGCGTATGAAAAGGTGGCTTATAACCCAAAAAAGAAATTGCGAGAAACAGCTGTTAAAGATAAACAATGCATTTCTTCAGTTTCTTAGTAGTTTTTCTTTTGCATTATGAACAGTCATGCCCAAAAGGCAACCAAGAAAGGCAACAGAGCATAAATGAGATAAGTTCGTGTGTGTATATAAAGAGCGATGTTTTTTCCAATGCAAAGCACAAACACGTTTTTGACCGAAAAAAAACCGTGTAAGTGCTCAGATTTAAAAGCAATGCTGAACGAGTAGGACGTGTGTCGCTTGTGAATAATGTCTGTCGAAGAAGAATTTAGCGAGGTTTTTCAAACATATTTCTGTGAAAACGAGAAGAATGATGATTCTTTCGATGATGTTGGTATCAATTACGAGGACGAACTACAAGCATTGTTTCAAGCTGAAGGTCAAATGGAAGTAGATGAAAATATTTTTACAGTGGACTTGTGTATTACACATAACGAAGAAAAGGAATTGGTAAATAAATATATTTCGCAAGATTGCTGTAATAATAAATGCCAAAAAATTATACCGCAAAAGATGATATAAACTGCAAGAAATTGTTATGGAATCGCATTTTCGGTGGAAGCAGTAAGGAAGGCGGTCGGCATGATGTGGTGGTGCACAGTGGCTAGTCATTGTCGGCTGGGGCGGGTGCTTGCCAACCTTACTGTTCCTGCGCCATAAACAGAGAAAAGTTCCTATCATGCCTATCAAAAAACTCAGCTGTCAAGTTCAAAAAAACCGACAGAAGCGCAGAGACCGACTCAAAACGCTTATAAATTCAAACTAAAGCAACATCCGGCCGAACCGGACAGACCGTTAACATTAAAAAAATTTAAATTCAAAAAAAAAAAAAATCAAACGCAAAAAAAATTTACCGAACCGGACATGGCCGGTTACTAAGCTGAAATTCAAAAAAAACTGCTGAAAAATAAAATTGCAAAAAAAAGCTGAAAATTAAAATGAAAACAGGATAGGGCCGAATATATATAGGGGGCGCCGCGGGTGGTGTTGCGACGCCCGGTGCATTATCCCACCCTCAAAATCCATGGCCACCGTCGCACCTAAAATTCCGGTGGCCCCTTACCTGTAGACCCTACGTGCCTTCTAAATAAATGGCGACGCCAGCATTCCCATTTTAAATATTAATTTATTTATAATTCATTTCTATTAACGTATGTAAGTAACAAAAAAAAAAGATAATGCAGGTTTCTTAACCAGGGCTACAGCATTGTTGAACTACGAATAGCTAATTACACTATGAAAATGTAGGTAAGTGTGTGTAGTGCATAACTGAGAGAAAAAAAATATGATCCAACAGATCACACTTTATTGGGCCGAAATCGAAACGAAATCTAATATGAATACTTAAGTCTGACTAAGCTTGTTCTGTTGGGGGTTCTTTTCTTTTCTCTTACTTTTGCTCGTAATATTTTAAATTATACAATTATTTATGTCTCCCCCTTTTTTTTTTATAATCGTTATAAACGCTATGTGTGAGAAAAATATGTAATTAAATGTACTTATGTATAGTAAATATACTACATACAACGTAAGAATTTGGTCGAGTACCCCTTTTCTGTTTTCCCTTCACAAAACATATTTTAGGGCTATAAAGTTGGGATACAAATTCCGATAATTGGGGCTCTCTTACAAAATTATTATGTTGTTGTAGTAGAACTTACTGTTTAGTGTAACTAAATATCAATTTGGTATAATGCGCATAGTACGATGAGAATAATATGTAATATGTGCTAAGAAAATTTGTTATGGATAGATAGATAGATAGATGTTGTGAGGTTAAGCACTGCGACCTATTGGTCTATTGTGCCCTCATTCTCTTTACAACACTTCATCCAAGCCGAGTTCTCTGATAAAATCCAGAATGGTTCTTGGCTTCAGAGAATGTACGATAGTGCTAGCAATATTGATTTATATGTATACATATATATATATATATATATATTGTATTTGTATGATATAAGAAAAAAAGTTTAAATCTTTTAGCCAATTTGTGCATAATCGACCAATGGCTGCGGTCGCAAATTTTTTTTCTAACAATTTATGGTTGAGCTCCAAAAATGGATCGCTAAAACGTTTCACGTGATGAAGACGGCTTATTATGAATAAAATTTATAGAGCTAACTTCAATCATTTTAAAGCAAGAAAAAATATCATTAAAATGAAAAAAAGGAAATGTATGCTCCTTGTTGTATAGCTAACAATTTCGAGTATTCAATAATACAATTTGACGAAAAAAATCGATCCTTGTTAAATGGTTTAACCGGGCTGTATAAAGGAGTTTATCTTCGGATACCAAGGGTTCTCATCACAATTAGTTTAGTGCCGTCTGAATCCGGATCGGAATCACTAGTACTTTCCTCACTAGGTGTGACTGTGAAACGCCGACCTACTTCAACTGGATATTCTGTTTGTTCTTTTAGTAGTTGGGTTAAGGAATCGGCCTGCAATTCCTCGTTGCAGTCTTTTGGTTCATCAACAATACTCGCTTGAATATGTGCACAGCACGACGAGGGTGTTTTGCGATGAGTTGAATATAGTTGGGGATGCGCAGTTGATGTAACCAATAATGCTAATGAAGCAGGAGCTGTGCTTGACGCCTTTGCTGTTGAAGTTGCGTCAATAGATGTTATACGATCCTTTTGTATAATCGCAAGGCCGCCAAAAATTAGGCTGAAGCAAATCACAAATCTTCGCGTTTGTATAACAGCCTTAAATGAGTAATTTTACAATAAACCTTTTGGTTTATACAATTTTCCGATTAACTGCGCAGAAGAAAAGCCAACTCTTGCTTTTCCCGGCCGGAAAAACGTGCTATCTTTTTGCTTTTCTTTTTCTAAATTTTTCCACGTCTTCGTTTTACTTGCGGCCGGAAACTCATGGCAAATTTTTCGCTAGTGTTCGCCGGTCTTTCTTGTTTTTTCGATACTTTTGTATCGCAACTTTCGCCCCATCACCAGTCACTAGGTGTGTTCGCACGAAAACGCTCCCAAGTGGACCGTAACCGTAGACCATAACAGCAGACCGTAACAAAATAACTTCAAATAAATAACGTCAAAACCTAAACCGAATAAGTCTGTAGCTTCCTCTTCAAATCAAGATCCAAAAAAGAAAGAACTGAAGAAACCTGCGACTTCAACTGCAATAAAAAAATCATGAAAATGTAAGGCCTCATCTCCAGAACACTTCTAAGCAAGTTAGGACTTACTAGTTTTCACCACGTGAAAGAGCGTCTCAAAAACTATCGAAACCAGAAAAAAAGTGAAAAAAAATTTTTTGAGTCATAAGCCACCTTTTCATAGGCCGGGTCACACATAATAAAGTTCTTAAATTCAAATTTGTTTTATGTACATATATTATTTTTCTAATACGTTTTAGGTGCCGATTCATGGTTGCTTTATATTCCTGTCATCGTGCAATCAATACTTATTGCTATTTTTTCTTGGGCCTATGAAAAAATGGCTACATTTCTTACTGATCAAGAAAATCATCGTACACGTTCCCAATATGATCGTCATCGTGTTAATAAATTATTGCTTTTTGAAATTGTCAACAATTTCTTTTCATTATTTCATATAGCATTTGTGCTGCATGATTTAAAACAATTGAAATATCAGTTGATGATGCAGTTGCTAATATTTCAGGTAACAACGTCAACTCAACTATTATGTTACCTAATTAAATATTGTTTTGTTTTCGTAATAGAGCTAAGAACCTTTACAATTAATACAAATCAACTCAATTCAATTTTGACAAATTTCTATTGCACAGATCGTTTGTATTGCTCAAGAAATTGGCATTCCGCTTTTGGCTGTATTGCGGCAAAAATTTGTAAAATATTTGCATAAAGAAATTGAAGAGGATGTGAAAAATAATGTTACCGATTTGGCTCGTTATGAGCAATGTTTCTATGAAGTTGGCCTCGACCAATATCAATCGACCTATGAGGATTATTTGCAATTGTGTATACAATTCGGTTATGTTGTTTTGTTTGCTGCTGTTGCACCATTTGCCGCATTGGGTGCTTTGATTAATAACATATTTGCGATGCATATAGACTTGTTTAAGGTCAGTGATAAGTCCAGGTAAGCTATCGTTAGTTTGGAAAGTACGTTTTCATCTTGTGTGTTTCGACGATCATAGCACAACTCTACTATGTTATGTTTATTTTTTTTAATGGACGTTTTGGCAGCGCACTGTCCTCAAGTGGCCCAATGAAACCAGGCTAATACTGTTCACGCGATCGATTTATATTTATATCTATATCATAACATTTTTTTGCCAAGTCTTTGATGGACGGCGGTTTGTCAAGCGTCGAGATCTGAGACAACTCAGCTACAGAAGAGATATCAGCCAAGCGTAATGCTTAAAGAGAGCAGAAGCAATCGCTTTATACATTAGCCATCATCCGGTGCAAAGATCCTGAGCCAGATAAATAATTTTGCATGTAAATGCAACAACAAAGAATTGGGGCAGATAAATCCAGATAGAAGTCTAGTTCAATTTGTGAGCCAAATAATTTGTTAATTACTTGTCTTTAGTTTGGCAACGCTGTCTTAAATAAACCTACTTTTTCAATAATTATGTCGCTGCTTAGCCTTTCGCCGTATGAGTTAAATGAAAAACAGCGGCGACATCTGCCTATCACATTTCACGTGTGCGAAGATATCACGCCCTCTGCTTCTCAAGTCTGTCAATGATCCAGAGCATTCCCGTGAGAATTGAGCGTGATCCGGAGCTGTAAAACTCACTGGATGACGGCTATTAATTGCTAAGAGTGGTGAGAACAGTCTTTTTTTTATAGAAAAAAGCGAGTTCGAGCTATCAAATGTGTTTGAGTGAGGGTTATAATGTTGGCCCGAAAAGGTTCATTTAGTTCGAAATTCGTTCTACGTTTCAGCAGGAGAGGTTTGAAGTGTCTCGAAGTCCGAGAGGGAACACAAAAGTCACTTCATTCAGAAGGAATGGGCTTGAATTGATCCATTTAAAAGTTTTGTCATAAATATTACACCAAGCATTTCCCTTCGACTAGAAAGAGTTGGAAGATTGATAAGCTTTAATCGATTAGTATAAGGTGGAAGATTATGTAAAGAGTCCCATTGAAAATTTCTTAAGGCAAATAGTAAAAATTGTTTTTGTATTGATTCGAGACTGTCTGCATTGGACTTGATAACGCGGATTGCAAATTACGGAGCCATATTCTAATATTGGCTCAACTAATGTTGTAAAAAGTGCTTTAGTTATATAAGGGTCGTTAAATTCTTTTGACCACCGTTTAACAAAAGCAAAAACACCTTTGCCTTTATTCACTGTAGCATTAATATGATGGTTGAAACTAAGTTTGGAATCCATCATGACGCCCAAGTCAACAAAACTATTTACAATTTCTTGACTATAGTTGTTAATTGTATATGAAACTGGCGGCGAAATTCTCCGAGAAAAACACATAACTTTACATTTTTTAAGATTGAGCGGCATATAATTTACATTGCACCAGGTTACCAAGCGATTTAAATCCGCTTGAAGCAAGGAATGTTCCTCAACAGGTTCGTATGATTTGAAAAGTTTTACATCGTCAGCGTACATCAAGATATTTGAGTATTTTATTGTATTGGATAAATCGTTTATGAACAACAAGTACAGAATCGGATCAAGATGTCTGCCCTGAGGAACACCAGAATAATCATTGATGACCCCAGAATGTGTATATTTATACTCAGCGTGCTTTGCACACAGAGTATATTAACTTTGATTGGATAACGGTTGGTTGTACAGGTATAAAGGAATCGAGATAGATATAGACTTCCATATATCAAAATCATCAGTATCGAAAAAAAATTTGATTGAGCCATGTCCGTCCGTCCTTCCGTTAGTATGATAACTTGAGTAAATATTGAGGTATCTTCACCAAATTTGGTACACTAGCTTATCTGGACCCATAATAGATTGGTATTGAAAATGAGCGAAATCGGATAATAACCACGCCCACTTTTTATTTATATAAAATTTTGGAAAACACAAAAAACCCGATAATTTAGTAAATAATACACGTAGAATGTTGAAATTTGACATGTGGACTGATATTGAGACTGTTTGATGGCTCCGCCCACTTATGACAAAATCAATTTTACAAATATTATTAATCATAAATCAAAACTCGTTAAAACTATCGTAACAAAATTCGGCGGAGAGGTTGCCTTTACTATAAGGAATGCTTTGAAGAAAAATTAACGAAATCGGTTAAGGACCACGCCCACTTTTATATAAAAGATTTTAAAAAGGATCGTGAACGAATAAAATAATCTATGTATATCTTTGCAAAAAATAGTTTTGAATCAATGATATTTCACTTATCAAGTTTTATTGTAAGAGAAAATGGGCAGACATTTTTTTTAAACGGGCGGTGCCACGTGTTATTAGAAAAGTAATTTATCTGAAATGAAATGTGCAATTGAAGCTCACGCTGAATATATAATGTTCGGTTACACCCGAACTTAGACACCTCTACTTGTTAAAGATTACTTTTCGTACGATTACCAAGATACGAAGAAATCCAACACATAAGACGCGGTTGAAAACCAAGTTGATTGAGCTTATGAATAAGTAATGGGTGTGACACTTTGTCGAAGGCTTTACTGAAATCGGTGTAAATTACATCGGTTTGAAGGCTTTTTCTAAATCCATTAGAAACGTGAGTGGTAAATTCCAGTAAATTGGGTGATAGTAGATTTGCCATTACAGAATCCATGTTGCGAGCTTGCAATTATGAGGGAAATAGAGAACGTTAGATGGCGGGTAGCAATAGCTTCAAATAACTTTGGCATTGCGGATAACTTTGCTATTCCCCTATAGTTTTCTATTCCTTTAACATTGTTGGGAAAACACCATATATTAAAGATAAATTAAGTAAATCTCTTAGCGGCTGATATATGTATACAGCACATTTTTTAAGATCCTATCAGGGCGGTATGTATTTGATACTTTTAAAGTTTTTAAATAAGATAATACATCTTCTGAATATATAAATGGCACACTGATTGAATTACATGTATCAAGATGGTATGGGTATTCATTAGGCGAAACGTTGGTCTCTTGGTTTTAGGCATGAAAAGCGTGTATGTTATCGATTAAGATATTTAAACAAGTTTCGAAATATGTTTTTCCTCGGTATTTACTGAGAAGTTTTTTTGATCTTCAAAAAGAAACAACATAATATACGCACTTTCCATAGGCAACTAACGATATGTAATATGCTGTTGAATTTATTTTCGCTAATTTTTATTTGTGTTTAATACTGTAGCTCTGCAATATATTTAAGCGACCATTTGGCAGGCGCACTAAAAATATTGGCGCATGGCAATCGGCTTTTGAATTACTTTCAGTTATGGCGATTCTAAGCAACTGTGGTATACTTTATTTGCAACCGAATGTCAAGTAAGTGTAAATATTTATTAAGTTTCACTATACAACACTCAGCTTCATATAGGACTAAGCCATTAGCTTCAAAATTAAAAACATAAATTTTTACGTTTTTATTTTTGAAAATAAAAGAAAATGAAAGGCGCGATAGCCTCCGAAGAGATTAAGCCTCCTTTTTAATTTTTCCTACAAATTGGCGAGACCGGACCTATCTGGTTTATGCCGACTCCGAACGGCATCTGCAAGGCATATGAGTTTTCTCTGAGAGGTTTTCATGGCAGAAATACACTCGGAGTGCTTGCCAAACACTGCCAAGGGGTGACCCATCTTAGCAAAATTTTCTTCTAATTGAAAAAACTGGTTTCTAAAGTTTTGATGTTGCTTTGCCCGAGTCGAGAACCCAGAATCTTCGGTCTGGCAGGCGGTGCACGCTACCATCACACCACGGCGGCCGCCAGTGATTGAAAATATAATAAATAAATATAATAGCGTCGGCTTATATTCAATACCTACCCTACCTGCCCTCTATCAGCAAAACCCCATTTTTTCAGGATAGTTAAAAACCCGTTTTAGCAGCTATATTGCAAATTGCTAATAATATGAAGAACCCAAATAATTGATAACAGATCCCGTTGTGTATTCAAACCAGTTTTTTATTCTAAAATCAGCTTAGTTTAGTTTAAAAGTCAGATAGACGTTTTTGCTATTCGAATGGAAATAGTTTTTATAAAAAATATTGTTGATAGAGCTTTTATGCCGAACCCTGTTTTGAAAATGATGTCTTGTAAAAACAGGCAAAGTGCGAGAGTTCCATATCGATGACCATGATTTGGTTCTGTTGTTGTAGCGATAAGGTTGCTCCCCGAAGGCTTTGAGGAATGTTATCGATGTGATGATCCTTTGCCGGATACAGATCCAGTACGCTCCGGTAACACAGCACCATTATGGTGCTAGCCCGACTATCTCGGGAACGATTTATGTGGCCACATTAAACCTTCAGGCCATCCCTCCCTCCCCACCCCCAAGTTCCATGAGGAGCTTGGGGTCGCCAGAGCCTCGTCTGTTAGTGAAACTGGATTCGCCGCGGATAGGTGAGGTTGACAATTGGGTTTGGAGAAGCTATGTATTGCGCTGGCAACCTGAAGGGTTGCGCTACACAGCCCCTTGAATCTGGTATTTCAGTCGCCTCTTACGACAGGCAAACCTACCGCGGGTACATTCTGACCCCTAACCCGCTGGGGGGATGATTTGGTTCTCAAGACAGTTTTTATCAAAAACGTTAACCGCGAACGGACAGACAAACGGATCTTTCGCAATGAAAATATTTTCGACACTGAAATATGGAAGTTTATGTCTAACACGACCCTATTACATCATTGCACGGGAGTATTATTACTATTACAGCAGTACTATTGTTACTATTATCAGGCCTCCATGCACTGCGACCTTTAGTAAGATCAATTATGCTTGAATTTTTAGCCTCTTACTGTATTTGGAGGTTTTTAATGTATTTAAGTAGCCGTTCAGGCTTTTTACTTAACTTACTTAGGTGATATCGTAGGCTACAGTGTTCCATATAGTACCTGATAATTGTTCGTATTTCCTCTCTCTTTAGATTAATAAGTTTGGCTGATACTCTCGTTGCTGGGAGTATACAAAATTTGGCCTGTCTTTGCCCTGGACATTCATTCCAGTGTTGTCTTAACTGTTTCGTTTCTTAGGTATTTATTGTTTCCCTGTTGTTATTATTGTTGTAGCGATAAGATCACTCCCGAAGGCTTTGTGGAGTGTTATCGACGTTGTTGTTTTTGTAGCGATAAGGTTGCTCCCCGAAGGCTTTGGGGAGTTTTATCGATGTGATGGCCCTTTGCCGGATACAGATCCGGTACGCTCCGGTACCACAGCACCATTAAGGTGCTAGCCCGACCATCTCGGGAACGATCTATGTGGCCACATTAAACCTTCAGGCCATTCGCTCCTTCCCCACCCCCAAGTTCTATGAGGAGCTTGGGGTCGCCAGAGCCTCGTCTGTTAGTGAAACAGGATTCGCCGCGGATAGGTGAGGTTAACAATTGAGTTTGGAGAAGCTATATATTGCGCTGGCAACCTGAAGGGTTGCGCTACGCAGCCCCTTGAATCTGATATTTTAGTCGCCTCTTACGACAGGCATACCTATCGCGGGTATATTCTGACCCCCAAACCCGCTGGAGTGAGTGTTATCGATGTGATGGTCCTTTGCCGGATACAGATCCGGTACGCTCCGGCAACACAGCACCACTATGGTACTAGCCCGACCATCTCGGGAACGATTTATATGGCCACATTCAGGCCATCCCTCCCTCCCCATCCCCAAGTTCCATGAGGAGCTTGGGGTCGCCAGAGCCTCGTCGGTTAGTGAAACGGGATTCGCCGCTCGAAGGTGAGGTTGATAATTGGGTTGGAGAAGCTATATAGTGCGCTACACAACCCCTTGAACCCCTTATTGCTTCCCTAGTGTGAGCGACGGCAACTTTGCCAATACCACACCAACTGGCAACGCTACCCCAACTGTCAAACAGCTGGATACATAAACGGGAGAAGAAGAAGAAGAGAGTTAATGCTTGGACAACGAACGTGTCATACACCACGCCTTCAATACATTTCTTTTATTTTATTAAACTTATATATATATTCATGTAAATTTCAAAACTTTAATCAATAAAATTAATCTTGGATATCGCACAAACAATTGTGTGCCTACAGTTTCAGAGTGGGATCAGAATCCACTTTCTTCGAATAACACAATCAAAAGTGTATGATTTTGTGGCAGCGCATGTGAGTACATGCAAATCGGAAATTAACTTTTATTTTCTTGCAACGAAATACGAAATGTGCAGCGACTGCGCATAGTAACTGCGACGCTGCAGTGACGGAACGACGAATAAGTACCACTTAATAACGTAAAGCAGTGGACTTAAAACGAAATCGCTCAGCAGCAGCGACAAGGATTTACAACGAAAAGACTACAAGCAAGTAGGCAACGATACAACGGCTAGCAAGCATCGCTCAGCAACGTCAAAACGAACGAAAAGTAATTTGCAACGTAACAACGAAAAATCATTGGTTTATACATAGAAATGGTGAAAATAAACGAACTTAAAGTAGAGCAATTGAAGAAATTGCTACGCGAACGAGATTTGGCAACGTCGGGTACAAGGGATCAATTAATACAGCGACTCGGTGCACACGAGGAATCCGATGAAGTGGACATACAGGACGGGAATGTTCAGGAAGAATCATCTCAAATGTTAACGATATCCCAGCTACAGCAAGAAATAAAACAACTTCGTGAAATGATGGCGCAGTTTTTGCAAACACAGAACGCCAACGCTAGTGAAAACACGTCAAAGGTAGCAGAGCAGCGCGCAGAAAAAGACAGCATGGTAGGAGGCGACGAAAATGCAAACGAACGTAATAGAAACGGCGAGATTGTTCTAGAAGACGATGACAGCGCAGTGTCAGCTAATGTTGGCGCAACACTACGAAATCAAGGAAATACAAATTTTTCAAACGGAAATATGAGGCAAGCATCGGTCAAAGAAATTTCGCATACCCTGCCGGAATTTGATCCGACAAACAACGCAAGCATAACCGTAGAGCAATTTATAGATAGGGTCAATAAAGTTGTAGAGGCCTATCGATGGGAAGAAAGAATTTTGTTATTGGCTGTATACACCCGATTAAAAGGTGCCGCACGTATGTGGTTGGATGCATCACCCACAATGCACACAGCTTGGAACGATTTTGCCAACGCTTTGCAATGCGAGTTTGGCTCAATGAAAGACGAAGCGGAAATTCACTTTGCCATGGCTAATGCGACACGACGACCAAAAGAAACCGTGAAGAAATATTGTTTCCGTATATCAGCACTAGGTATTCGGTACAAGCATAGTGAAGCAGCAGTCATCAGATACGCTAGGTCGGGTTTGAAACACCGTGAGCTCCAGCACAGTATAGCAGCAATGAAGTTTGCAACGATGAAGCACATGCGCGATGCAATCGAGGATTAGTTCATTAATCGTGGCGAGGCTAGTGAGCCGCATGCAAATCAAGTAATCAAACGGGATGAAGCAAAAACAAAATTGTACGCTGTAGAGAAAGGCAACGAGACGAAACCGCAGCTGAAATGCTACAACTGCAACGAACCGGGGCATTTCTTAAACAAATGTCCACTACCACAGAAACGTCATCGCTGTACAACGTGCAACAAAGTACATCCAAATGGAGGAAATTGCGATAAAACGACGGCAGCTACAAGACGACTTGGGGCAAATAATCTCGATGGATGTTTCCACAAAATAATTCACATACAAACGCTTCCGTATATCGCTTTTGTCGATACTGGTAGCCAGTGCAGTATCATACGTAACTCAGTGGCAAATCGTATAAATGCAAAACGTAAAAAGTGTTGCATGCAAGTAAAAGGTATTTGTGGAGGAACACGAATGCTCCACGAGTCTATGGTCATAGACATAACCATCGATACAGCTGTCATAAAAGCTGAAGTTTACATCGCTGACGACGAGCTAATGCAAGAAGAAGTACTTTTAGGACAAGACGTCATTGTCAACGCCAACGTTACAATGAAGATTGAGGATGGTCGAACTATTTTCGGGAATAAACGAGCTACAGCAGATTTGGTAATATCCGAATGTAAAATTGTCAAACTTTTGTCTAATTTCAGAGTTCCAACTGAGCAAGTTAAAATGCAAAATCTTTTGACGAGTTATGAAGGTGTTTTCTCTAACGGGTTAAGCGGCATCGGCAGAACCGATGTGGTCCAAGCGAGCATCGAACTGGAGAACGGTCAGATTGTATCCCAACCTCCATATCCATTCCAGACCCGAAAAGAGGCATCGTCAATAGTATGATCGACGAGCTATTAGAACATGACATCATCATGAAATCCACATCCGAGTATGCTAGCCCAGTCGTACTCGTGAAAAAGAAAAATGCAAGTGATCGATTATGTATCGATTACCGACGCATCAACAAGTTAACGAAAAAGGAGAACTTTCCGGTCCCAAATATCGAAGAAAGGCTGCAAGAAGCCAAACGTTTTCGTTATTTTTCTTCGCTCGATCTGAATAGTGGCTACTACCAAATCGCAATGGCACCCGATAGTCAAAAATTTACCGCATTTATTACCACCGCCGGATTGTACGAGTTCAAACGTATGCCGTTTGGGCTTAAGAACGCACCAGCAGTTTTTAATCGACTCATGGCCGAAATACAAAAACGAGTGAAGAAAGGCGACATGCTTCACTACATGGACGACATCCTGATTGGCAGCAACTCTTTCGAAGAAATGTACGATAAACTTTCCCGAACACGTCAAGTGTTACGATCATGTGAACTCACACTAAACGTCAATAAGTGTGAATTGTTCAAACAAACCATCACATTCTTAGGACATCAACTACATCCTACAGGCATCAGTCCAGGAGAAGTTAAGACAAATGCAATCGCCAACTTTCCGCCACCACGAAACGTCACCAAAGTACGCAAATTCTTAGGTCTTAGCGGCTATTTTCGCAAGTTTGTCGCCGGATATTCCATCATATCCGAACCGTTACGTAAGTTACTACGCAAGAATACAAAATTCGTATGGGGAGAACGACAAGAATCAGCATTTAACAAATTGAAACACATGCTCATCTCAAAACCAACAGTGGTTAGCTACCGCATCGATGCCGATCACGAACTACATACGGACGCCAGTTCCATTGGCCTTGCAAGCGTCCTAATGCAAGCCCAGAAGGGGCAACTCCAGCCGATTGCATACTTTAGTCGATCCACTACAGATAACGAGAAGCGTTTCCACAGTTATGAGCTGGAAGCTTTGGCGGTCGTGGAATCATTGGAAAGATTCAAGTATTACGTATATGGAAAGAAGATTCGATTCATTACTGATTGTAACGCTCTGCGGACTACAGTGGAAAAACGAGAACTGATACCACGTATAGCCCGATGGTGGTTGAGAATCCAGGAATTCGACGTTGAGATCATTCACCGACCAGGTTCCCGTATGGAACATGTGGATGCACTCAGCCGTATGCCATATGAATGCGCCCACGAGATGGAAACCGCTGATCTCAAAATTGCTAAAACAATCATCGATAAGCCGGATTGGTTATTCAGCATCCAATTGCAAGATGATAATCTCAAGAACATCGTCGACGAGATGAGGAATGGTACAAATCCAGAACACTCGGATTATGTCATCGAGTTAGGACGTCTATACAGGAAGTACAGCGACAAACTTCTATGGGTAGTCCCGAAGCAAATACGACATGTGGTGTTACCTGAATGCCACGACAAAGCAGGTCACATGGGCGTCGATAAAACGATAAAGCACATTCTCAATATTGTAACGAATTTGCTTGTAAATCCTCTTATTTGCAATCCTCTGCTAAGTTCGAATCACTGAACTGTTGAATAAATAACTCCAATTTGTAATAATGCAAAATGGCCTTTATTAAAGTACTTCACAATAACAAACTGTGCAACGAATAGCTTGCTTAATAACCACACTGATTGATAGCTCAATGAAACTCTACTATTCAAAATAACACTGCTATTGCTCGCTAGATATCGTCTTAATCAAACTGCTTGACAACTCAAATCAAACTGAATTACTTCTTACTCGCTTGCCCCGCTTTTATAGTTTACGCTGCATACTTCTAGGCTCTCCGATTTCCAGAACTTACTAGTTGTTTCGGCTACAAAATCGCCAGCCACAACTACGTGCACAAATTATTGCTCTCTCTTGTGACAACTCAGATAAGATATATGCACGTGTTTGTGCATTGCCGCTCCGCTGCTCGTATACGTACATATGTGTAGACGCAATTATTTATTCGTTTATGTAGATACATAAAGATTGAATTATTGATGTGAATGTTTGTAGTTTGCGCACATAGGCATATAAGTAAATGCATCTGTGTGTGACATCTCTCTGGGCTGCCTTATATATGTGTATACTTGATTTAATTATTAATGTAAATACTGCTTGGCATGGCCTTAGCATCGCCTTAGTGATGGGATAATTTAGTGATGCTAATATCCGTGACACTTTCCAAATGGACCACCTTCATTTTGGTTCGTGGTTTACCGATGGTTTGTATGCGGTACACTACATCGTTGATACGTTTTACAACTTTGTATGGGCCTTCCCAATTACACTGCAATTTCGGGGACAAACCTTTTTTACGTTGTGGGTTGTATAACAACACCAAATCTCCTTCCTGAAAACCTTCTGAATTAATTGCTTTATCATATCTGGCTTTCATCTTGTCACTCATAATCTTTGTTCGTTGCCTTATCAGATCATGTATTTCTCTTAGCTCTTCTTCCAAATCCCTAGTGGATTTCCTGACATTTCTCTCCGCATTGGCATCTATCCCAAACTTCAAATCAGCTGGCAGTCTAAGGTCATTGCCAAAAATTACTTTTGTAGGGGTTTGGCTCGTTGTCTCATGCACTGCTGATCTGTAAGCCATCAAGAATAATGGTATGCGGGTATCCCATTCTTTATGGTACTTGTCCACTACTTTCCTTAAGTGCTCCTCCAATGTTCTATTGAATCGTTCTACCATACCATCGGATTGAGGATGCAATGCAGTTGTCCGTGTTTTTCAAATGCCCAATGACTTACACATTTCCTGGAACACAGCTGATTCGAAATTCCTGCCTTGGTCAGAATGTAACTCCATTGGTACACCATACCTTGCAACCCAATTGTTTATAAAAACGTCTGCTAACGTTTCCGCTTCTTGATTTGGGTATACCTCTGGCCATTTGCTGAAATAATCCATAACTACCAGTACATATTTGTTTCCGCCGTTGCTAGTAGGAAATGGACCGGCGACATCCATAGCAATCCTTTCAAATGGCGCACCTGAGTTATATTGCTTCATCTGGCCATGACTTCTGGAGCTGGGCCCTTTCGCTCTGTTGCAAACCTCGCAGTTCGCAATCCACTCAGTGACCGACTGACGGCAACCAACCCAATAGAATCTCTGTTTAATCTTCTCGAGCGTCTTCGTGATTCCAAGATGACCTCCGCTTGGACCATTATGCAGCTCGCTGAGCACATCAGGAATCCTCTTTCTGGGAACAACTATCAGTTTATTCTTGTATTTACCATCCTCACTCTCCCATACTCGATGAAGGCAACCGGATATCAATTCCAAACTGTTCCACTGTGCCCAATATGACTTCGCAATGGGACTCTCTGCTGACATCTCTTCTCTGTTTGGTCTTTCATTTCGTTCGAGCCCTTGCATAACACGTGACAGATCTGCATCTTCTAGCTGGCACTTTCTTAGCTGTTCCTTGTCCCATTCATCTGTACATGTTATAGTCATTAGCCGGACATCTATAATGTCTTCTTTAGCCTCGGCTTTTGAACAGTGCTTGCATTCCAAACTACATGGTCTTCGTGACATTGCATCGGCATTTCCATGGGTACAACCTTTTCGATGCTCAATGGAAAAGTCATAGCTTTGTAGTCGCTCGATCCACCGTACCAATTGTCCTTCCGGATTACGGAACTGCAGTAGCCATTTTAAAGCTGCGTGATCTGTCCTGACACGGAATCGCTGGCCGTAGAGGTATTTGTGAAAATGTTTAACGCACTCTACCAATGCCAACAGCTCTCTCCGCGTAACGCAGTAGTTCCTCTCTGGTTTTCCAATCGAACGGCTGTAATATGCAACTACCTTCTCCTGTCCATCGACCAGTTGTGATAAAACGCCTCCTATAGCATATCCACTCGCATCTGTATCTAGAATAAATGTTGCTCCTGGAATCGGATATCCTAACATTGGGGCAGTGCACAAACGCTCCTTCAATGTTTGGAAAGCCACTTCTTGCTCCTTCTTCCATTCAAAAGCTTTATTTTTTCTTGTAAGCTCATGGAGGCTATGGGCTACGCTGGAAAAATGTGGTACAAATCGGCGGTAATATGTGCACAGCCCAAGGAAACTTCTTAATTCATGTAGGCTCTGTGGTCTTGGCCAATCCTTTACAGCCTCTATCTTTTCGTTCGCAGTGCAGATGCCCTCTGTCGTTACCTTGTGACCCAAATAATTTACTTCCTTTTTAAACAGCGCACACTTTTTGGGACTTAACTTCAGACCAGCGCCAGCTATTCTTTGGAAAACTTCCTCCAAGTTCTTAAGATGTTCATCGAAATTCTTGCCCAATACGATGATGTCGTCCAGGTACACCAAGCATGTTTTCCAATGTAGTCCTTTCAATACCTGATCCATGAGTCTCTCGAAAGTAGCTGGTGCATTACATAGTCCAAAGAGCATTACTGTAAATTGCCAAAGACCATCTCCGACGCTGAAGGCTGTTTTCTCTTTGTCTTCCTCCTTTACCTCCACTTGCCAGTAGCCGCTTTTCAAGTCCAGTGTGGAAAACCATTTCGTACCAGAGAGCGAGTCCAGAGTGTGGTCAATTCTTGGCAATGGGTAGCTATCCTTTTTCGTAACGTCATTCAACTTCCGGTAGTCCACGCAAAACCTCATTTTTCCATCCTTCTTCTTTACAAGTACTACCGGTGAGCTCCAGGGACTAGCTGATGGTTCGATGACGCTGCTGTCGCTCATTTCTTGTATAATTTGACTCACAACTTGCCGCTTCGCCAGTGGAACACTACGTGGAGCTTGACGGATCGGCCTCGCATCTCCAGTGTCAATTTGATGTTTCACAACGTTGGTGCGGCCTGGTTTAGAACCATCCTGGTCAAATATGTTCGCGTACTTTAGGAGCAGTTGTTTTGCCTTACTCTGATATGCTTCCTCTAGCCCCTGCGTCCATGCCGTGATGTCATTTGAAAGATTAGTATTACTAGCTGAAACGTGTTCCTGGAGCTGTTCACAGTTAATAACTACTTCAGCCTCTTGGCATCTTCCCAAAATAGCCCCTTTAGTCAGTTTGAGTGGTGAATTGAACTCATTGAGTACTCTTACTGGAACACGTCCATCTTGTTTTGTCATAGCCAGGGTTTTTCCTACAAGTATGTTCAGTGCTGATTTGTTTGCTGCTTCGACAACCCACAATTTGTTTGTCCCACAATCTCCATCAACCTTTGCCCAGATGACTGCTTCGGATTTTGGTGGTATTCGCTGAATCTCTTCCACCAGCACTCGTTTACTGCTGTAGCCTCTCTCGTAGCCGAAATTAAGTGGTACATCCATGTTCTTATATCGCATCGTCTTGCTTTGCATGTCGATCTTGATGCCCTGGTCGATTAAGAAGTCCACTCCAATTATGATTTCATCAACAATCTCTGCCACTATAAAATTGTGTACTACCGTGACGTTCCCAATTGCGACTTCACATGATACTTCTCCTAGAACCGTGCTGTCTTCTCCAGTGGCTGTACGCAATCTTGCTCCATGCAATGGTGTTATCTTCTTGTTGACTAAATCCGCTCGAATGATGGAATGAGATGCACCCGTATCTACAGTCAGTAAACGTTCCTTTCCATCCACATGTCCTCCGACAGTAAGATTGTTTGACCTTCTTCCAATTTGTGAGATAGAGATTATGGGGCATTCAATTGAGGGAGCCAGCTGTCGCCCCTTGCGGCTGACTCGCTTTAGTTTAACGATTGAGTGGACTTGGAGATTTGCTCATCTCCTTCAGCTCTGCGTTTACGGCCACCCACATTGTTGGAGCTATTGGGACCGGTGCTGCAATGTCGTGCAATATGACCTGGGTTGCCGCACTTGAAACATTTAATAACTCCGGCATTTTTCTGTTGTGATCCCTTCAGTGCTTCCAAAATTGTGTCTACCCATTCTGGCCTTTCTACTTCTACACGATGAGCCTTATATGCTGGTTTACTTAATAGGGAGGCAGTTTCCTGAGTCAATGCATGTGATACCGTTTCAGCAAATGTCAGTTTTGGGTTCGCTTCGTTTCCACGTCTCGTATGCCATTTATAAAACTCTGGATTTTTACCCTCTCGGTGTATTCCACGGGTGCGTCCGCATTTGCGAGATGAGCCAACCTTTCAACATCTGAAGCAAACTCCTGCAATGTCTCATTTGCTTTTTGGTAGCGGTTTTGCAACTCAATTTGGAATATCTGTTTTCTATGCTCGCTTCCATAACGTCGTTCTACAGCAGCCATCAATGCGTCATAACTGTTCCGTTCGTACCCTGGAATAGTCTGTAAGATTTCGGCAGCTGGTCCTTTCAATGCTACGAAGAGCGCGGCAACTTTATCTTCCACATTCCAGTTGTTCACTGCTGCGGTCTTCTCAAACTGTAGCTTAAAGACCTGAAAAGGAACAGAACCGTCAAAGGATGGTGTCTTTACCTTTGGATTACTCGCTGAAACTGTTGGGCGATTTAATTGCAACTCCTGTATACGACCTCTCAAAGCTTCTATCTCAGCATCAATTTTGTTCTCGAGCTGCACAATTTTTGTATCCTGTGCTTCCAGCTTTGATGTCACCCTTGCTTCCTGTGCTTCCAACTGCGAAGACGTTTGCGCCACCTGCAATGGTAAGCGCTCCTCTTGTGCTTCCATCTTAGATGTTATACGTATCTCTTGCGACTCCAGTTGGGATGCTATACGTGATTCCAGTTGGGATGTTATATTTGTCTTCTTTGGTGGATATTTGTGATGACATTTCGGACATTTGTGCCGATATTGCAGCCAATATCATATTCAAGTCTGTGTTCGCCATTGTCTGCGGTGATTCATTTTTCTCCTCCAATTTTGTTGTCTCATCGCCATCAAGATGAAAGATATACTCTTCCACGTCAATTCCTTCTAATTCCATTGCCTCTCGTAGTCGTGCCTGAAGTTCGAGTTTAATGCCGGTTGTATTCAATCCACGGCTCTCCAACTCCTTCTTCAGTTGCGGGATCTTCAATTCACTTAATTTTGCCATGTCCAAGTTGTATTCCAAGTTTTCGGAGTTTATTCAACAATTCCTCTTATGACACCAATTGTAACGAATTTGCTTGTAAATCCTCTTATTTGCAATCCTCTGCTAAGTTCGAATCACTAAACTGTTGAATAAATAACTCCAATTTGTAATAATGCAAAACGGCCTTTATTAAAGTACTTCACAATAACAAACTGTGCAACGAATAGCTTGCTTAATAACCACACTGATTGATAGCTCAATGAAACTCTACTATTCAAAATAACACTGCTATTGCTCGCTAGATATCGTCTTAATCAAACTGCTTGACAACTCAAATCAAACTGAATTACTTCTTACTCGCTTGCCCCGCTTTTATAGTTTACGCTGCATACTTCTAGGCTCTTCGATTTCCAGAACTTACTAGTTGTTTCGGCTACAAAATCGCCAGCCACAACTACGTGCACAAATTATTGCTCTCTCTTGTGACAACTCAGATAAGATATATGCACGTGTTTGTGCATTGCCGCTCCGCTGCTCGTATACGTACATATGTGTAGACGCAATTATTTATTCGTTTATGTAGATACATAAAGATTGAATTATTGATGTGAATGTTTGTAGTTTGCGCACATAGGCATATAAGTAAATGCATCTGTGTGTGACATCTCTCTGGGCTGCCTTATATATGTGTATACTTGATTTAATTATTGACGTAAATGCTGCTTGGCATGGCCTTAGCATCGCCTTAGGATGGGATAATTTAGTGATGCTAATATCCGTGACAATATGTTTTGGTTTCCTCGCATGCGTAATTACGTGAAGATCTACATCAACTCCTGCGTCGGATGCGCTCTGAACAAAACACCAGGTGGACGACGAGAAGGCCAGTACCATTACGACAACGTTAAGCCGATACCATTTAATACAATTCACGTCGACCATTTAGGGCCGTTTCCGAAAAGTTTCAAACGCAACGAGCACATATTGACCATTGTCGACTCATTCACGAAATTTACCATAATACGCGCAGTAAAGAGCACAGCAACAAATCACGTAATCAAGGTGTTATTAGAAGTAACGAGCTACTTAGGAATGCCTGAACTCATTATCTCCGATCGCGGAACGGCTTTCACGTCAAAAACTTTCCAGAAGTTTTGCAACGACAACAACGTCAAACATGTTCTCAACGCCGTGCGTACTCCACGTGCAAATGGTCACGCCGAACGAATGAACCGCATTATACTAGCCATGCTATTACCGACAACCGAAAATGAAAAACGATGGGACGACGATCTACGCCGGATCCAATGGTGCATCAATACCATGCGCAACAAGACTACCGGTTGTGCTCCATTCCAGTTACTCTATGGGTATACGCCACGAGATATCCTGCACAACCAGCTCATCCAAGCGCTCCAAGATGATTCCAATGACATGATGACCGACATCGAATTACAGCAGCTACGAGGAGATGTAGCTAATCGCATCGACGACATTCGAGCACACGCAAAAGCTCTGTACGACTCGCAGCACTCCAGGCCGAAGACGTATAACGAAGGTGATCTAGTGCTTACCATGAATGAACCGATGAGCACGGGTACATCACGTAAGCTGGAATCTCGACACAAAGGTTTTTTCATTGTTAGCAAGGTATTACCAAATGACCGCTACTTGATAGAAGATCTCCCTCATGCTGAAAGAACACAACGCCACTATACATCCGTCTTTGCATCTGATCAAATACGACCATGGTGTCAGTTACCACCTGATGATCTTGATGAAATCAGTGACAACGAAACCAGCATTTCGAGCGAGGGAGCTACGAATGGTCAGGAAAGCCGACTGTGATCGACGGCAACTTTGCCAATACTACACCAACTGGCAACGCTACCCCAACTGTCAAACAGCTGGATACATAAACGAGAGAAGAAGAGAGTTAATTCTTGGACAACGAACGTGTCATACCCCACGTTTTCGATACATTTCTTTTATTTTATTAAACTTATATATATATTCATGTAAATTTCCAAACTTTAATCAATAAAATTAATCTTGGATATCGCACAAACAATTGTGTGCCTACACTAGTCGGTGCCATTGTGAGTCCACAGTAGGGCTTTGGACCATAGAATGCTGCTATAGCACACTGCCTGGCTAGACAATCTGCCTGTTCAACACCTTCATGTTCCTGATGCCGGGAACTCATCCTAAAAACCTTGTTTTTGGCTACAAGATCATTAAGGACTCCAATGTATTCATCCATTTGCTTAGAAGGAATTGTGTAAGACCGCAAAGTACGTAAGAATGTCTGACATAATGAGAATACTCCTCGAGGATAAGCTTCTTCGTAGACATTCTCTACCGCAGACTTCTGTTGCATGGATTCCTGCCTGAAAAAATTGGGGTAGCATCATATTAGTATTGATTTCTGGAAGTTGGGGCCATCCGTGAACCAGACCTCTGACTCAGGGTCAGTATATGGATTCCCTGTTGTTGTGAGATTCTGAGCGTAGAGGCCATTGCGTCACGTAGTTGCAATACAAGATTTCCTATGAATTTTTTTATTACTGTCGTTGTTGCTGTTGTAGCGATAAGGACGCTCCCCGAAGGCCGTGGGGAGTGTTGTCGATGTTAATGTTCCTTTTCCGGATGCAGATCCGGTACGTTCCGGTACCAAGCCCGACCATCTCGGGAACGATTTGTTATGACCACATGCGGCCTTCTAGGTCATTCCGCCCTCCCACCCCCTAGATCCATGAGGAGCTCGGGGTTGCCAGAGCCTTGGCTGTTGAAACAGGATTCGCCACGGGTAGGTGAGGTTGACAATTGGGTTTGGAGAAGCTATATATTGCGTTGGCAATGAAAGGTTTGCGCTACACAAACCCTTGAATCTATTTGGTATACAGGCATATCTACCGCGGGTATATTCTAACCCCCTAACCCGCTGGGGTTTCGTGTCTCCGCTCTCTAGCGCAGCTAAAATTTGAAGTCTTAAAGCGGCATCCATTACAGATGAAAGAGCAATAATAATAATAATAACTAGTATCGCCTGTGGTCGAAATTCGACCAACGTGTATTTTTTCAACTCAGTCTATGCATCAAGTGTTGGAAATATAGCAAACTGGCCTAACTTACTTAACTTTTTCTTTAAAATTTTGAATTTGATCTAAGACTTTGTACTTTTTGATTGTATTTTCTTAAATTTTCTACAAACTTTTCACATGTAATTATAACGTTTTGGTATGGAGCTCCTTAAGCAAAAATATAAAAATTATGTAAAATCAAATCAAATCGACATAGAATTATGGTGAAATTACTTGAAATTGAATTGAAAAATAGGTTTTTCCACACCACCCGTGAGGTCCCCGTTGGCGCGCTACCGAAGTTAGTTTGGGAGCTCGGTTCCCCAGTAGGCCTATATCACCCATGTACATATGTATATCGCCCATTTACGTCAATAGTGTCATAATTCAAAAAACACGAACTTTTAGTTAAAAACGAAGAAATTTGCTAAAGGGATTTAGCCTATTTCACGCCACCCGTTTAATTTTGTATAAATACATATCTAATATGTAAGTGTGACACAAAACAAAAATTTCGAGTAGAAAATAAAAAAGAAAATAAAAATATAAAAAAATTATGTAATGAGAAAGAAGGCAGAGTTTACTAAAAAAATGTTTAATTAAAGAAAAAAAAAATGAAGTACTTAAATTGCGATAAAATTAAGTGAAGTGAACAAACAGTTCCATATAAAAACGCAATAAGTGCACTTAGACTTTTTTCCGGATTTTAATGTGATCATTGTGAAAATGTGAAGATTCTAATGTTTGGATATTTAATGTTGGGATTCCCATTGAGATCTATGTACGTAATTAATTTGTATTAAATTTGTAAGCACTCCATTTTATAAATATATATGACCATATCTACCATAAAATATCGTCTGTGAACAATATAATACTATGATATAACAAAGCAGAATAAATTAGAAAGAAAAGAAAAACAAACAAAAACATTGAAATTATTTACGCAAACATATTTACTAAAATAAAATTTATTTCATAACTTTAAGCGACATAAACAAATTAGGGTTATGGGATCTAAGCATCCGATTAATGGATATATAATCCAACAAAGTTAGCCTTATAACAAATATAGTGGGTACTATACTGACTATGCACTGCGGCTGATCAATACGAATCGATTCATATAACCTTTATATGATTTTACGTATGCTAAGTATGCGAAACAGCCTGTCAATTGATTGTATGGAAATTTTGTTAGCGTATTAATATATAGATAGTGGGTAATATACCGCCTATGCAATACGGCCGCTATGATGCCGGTTGCCGCTTTGACCTAAAATCAAAAACGTTTTTGGGACGTTTTTTTTTGTTTCGTTTAATATACAACATGAAACTTTCCGATTCAGTCAAGTTGCATTTAAATAATAATAAACCAATTTGAAATAAGAGAATATATAATAAAATAAAATAAATTAGCATAAAAGGCAATATAAAACACATAATGTTATATTTTTGTAACTTTTTTTTTGTTCAGTATAAGACGTACTTTATCTAAAATGAGGATTAAATCTGCAAATGCAAAAACATTTGCGGGCAAATTTGCCATTAATTGTTACAAATAAATTAGTTAGTTTCAACAAAAGTTAACTCATTATTTGCGATTGTATGTTTTTTTGAAAACAACTAAAATAAAAAACAAAGAATCTGTTAAATAAAGACTTATGTATTTACGTGTAAGTGAAGTTTGCCACAAAAAATAGGCCGGTCAAAAATTAATTCTATTTAAGATGTTTTGGTATGCTACAAATTATTTTGGAACAATTTTTTAGGATTTTGGTACAGGCTGTTAAAGGTAAGTGGCAACAATGGGAAACCATGTTTTAATCTTTCACCGTGTAGCGCGTACGCTTATGTAGGTTTGTGTCTTAGAGCACTACATAATTGGTCCAAAGATGGCGCGCTTTTGTGCAAGAAAGTAAATATCGATATTTGGAGAGATTTTTGGATTTACAAAAAAATTGTCTATTAATTATAAAGAAATAGATTAATATTTGTTAACAAAAATAGGCCTATGCACTGCGGCTGATCTATACGAATAGATTCATATCACTTTTATATGATTTTACGTATGCTAACTATGCGAAACCGCCTGTCAATTGTTTGTATGGAAATTTTGTTAGCGTATTAATATAATAATAATAATAATAATAATAATAATAATTTAACAATTTTTTATATTTAATTTTTGCTTGCATATTTGCAGAGGATTCTTTTCAAAACTTTTCCCACAAATGCCCGATATAACATTCATACTATTCGAGCATATGCTATTGGGTTTGAAATTTGTCATACACAAAGTGATACACGAACGACCACGTTGGGTGCGCATAGCTTTGTTAAAGGCGGATTACGAATCGGACGCGGCATACAAAAAACTGAAGTAAGTCTAAATAAGAAATAAGTTATTTACATAATTTATATAGTTTAATACATGTTATACTCACCTGAGCAGAGCTCACAGAGTATATTAACTTTGTTCGCAAAACGGTACCCCGTAACGGCATAAACTAATCGAGATAGATATAGACTTCTATATATCAAAATGATCTGGGCGAAAAAAGAAATTCATTTAGCCATATCCGTTCGTCCGTCCGTCTGTCCGTAAACACGATAACTTGAGTAAATTTTGAGGTATCTTAACGAAATTTGGTATGTAGGTTCCTGAGCACTCATCTCAGAACGCTGTTTAAAATGAACGAAATCGGACTATAACCACGCCCACTTTTTCGATATCGAAAATTTCGAAAAACCGAAAAAGTGCGATAATTCATTACCAAGCACGGATGAAGCGATGAAACTTGGTAGGTGGGTTTACCTTATGACGTAGAAAATTAGTATAATTTTGGACAATGGACGTGGCACCGCCCACTTTTAAAAGAAGATAATTTAAAAGTTTTGCAAGCTGTAATTTGGAAGTCGTTGAGGATATCATGATGAAATTTGGCAGGAACGTTACTCCTATTACTATATGTGTGCTAAGTAAAAATTAGCAAAATCGGATGACGAACACGCCACTTAAAAAAAAAGTTTAAAAGTAAAATTTTAACAATAAATTAATATTTTTACAGTATATTAGTAAATTATGTCAACATTCAATTCCAGTAATGATATGGTGAAAAAAAAAACAAAAATAAAAAAAATTTCAAAATGGGCGTGGCTACGCCCTTTTTCATTCAATTTGTCTAGAATACTTTGAGTGCCATAAATCGAACAAAAATCTACCAATCCTTGTGAAATTTAGTAAAGGCATAGCTTCTATGACGATAATTGTTTTCTGTGAAAATGGGCGAAATCGGTTGAAGCCACGTCAGTTTTTATACACAGTCGACCGTTGTCCTTCCGCTCGGCCGTTAATACGATAACTTGAGCAAAAATCGATATATCTTTACTAAACTTAGTTCACGTACTTATCTGAGCTCACTTTATCTTGGTATAAAAAATGGCCGAAATCCGACTATGACCACGCTCACTTTTTCGATATCGAATATTACGAAAAATAAAAAAAATGCCATAATTCTATTCCAAATACGAAAAAAGGGATAAAACATGGTGATTGTATTGGTTTTTTGACACAAAATATAACTTCAGAAAAAACTTTGTAAAATGAGTGTAACACCTACCGCAATCAAAAGTTCTTGGAATCATGGCAGGAATACTGTTCGTGGTATTAAATATATATATAAATTAGCGGTACCCGACAGATGATGTTCTGGGTTACCCTGGTCCACATTTTAGTCGATATCTCGAAAACGCCTTCACATATACAACTAAGGATCACTCCCTTTTAAAATCCCCATTAATACCTTTAATTTGATAACCATATCGTACAAACACATTCTAGAGTCACCCCTGGTCCACCTTTGTGCCGGTATCTCGAAAAGCGTCCACCTATAGAACTAAGGCCCACTCCCTTTTAAAATACTCTTTAATACCTTCCATTTGATACCCATGTCATACAAACACATTCCAGGGTTATCCTAGGTTAATATTCTTACATGGTGATTTTCCTTTATTTTGTCTCAAAAGCTCTCAGCTGAGTATATAATGTTCGGTTACACCCGAACTTACCCTTCCTTACTTGTTTAAATAAAATTTATGCTTTCAGAAAATTCAAAGCGCTCAATAAAATCGACTAGCTCACGAAAAACACAGAAGAATAGGCATTTGAAAACGGCTAAACTCTAGTGAAATATAATATTATGTATTTATTTTGTATCAATTTTAGTTTTAGTTAAAACACAGTGATTTTTTTTCCAATATTTTAATATACATCTGTAATTTTGATACATTTTATTTGGGGCAATTTTGCTTAACTTATTAAACATACTTATTTAGTTTATTTCTTTAATTTAATGTAGTTTATTTGATATTATTTATGTATGTAAAATCAATTAAAACCAAAAATAATATAGCTTTAACGCACAAAGGTAAAGTTACTTTACGTGCCTTAAATACAGATGTTTAATTTTAATATACTTACATGCCAAATTCATAAAAAATAAAATAGTTTTGTTAGGCACTTATAATTGGAGTTTATAATTATGATATTCTAGAAAACTTTTATGAATTTAGCTGTTCATTTTTATTTATCAATAAAAATATGTAAACTTACAACTAAAAATGATTTTAAATAAAGTTTAAACATTTGTTGTTATGTCAACACTTCATCGCTAATGATGACTCCTGTAATATCTAAATGCTAAAAACGCATCGATGGCATGTAAAATACCAGCAGCATAACCAATGTACTGAAAGAAAGTTAGTTATTATTATGTGAATATATGTACATTAGGGTGGGTCGATTTGTTCATACAAAGACGAAAGTTAACCGATATCGCGCCATCGATTTTTCGATCATTGTGGATAAGTACACAATGTTTTCGATAGGATTTGGACTCATGAAAAAAGTTCCACTAGGCATACCCAAAAAAATAATTTTCGAGCCTGCGAAATCTCATTTTTTTTACTTTTTTTCGACTGTGATTTTTAAGGTTTTTTCGTGGCCCACTACAAAAATTTTCATATTTATACCCTGTCCGACCCAAAAATGTTCGCTAAAAACGTCGATAACAGTTTTTTGAAAAAAAAAAAATATATATTTTGAAAATTTTACAATCAAATGAAATTTTTTTTAGTAGGTCATGAAAAAACCTCAAAAATCAAAGTCAAAAAAATGAAATTTCGCAGGCTCGAAAATTTCTTTTTTTGGGTATGCGTAGTGGAACTTTTTTTCCTGAGCCCCAATCCTATCGAAAAATCGATGGCGCGATATCGGTTAATAAATCGACCTAGTCTAATGTACATATGTATGTATCGACGACTGAACAGAACTGTTCGAAGAAATGTTTATAAACAGGTTGAATTTGTTTCAAATATGCCATACATCAGAATTTAGCTAAAAAGCGACGCATCCAAAACTTTGGTTCATAAAGGTTCCACCTAAATATAAATTCAAATTTTGTTTGAAACAGCGTTTTTTCAAACCAAATTCTGATATATTATGATGATTTTTGAAACTTATTCTGAAACATTCATTCAGCCATCGCTATGATATTGTATAAGCAGTTCTGTACTTACATATGCAGCAGTCATTGCTGGGTATGCCCAAAAACCGGGACGCACCAGAAATTGCGGCTGCAGCCAAACCACACATGCAAACCCCATATAACTGGAAGAACTGAAGTACATACTACAAGCTACTGCGTTGAAAAGTGTTTCCTAGAAGAGAGAATGCAAATCCTGAAAAAGTATATATGCTTCGGGCCACAAGCGCCAACAGCCTAAGTCTACTTTGGAAATGTGCAGATTGGATAGGTGTACTGCCCAATTTTAAGAATCAATCCCAACATTTTTGCTAAATTTTGCAAGCTTGCTTCGCATCCCCTTTCAAGACCTATGTTTTAGATACGAGTACTGCACAATGCTTATAATATAATTCAAAGGAGGCAGAGGGAATGCTGGAATGCTTAGTCCCCCAGCGGGTTAGGGGGTCAGAATATACTCGCGGTAGGTATGCCAGTCGTAAGAGGCGACTAAAATACCAGATTCAAGGGGCTGTGTAGCGCATGCGGCGAATCCTGTTTCACTAACAGAAGAGGCTCTGGCGACCCCAAGCTCCTCATGGAACTTGGGGGTGGGGAGGGAGGGATGGCCTGAAGGTTTAATGTGGCCATATAAATCGTTCCCGAGATGGTCGGGCTAGCACCTTAATGGTGCTGTGTTAGCGGAGCGTACCAGATCTGTATCCGGCAAAGGACCATCACATCGATAACACTCCCCAAAGCCTTCGGGGAGCAACCTTATCACTACAACAACAACAACATGGATTACTTAGCCAAGTAAGCACAGACCACAATAACTTTAGATTGGCGACAAACAAAATTCTACTCAAATTGGAGCTAGTTAGTACTAGTTGGAGACTAGTTAGTAAGTATGGGTCCCCTCCTGGCTCAAATTTACTTGTTTTGCCTAAGGGAAATACCTGAAAAGGTTACACCCCCTTCCTCTGCTGCCAAATAAATGTGTTGTTTCCTATACTCTCTGAGCTGGCGCGCAATCTTAATATCGGTCAACAGTGCCGTGGCTGCCATAGCGCGAATTCGCCGATTCTTCCTTTGCTGATAGCAAGTACTTCGTCTTGTCCATGTTGTTTTTGTTGTTTTTGTTCTTGTTCTTGTAGCAGTGTTTCGTTCCATCCAATAGGTGCGACTGATCACGAATTGTCATCAATGTCCTCTAACGGGAGTCCAAGGAAACTTGCTGTTCCAACAGGGGTGGCCCATAATGAACGGGGTGTTAGAGGCGTTGGTTCCACAATACAGTTAAAGAGATGGTTGGTATCATGTGGGGACACATTACAAGCAGGTCATATGTTTTGTATGTCGTGGTTGATTCTATATAGGTAAGAGTTTAACCTGTTACAGTATCCAGATCGAAGTTGAGCTAGAGTGACTCGCGTTTCCCTAGGGACAGTGCGTTCCTCCTCTGCTAGTTTTGGATATTGTTCTTTGAGTACAGGATTCACCGGGCAATTCCCGGTATAGAGGTTCTCTTGTCCCTCGTTCACATCTCCATTCACTTTTTCCGCCACTTCAACCAATCCAATCGTCTTCAGCCTCAGGTTGAAGTAATCGCACGATAGGGAGTCGCCCTGTCTTAAGCTTCGTTTGGTTTCGAATCATTCGGAGAGGTCGTTCCAAAGCCTAACGGAGCTGTTGGTGTTGGGATTGAAGATGTTTTGTAGCGCAGTCCTTGAAGGGGGTGTCAGCACATTTTATAAGTAGCATCTCCAACCCTATAATCAACCAAAACCGCCTTCTCGTGGTAAATCCTGTTTATTTAAAATGCGAGGATCTGGCATCTCAAGTTCCTCACGGAATCAGGGGTCGGATGGGCTAGAAGCTTCAACGTGGCCATATCAAATCGCTCCCACGATGGCCGGGTACCTTAGTGGTGCTATTTCCCGAAACATACCTGCTCCCAACGACCGTCAACATCGATAAAAATTGCCAAAACATTCGTGTAGTGTTCTCCTTTCTACAACAAGAAGAAGAAGAATCTGGTGGTGGTGGTGGTTTGCGCCACTTGGTAAAGCCTTATACACTTTGCAGCGAACTCTATTTCAAACATATAAACATAGTCACTTGTTTTATGTGTTCGATAAAAGCAGCTTTGAAGTCCACAAAAAGGTTTGTTGCGTCGTTTTTCCTTGGGATCCGGCAGAGCAACTTAAATTCCAACTCATGCTTCATTATGGCTACCTCCCTGATTATCTAGCAATCAGGAGAAGTTTTCCTTTCATAATTTAAATGTTATTATATGTCGGTTAACAGTTTATCATTAACATTCCTTCCCCGTCCTGAAGCTTTCCTTAATCCGCCTGATTTTCTGGTTATTTCTATTAACCAGCATTTCAAACGCCTTGCACTCACTCCCTTCTGTCTCACGTTTCTTTCTTCTATGTAGCCGTCTTTTTGCTACTTTCGTGCCAGAGATCGCTCAAATACACCGATGCTGTACGCAGCATGGGTATATCGATGCGTTCTTTTTCCGTGACAGTGAGACATTCTTCTTTGTATCAGTTGTTTTGCCGGATTATCTGGACACTCATGCTGTCCGTACAGGCGTGTGTGAATACGAGTGAGAAATGTTCTCCCACTGTTCGGTCGATTTTCGGACCTCGTAGAGTACGCATATCTAGGACATTCGTAAAATGCTTGCCGTCAATTACGACATAATCGGTTTGGATGGGTGTTCTCCTACTAAGAGACAGCCAAGCAGCTTGGTTGTATCTTTCTGTACTGGAACGTGGTATTGCATATCACCGTATTTCCAGCGACACTAAAGTCAATCAACTACAAACCGTTGGAAGAAGTGCTATCGTAGGCGAAGAATTTTCCAACTGAAGGATCAAATACCTCTTCCTCACCCACTTTGGCGATAAAGTATCCAGGCATAATTTTGATGATATGACGGGGCAGTCACGATTTCAAGGTGTCGTAAAATGTTGTGAGGACCAACTCGATATTTCAATCACAGAAATAACGCGATTTGCGTCTCATTTTCAATATATCAGCGGCGATGTGGTCAGCCGTCTCATTCGGAACCCAGAGTCTAGTAAGCGCGATAAGGTTGGCAACATGGCAGTCACTGTAGATAAAAATATGCCTACTCCTCAACCTCTTGTCCACCAATGACACTATGCATAGGAGGATAGCGAATACCTCAATCTGGAAGATTGGAGCATACTTCCAAAAGAAAAGTGAAATAAGTCACTATTAAAAAATAAATGTAAAGCGCGATAACCTCCGAAGAGATCTTATGCCGAACTTCTCTTCTAATTTGCGTCGGGTTCCTTTTCTAATTTTTCCTACAAATTTGCGGGACGGAACCTACTTCTTTATATGCTGACTCTAAACGGCTGAGTTTTCTCTGGGAGATTTTCATGGCAGAAATACACTCGGAATGCTTGCCAAATACTGCCGAAGGGCGACCCCGCTTAGACATTTTTTTTCTAATTGAAAAACCTTGCTTCTAAAATTTTGGATGTTGATTTGCCTGTGGATTGCACCCAGGATCTTCGGTGAGTTAGGCGGAGCACACTACCATCACACCACAACGGCCGCCACTATTATCTTTGGTAAATATCCCAATGCCTGACCCAAAATAAGTTTTTGAGCCGTAAATAAAGATTGTGACCGGACCCAATATTTATATTTATATTTATTGTAATACCGTCAACCAACATTGTGCTTCAGGGTACTTAACGGTGGTATGGAATGCTGTGGCATTGGAAATATATAGGTGTCTTTATTGCAGGTCTGTACCGACATTCCATTTAACCCTGCAATAGTTCTTACTAAGTATGCCACCCCAAGTATAAAGATTGGTAGGGACGGTAGGTACAGTTTAACAGTATTGATGAGTTTATTTCACATGCCATTGATTGAGAGCTATTCCACATACCACAACTGCATACCTTATTAATGCGTTGATCAGAATGATACATTTAAGAGGCAAACTCGACTTTTTACAGAAACGTCTATATATCGGCAATACTCTTTTAATACTTCCACTATCTCACTGTACCACTTCGCGGCATCGGGACAAACCTAATAAACTCCGAACGTTATGTGTTGACTCTACCCTGCCTGAGCCCTAACGAATGTATGCCATTAATATAAAAATGCACAAAGGGCGCTCCTTCCTTGGAATTACCCCAGGAGAGGATATAGGTGTGTAATGACAAAGCCTCCTTTCGAATGCGAAACCCAACCAGTCTCTTCAGACATTAACTAAATTCCTTAAGGAAGATAATTTGGTACGAGATGTCTTTCGCCAGGAAAGCGAGGTCAATGAAAACGCGTTTTCCTGTGTTTTCAACGTAGGGCAGTGTTGTTAAAAAGGATCCTCCTCTATCCTACGCTTATGTCAATACTCCCTGAAACCGCCGCGCCCACTCAATATCTGCGTGAGGTACTAGTTTAGTTCGCCTAGCTTTCGCTGATACCATTTCTCCACCTAACTATTCTTCGTGAATTTGCGCTTTTCTTGGCATCTTCCGTCGCCCGATCTTGGCGTCGCCTAATTCTAATGTCATGCAGATCGGCTATTACACTTGATAGCAGATCAATTGAAATTTTCCAGTAACAAAGATCCCGGGCATTCCTTTTGAATACCCATCTCAGTATCACCTAATACCACCTGTTAACTGCTTTCTCATTAAAGGTCCAATTAAACTTCCTTTGCCATAGTCGTAACCATACCCATATCCATAACCATCTCTAATGTGATCGATTGATAGTGCCTTAACCTAAAAATCGTGAAAATTTCATAAAAATGAAGAAAACGCAAAAAATTACAAACATTCCACAAAAAATAAATCTCTTAGTCATAACGAATCCAAAACAATGAATAAAATCTACAAAAAGTTATTAAATTCACCAACTCAAATATTTTTAGGTTATGGATATGGCGAGAAACCAAAAACCAATTGGTTGGCTATGATATGGTTATGGCGTTGGCGTTATGGTATGGCACCATTAATCGTTTACATTGATTTGCATAAGGTAGGTTCGATCAGCTGTTTTATCTGGTTAGGGGTTTATGGTTATAAGTCACCATTAATTGGCCTTTAAGGTTCGATCCTGTAACAATCCTTGGACAACATTTAGATACATAATTCGGGGCGTGGAAGATAAGCAGCTAAAAAGCAATTAAGCTTTCTACGTTTTTCAAAAAAAAAAAAAAAAAAATGGTAGCTGATTCCGTAAGTACTATGGACTGACTACACGCCCCGTTGGGGTTTGATACACTTTTAACCCCTTCTACTACGATTACTCTCTACTTACAAACATAGATTGCCTAATTAGGCCAGAAGATTTTTCCGAAAAACAATAACATATCATCAATATCGCTGTTGTTGTAAAACAGTAAGCGGTCGTTGTTAGCATACTCGTTAAAGCTTGACCAATCGTATCAGCAGCTGGCACTCCATAACGCACTAATAAACCTTCACACAAAATAGCTAAAGTCAATTCCATGACCTTGATGAGACCCACACGTGAAGTAACAAAACCAAAATTTATGCACGTGAATACGCGACAACAACAAATCTTGATGCCAAAATTATTATTCATGCCACGCATACCAAAGGCAGAGGAGGACATGTTCAAATTTTTTTTTTTTAATTTTAATATTTTTTTTGCATTTAAATTTAGTTAAACGAATGTTCAGATACACTGCTCAAATATTTGCCGCTTTGTGTGAACGCTCAAATTGACTGGATGCTAAAACTGCATCACCATTTCATATGGAGCCATACAAAAGGATGTGCTAAAAATAGTTTCTTTATTGTGATCCCCCAAGCAGTCAGCAAAACAGCAGCTGCTGCTGTGGTCCCTAACCTAAGCATTTATTCTTTCTTTTGTTTTATATTTGGTTGAATTTAGATTTGTTTACATTTTTTTGTTAAAATTTTTGTACGAAAATAAACTGTTGAAGCGGATGCACGTGATTGCGTTGGCTGTTTACACGTGACTCTTTCACATAGTAAGATACTCTACGTTGTTGTTGTTGTAGCGATAAGGTTACTCCCCGATTTGGGGAATGTTATCGATGTGATGGGCCCTTGTCGGATACGTATCCGGTACGCTCCGGTAACACAGCACCATTAAGGTACTAGCCCGACCATCTCGGGAACGATTTGTATGGCCACATTAAACCTTCAGGCCATCCTTCCCTACCCCACCCCCAAGTTCTATAAGAAGCTCTACTCTACGTAGGTGTTGCCTTCTATGGATTGGATCAAGAAGCCAAAAAGGGGGTTTTGCGGTGAAAGAGAACATGACAAAGTACATGCTGTCAACAAAAAACTAATAGGGATGTAAATTCGAGACTATGCTTTGTCTACCTGGGAGCCAACATTAACAGCGAAAACAATGTCAGCTTGAAATCAATTGACAAAGAACTCCTGCCAACAAGTGATACTTGGGGCTGAGTAGACAATTAAGAACTCAAAACTTCTCCGATGAACTAAAATCACGCCCTAGAAGTCTCTTATAATAGCTGTCCTGGTGGAGGGTTAGGAATCATGGACAGTGTCGAGAGGAGTTGGGACGGCAATTAAAGTAATGGAAACATCGAAAGGCTTCCAAAAATGAAACTTGAAGTTTTAACTCCACGACAAGCTTCCTACAGGGAAAATTAAAGAAAGTCACTGAAAGTTTTGGACTAAAGGTTAAAAGATTACCTGCGAACTGGTGCTAATCGGACGCAGAGCGGTCAGTCGATAGCCACATTTGTGCCATATTTAGGTATCTAAACAAACTATGAGGTATGGTCACGATTATTGCAAGGCCTGTGGTGATGTTCTATAAGTTGTTCAGCTACCGATAATGTTGTTATTGTCTTAACTGTGCTTCTTCTCGTACCATGGGTCTTACCATGGTCGCGAACACTCATGAATTAGCACCGCATTCCTCCGGTGGCCACGGAAAATCTACTGATACGATAAAAAGTGCCACATTGCAATTAAAAGAAAGAACCTGCTTATAGGGCAACGTTGGCATCAAACGAAAGAAGAAGAGTGTGCGAACGATATCGGGAGTTGAAAAGGGAAACGAGACGTTATTCTACAAAGCAAAAATCGGAGACAAGCAGGCGTATGGGCGACAACCTAGAGCCACCATGTTCGGTGAAAGATAGAAGTTTTCATGTCAGAGACAGACTTCTGTAAACATAAAAACGGTTACCTGGTAACTGATGTTCAGAGAGTACTGAGGTAATGTAGGTAACAATTTTCTGTTCTCTTTTCGCGCCCTAACTTCTGCTTACTTCAAACTGAAAAAAGAAGTGAAAGGATGGGTTTGATGGTGAATGAGGACGAAACGAAATACCTACTGCCATCAAG